>NC_134876.1:91614348-91616848 GCF_041734735.1 Babylonia areolata
TAGGGACAGATAGGAGGAGAAAGAGAGTAGTGATCGTGTGTGTGTGTGTGTGTGTGTGTGTGTGTGTGTGTGCATGTGTCCGCGTGCGTGCGTGCGTGCGTGCGTACTGCATTTATGTATTTATATGATGTGGATACTTATATGTATGTGTGTGCTTGCGTACGTGCGTGCGTGCGTGCGTCAGTGCATGCGTGCGTTGGTGCTTGGTCTCTCATTCGGCAGTGCTTTATTGCTACTTTATGACTGGGTAACTAACCAGTAATAGTAAGCAGAAGAGAAATTGATTGACGGAAAGACAGAAGAGAGAGAGGGAGAGAGAGAGAGAGAGAGAGAGAGAGAGAGAGAGAGAGAGAGAGAGAGAGAGAGAGAGAGAGAGAAGAGGATTGAATCCCCAGTTGTCGTTTCGCTACCATCACTTCATCTTGTCATCAAAACAAAGCGACGCCCCCCCCCCCCCACCCCCCACCCCCGACCCTCTCCCTCCCCCTCCCCCCCTCCCCCCCCCGTCCCTCGCTTCCACCCTACCCTCCTTTCCCTGCTGCAGTCTTTCTACTATTGTCTGTGGATCTATACAGTAAGAATGGTAGCGGTGACAGTTGCTTTTATTGACCTTTCTTGTCGTCGTTGCGTCATACGTAAAGCGAGGATGAAGAAAATGTGCTTGCTTCTCGAAAGAGAAACTGCCTGCTTTCATTTGTCGCCAGGGCTGAATCAGGCTTTGTTTTGTTTTGTCTTTTATTGTCTTGCTTTTGTTCTGTGTCTTTCTTCTTCTTCTTCTTCTTCTTCTCTTCTTCTGCAATTGAAACGGAAGCATTCGCCTGGACAATCTGTTGTTGCGACTTGATGAGAATCGGACCCTAATGAATGTCTTTCGAAAGTGCTCGTGCCTTCTTATCTCATCAATCTCTTTACTCAGCCACGTCTCTCTGTCTCTCTCTATCTGTGTCTCTCTCTGTCTCTGTCTCTGTCTCTCTCTCTCTCTCTCTGATATTGATTTATTGTTGTTTGTGCTTTAAATTAGACAATATAGTAAGGAAAGACATTTCCGCTCTCCCTCTCTCTGTGTATCTCACAGAGAGAGAGAGAGAGAGAGAGAGAGAGAGAGAGAGAGAGCTGAATTGAATTGAATAGATTTCATTTTCTTGGAGTGATACAATACGCAAAATAATGCTTTCTTTCATGCAGCCCTCGAAGTGGAAACAATAACATACACAAAGGGGGAATCATTATATCAGTACAGCATGCATATTACAGTCATAGATACATGAATGGTAATTTGACATTTACAACACTAAATAGAGGAGAATAAGAGGAGAGAGAGATATAAGGGGACAGGTAGAGAGAGAAAGAGAGAGATTACAAAAAAAAGAGAGAAAAAAGAAAGAAAATTCACATAGGTCAAGATAATGATGAATCAATGAATAAAATGAAATCATAAAAAAAATATATGAAACTGAAAAAAAGATAGACTAAAATAAGTATGCACACGTTACAAAAATCAGTAATAGAAATAACACCATTTAAATAGTTGTGGGAGCAAAACAAAAACAAAAAAAAACAAAAGCAAAAACAAAACAAAAACAAAAACAAAAAACAAAACAAGAGAGAGAGAGAGAGAGAGAGAGAGAGAGAGAGAGAGAGAGAGAGAACTGAATAAATTTCATTTTCGGAGGGTGATAGAGAAAGCAAAATGATGCTTTTTTTTTCATCCAGCCCTCGAAGGGGAAACAGTAACATAAACAAAGGGGGGAATCATTATTATCAATACAGCCTGCATATTATGAGAGAGAGAGAGAGAGAGAGAGAGAGAGATGCAGCCCACGTTCGACCCAATCCTTTATGAAACCCTGTGTGAGCCCATAAAACCCACCCACCCACCCCCAAAAGAAAACAACAACAAAAAACAAAAAAACAAACAAAAAAACCCACAAAAACAACAACAACAAAAAACACACAAAAAAAACACAACAACAACAACAACAAAAAAACAACAACACACGACCCAAACAGAAACCACAAAAAAATGGTTCAGTTCAATAAAACATCATCACCACCACCAAAACACAAATTAGGCAGATCTGACCATGGTTCAGCTCCTGTTTTTTGTTCTTTTTGTTTGTTTCTTTTTCTGCTTGACATACGATGCACATCTTAGCTGCCCTCAGTCGCCCATCAATCATGATTGTCCTCAGTGACACAGATAGCAGCTGTAGTCTGTCGATCGTCAAGGTGGACGCTGCTGGGTCGTTCCGAAAACTTTCTTTGTTGCCTGAGGCATGCAAGCAGGCAGTATGGCCGCATTGATTTGTCGATCACACTGTCCGCAGTGATCAAACTGTTCCTCTCTTGGGAGGGTGTGTGGGTGGGTGGGTGGACGGTTTAGATGGGGGTGGGTGGTGGGGGACTTGATTTGCACTGGATATTCCTTTCTGAATGCTGTAGCTGTGATGGGTGGATTATATGATAATGCAAGTCTTTTCCCTTTTTTTTGTTTTTTGTT
>NC_134876.1:91621848-91656848 GCF_041734735.1 Babylonia areolata
GTTTATCTGCCAGTCTGTCTCTATCTCTTACACGTGCATTCGCACACACATATGTAGTCTCTCTCTCTCTCTCGCACACACACACACACACACACACACACACACACACACACAGATAGACCGAGACATACAGGCGGACAGGCACACAGACAGACAGACAGACAGACAGAGAGGAAGACAGACAGATATACAGGGACAGAGAGGTGCTGAAAACGTCACAGATGGTGCTCATTGATGCGGTAAACTCGCCCCATGTTGAAAGGGGGAAGAAAACCACGTTAACTCCCAGCTCCTCTTTCCTCGTGTTTCGCCCTGCATGAAAGAACATCACGGACACCAGCAAAGGGCAGGCAGTTCTGGCGCTAGCTCTTCATGCTTATTTCATTGAGATCGTTCACGCACCGGCGGTGGAGATATCTTCCTGCAGCGGTTGAGATCCTTCACGCATCAGTAAGGGTATATCACTCCCATACCAGTTAGAGATCAATTGCATATCGGTAAGACTCATACTGGTTGAGATCCTTCATGCACCAGTGAAGGTAACCCCCATACCAGTAGAGATTAACTGCATATCGGTATAACTCCTATACTGGTTGAGATCCTTCATGCATCAGTGAAGGTAACTCCCATACCAGTAGAGATTAACTGCATATCGGTATAACTCTTATACTGGTTGAGATCCTTCATGCATCAGTGAAGGTAATTCCCATACCAGTAGAGATTAACTGCATATCAGTATAACTCCTATACTGGTTGAGATCCTTCATGCATCAGTGAAGGTAACTCCCATACCAGTAGAGATCAATTGCATGTCGGTATAACTCCTATACTGGTTGAGATCCTTCATGCATCAGTGAAGGTAACCCCCATACCAGTAGAGATCAATTGCATATCGGTATAACTCCTATACTGGTTGAGATCCTTCACGCAGAGATCAACCGTATATCGGTATAACTCCTACACTGGTTGAGATCCTTCTTGCATCAGTGAAGGTAACTCTTATACCAGTTTAGATCAACTATTTACATATCAGTAGCACTCCTGTACTGATTCGAAATCTTTCACGCATCAGTTAAGTAAAACCCATACCAGTTTAGATTAAATACATATCGGTATAACTCCTATGCTGGTTGAGATCTTTCAGGCATCATTGAAGGTAATTCCCATACCAGTTTAGATCATTTACATATCGGTATCACTCCTCTGCTGGTTGAGATCCTTCATGCATCAGTGAAGGTAACTCCCATACCTGTTGAGATCATCTACATATCGGTATGACTCATATACTGGTTGAGACCCTTCACGCATCAGCGAGGGTAACTCCCTTACCAGTTTAGATCATCTATATATATATCGGTATCACTCCTATGCTGGTTGAGATCCTTCACGCATCAACGAGGGTAAGACAAAAAGTAGTGCTCAGAAATGAACAGAGGGTGTGCAATGCATAATCATCATACCGCAGAACAGAAAACGACGGGAAGGTTCTGCTGGGAATTGTATTGCATGTCCAGCATGATACAACATATAACCATATACGAGAGCTCGCACACGCGGCAAGTGCACGAGTGTGTGTGTGTGTGTGTGTGTGTGTGTGTGTGTGTGTGTGTGTGTGTGTGTGTGTGTGTGTGTGTGTGTGTGTGTGTGTGTGTGTGTGTGTGTGTGTGTGTGTGTGTGTGTGTGTGAGAGAGAGAGAGAGAGAGCGTGGGCGCTGTGTATGTATGTATGTGAGAGAGAGAGAGAGAGTGAGAGACAGAGAAAGAGAGAGAGTGAGAGACAGAGAGAGAGATAGTGTGTAAGAAGTGCCCTGTGAACCAGAATTTCCCACCCACAAAAAAAAAAAAAAAAAAAAAAAAAATCCAGTGCTACTGCAATGATTCAAGAGGCTAGTAAGGAAGAAGGAGGGAAGAGCAGTGTACAAAAGACCACCACCGTAAGGAGGACGAGTTGCCTAAGTCTCTTACCAGATCCTTCTTCCCACAGTCATCAAACAGTCATTAACAAGTATGCGGCGCTCAGCGTTTTTACCAGACATGTTAGTGGAGAGTCGGGAGAGCACACACACGGTCCTCTCGGAGTCGCTCATTAACACCTTCCACTGTCCTTTGTCGTCGCCTTGGCCTTCGTTAAACGCCTTCTGTGGAGTTGGAAATTGTTGAGGGGGGAAGGTATGAATAGGTTGAGCGATCTGTGTGTCTTTTCTTGTGTGAGTGTGTGTGTGTGTGACTGTCTGCCTCTGTGTCCTGCTTCATATCTCTTCTCTGTGTACCTGTCTCCATGAGTCATTCTGTGTCTGTGTCTCTCTGTCTCTGTTTGTTTAACTGTCTGTCTGTCTCTCTCACTCTGTCTCTCTCTGACTATCTCTCTCTTTGTCTGTCTGCCTCTCTGTCCATCTCTGACTGCCTGTCTCTGTTTAGGATTGTTTTTTTTTTCTGTTTGTCTTCAGCTGTTTTTGGTCTTTTTGTCCACCAAAGACCTATACTCAGAAACATTATTTCACACACACACACACACTCACACACACACACACACACACACACACACACACACACACTCACACACACACACATACACACACACACGCACACACACACGCACACACACACACACCACTAAAATAAACAGGAACCTACTACGCAAACCAAAAGCGGAGGACGACCACAAGGGCCGACTGCCAAGCCAGCCCAGAAGATTCTTCCGTTCAACAACAAAAGAAAAGCCCTCTCCCCCCCCTCCCCCAAAAAAGGAAAGCTGTGGTCTGGGTGCATTGATCATCTTCTTGGACTCCTGACGTCAGTATCATGTCGGCAGCGTGGGGGATCTAAAGTGTCCTTCATTAAAGCCGATCGACCCTGCCGCTCTTTTCATGTGGTGCAGACTGCCCGATTGCCCGAGGGGGTGGTGGTGGTGGTGGCAAATGGCTATCTGCCCACCAGCCGCCGTGGCCAAGTGGTTAGCGTCGCGGACTGACGACTGGGAGGAACGCGGGTTTGATCCCCACCAGAGGACGTTTTTTTTTCTGCCCGTGACTGGCTTCTACCCCCAGAGTCAAGAGTGCTGTGGTCTCAAATGGGAAGACTAGGACCACACATTCGAGGGTCCTATCCACCTCAGGGATGTGTCTTTTTGGATAGTTGTTCAAACTCCCATGATATACTGCAGGGGTCTGTATATCTCACTGACTGGCTTTTCTTCTCCTTCAGCGTTCCCAGGCCATGTTCAGACGGTCAGTCCAGAGTAGGTTCCACTGGAGCTCTGTAGCCGTTCCCCACATCTGGTCCTGGAGCGCTGCGGGACTGGGCCAGATCTGGCGCCTCAGTTCTTAGTGTAGAGGGCAGTCTTGCAGGACATGGGCTGGTCTGCCCGGTAAACACCGTGATCTATCATCATGAGAGTTCACAGCCTTGTCAAGTGGTCTCAAACCTAAATGGACCCCCTCCCCTCCCACCCCCACCCCCATCACAGCATCTTCATTACCCCTGTCTTCATCATCGATTAATAAAAATGCAAAATGTTCCAGAGCCTGAGGTACACAATAGAATATACAACAAAACAAACGCTGTCTGCTCTCTAGTTGTAGATTCAGGGTAGGAGTGGGGAAGGGTTTTGTTTCTACCATTAAACACTTCAACTTTCTGTCTTACTGGAAAGTCTCAATTCTTCACGATAAACGTACAAGACAAGTCCTTCTGTGAAGCAGATAAGTGTGAAGGCACATCATATGCATGCATCTATGTTATTTATTTAATGATAAACAGAAACATATCTTGGGGAGGACTTGGGTTCACATTCAGTTAAAAAAGGAATGTCAAAGCAATAAAAAAAAACCGAAAAAAAAAGAAGAAAAACAACAGGGAAAAATTAAATACATGTCATTTTCGCTACGCCAACATATACACACCCTAATACACACATATGCTAAAGTGAAGGAAGGACAAACACATAATATAAACCAGAGAGGAATTAAATGATTAAAAAAGTGTGAAGCGAAGGATACACAATGCAGCTGAACCATCGAGAAAGCAGCAAGGAAATCTCGAATACTGGATTGATTTTCACAAAATGCCAGTATCATGTCTAGGGCCTCAGAGTGTTCACTTAATAAAGCCTGTCGATACAGCCGTCCCTCGCACGGGCAAACTGGATGCCTGACTCCTTCCCCCGGGGCCAGCCCGTGCCAGACACCCCTGGTTTGCTCCTTTTGTGTAATTTTTCCTTTGTTTTCTTTCTCTTTTCTCTTTCATCATTTTGTCTTCGTGAAAGTAATCGTGGTGCATAAACAAGAAGAAACCATGAGAATCTGTTGTTGTTGATCCCCCCCGCCCCCCACCTCGTCACCTTGTCCTGTTCCCCCTATCCACCTCCCAGCCCCCTCCTTTTTTGTCGTTGTTTTGTTTGCTTATTTGCTTTTCGTTATCTCTTTTTTGGCCCGATTTTTTTCCTTTCATGTTTTGGTTCAAGTTTAAAGTTGACGTGGCATTATTGTCAATATTGTACAGGTAGTCGGTGTGTAACATAATTTTTCCCTTATAGATTTTTTTTTTTTTTTTTAATATCTCGTTCTTTCTTTCAGTTCGTTTCTTACCTTACTTCTTTTGTCGAAGCGCTCATTAATACATACTTATGTGCTTTCTGATACATGTAGAAAATCACTGTGTAGTAGTACCGATACACTTGGGATCCATAGCTATCTGTCTTTTTTAGTGACCTTTCTAGGCTGGTGAATTCCTTTTTCCTTTCGTTTTGCTGCCTCCCGTTAGCCATGTTTTCTTTCTTCACATACTGTTCGATTTTCGCATTAATGAAATGTCAGTCTGCGATGGGCGATGTAAACATTCTAAAATTTATACTCCGGAGACAGGAAGAGGACAGAAAACGAAATGGAATAGATGTGCATGCATGAAGGGGGAAAAAATTCTTTTCTCGTTTCTTCTCTGTTGTTTCGATTTTTTTTTTTTTTTTGGTGGTCTTCTCTGACATTCCATTTCCACTTTGAATTCAAGTGCAACCTCCATCCCTCAGACAGATGAGCCATTTCTTTTCTTGTTTAATATTTAATGAATGAAACAGTAACATGCATGAGATACATTCTCTCGCTTTAAAAAAAAAAAAATCATTTTGATGCTTACTCCCTCCAACAACACTGGCGTATTTCATTATTTTTGCTTTCATTACTCCTGATAAAGAAGCATCTTCGATTGTTCCATGTCTCTCGGGTTCTCTAGGAACTATGGCTATTGAGGAACGCTGGACAGAAGAGGGGAAGGGGGTGGTGGCGTCTATGTCGTTAATATGCCAATTAGCCTGCTACATAGGCTCCATTCAAACAGACCAGATATTGTTTTTGTTTTGGGGGGATCGACAGCTAAAGGAGACCAGCCAGCAATACTATATTATGTAGGGGGATATCAGCAGTCACTAATAAGGTTGTTTTTTTGTTGTTGTTGTCGTTTTTGTTTGCTTTCTGTAGTTAGCTCTAACAATTGTGTAGTACCTTTAGCGAAGAGGGATGACGCCCACAGACACACCCAGTTCTAGAAGAGATACCTGCATTTCTGTTGTGTGCTGATATCTATGGGTCAGTATACTGCTGAGCTATGTGTTTTTAGATGGACGGCCTGTCTCTGTGTCTCTGTCTGTCTGTCTCTCTCACTGTATGTGTGTGTGTGTGTGTGTGTGTGTGTGTGTGTGTGTGTGTGTGTGTGTGTGTGTGTGTGTGTGTGTGTGTGTGTGTGTGTGTGTGTGTGTGTGTGTGTGTGCGAGCACTTTACAGGGTAGAAAGTAACAGACGCTGGAAGAAAAACACAACAGCATAAAAAAACGAAATAAATACAACAGAAGAGGTAAAGAGAATAAAGTGTTATAATGAAAAAATGTACGAAACGCCCAGACAAAGAAAATGACACATAAAAAACTAACACAAAGCCTTCGAAGTCTCAAGAGAAAAAGGAAATGGAATGGAATGAAAAGGGAGTGTATATGCACGAATATGTGCGCCTGTGCGCCTCTCCCTGTGTGTGTGTGTGTGTGTGTGTGTGTGTGTGTGTGTGTGTGTGTGTGTGTGTGTGTGTGTGTGTGTGCACTTTGATAAAATGAAATGTTCTATTATTCATTCTTATAGAAATCAGACCCATTTGGATGAATAGAGAAAGAAGGCAGCTGCGGCTACCATGAAGACATTGCAGGCAATGTTTTTATCATTGAAAACAAAAATCATGGAAATCACAATTCATACGATATATCCTTTCTTCTCTTTCTTTGTCTGTCTGTCTGTCTGTCTGTCTGTCTGTATCTATCTATCTATCTATCTATCTATAACTGTTTCTCTTTCTCTCTGTCATTCTATCTCTGTCTGTCTGTCTGTCTCCCTCTCTCTGTCTATCTCTGTCTCACTCTCTCTCTACCAACGGGCCTACAAAGACATTAGAAAGACTACTTTAAAACTGACCTCGTTCTGTGGTGTTCCTGATCAAATCAGCGTGGCAAACATTATTTTGTGTGGCAATGAACGTGTTTCTAAGGCTTTAGCGAGTCATATTGCAAAAGCATCGCAAAAAGAAAAAGGAAATAATTAGTAACAGCAATTAACTTTCTAGCGACTGGTTGCAAGATGTTCTTCTGATGTAGGGGAGGGGGGTTGTGTGTGTGTGTGTGTGTGTGTGTGTGTGTGTGTGTGCGCACGCGCGTGTGCGTGCGCACGCGCGTGTGCGCCACGAGGTGTTGATGAGCTTTTACGTATGTATGTATGTATGTATGTATGTATGCATGTATGTATGTATATCCCTATACATGCATGCATGCAAGCATGCATATGTGTGTCTGTCTGTCTGTCTTTATGTGTGTATGCATATATATATAGGTAGGTAGGTAGGTATCTGTTTATCTTTCTATCTGTTTATCCTACCTTCTTTCTTTCTTTTTTTCCCTTACTTTCGTTTCTGTTCTTTATTTCTCGTTCAAAGCTGAGATTGTTTCCCTTGCCAAGCTATGCGTGTTATAAAAAATACATGGATAGCTCATTGGCCAGGAAAGCTGAAGCCAACTGGACGCCATATTTCTACTCGTATCCGGTCGTCAGTCCGTTGAGAAGTCGTCTGCTAAGTGGTGGTAGTTCCTGAAGTGAAACCGTGTATCTTCGATGAAATCGTGTTATGCTTGCTCCCACGAAATGTCAAATGTTGTGTCTTGATTGAAATCTGCCAATGGTTTATTTACCAAAGTTATTACAGGAAAACAGTGCTGTGACACGTAGCACAAACTTACTGTGGAGGCACACACAGGAATGTCAGCTTACCTAACGCCGCGAGCAAGTGAAAGCCTGCCGTGAAGCCAGCTGAGCGCTCGGCTACACATATGAAGTTACCGCTGCGCGCTATGCTGACACGAGAAGCAAAATGGCTGACTGAACACTTCCGCTCGCTTCAGTTTGCAAAGGGGCTCAAAGAAGGTATGCGCTATCCACCTATTTTTAGAACAGTGGTGTTATACATGACCTTTTCTGCCCCTTTCAATTCTCCATTTCTATTCAAGGCTGGAAACATTAAGCTATGTCTGGCATGCAAGAGTCTGTATATATATATATATATATATATATATATATATATATATATATATATATATATATATATATATATATTTGTATGGCATATACGTTGAAGAAGGGAAGGTTATCGGTTTGCTTCGGGCCAGCGTTCGACCATGCGTTGGCCTATTTCGTGTTGTTGTTTTCGTTGAAGAACAGGGCGGTAATTGGGTGTGGAGGGCGTTAAATGGCAAGGGATTGGCTGTATTCATTGTGGTAATTGGGTTATGGACCCCCCCCCCCCTCGCACCCCCTCGAAAAAAAAAACAACCCCAAAAAGAAAAAAAAGAACAACCGCGAAACTCTCTGCGGTCTGTCTCTGTTTTTTCTGTCTGTCGTCTGTCGCTATCTGTCTGTCCGTCTGTATGTCTCCCCCACACTCCCTATTTCTCTTTTTTTTTCTCTCGCTGCTGTATTTTTCTGTATCTATTTATCTCCATCTGTCTACCTGTTCGTCTGTGTCTGTCTATCTCCTCTCTCTCTCTCTCTCTATCCCGCCCCTCTCTCTCTCTCTATTTCTCTCTTTCTCTCCGTCACACAATCACCAGGGTATAGCCTTTGCGGTTGACATGGCTTAATGGCTTTAAGTTAGCAAGTAACCATCAAAGTATCTGTCACAAAGACACACACACACACACACACACACACACACACACACACACACCCCACACACACATTCACGCACATACTCAAGCAAGCAAGTGCACACACACACACACACACACACACACACACACGCGCGCGCGCGCGCAGGTACGTACGTACGCAGCAAGAGAGAGAGAGAGAGAGAGAGTACGGGGGGGAATAGACAGACGAACAGAAAGACAGAGAGACAGACAGAGCAGTGGACACTGTATGTTTGTTGCACATCGGCCACGGACCCTTATACGATGAATGCTGGACAGGGAGTGGGGTGGAGGGGGGTGGGGGTGTGTGGGTGGGGTTAGGGGCGGGGGTATCCAAGCACAATGGGACTGAAATCCTATGAGGGAAGTGATAAAGGAAACACAAATCCCTTCCAATACTCCCTTCCAACACTGTGCCTCTTCTCTCCTTGTGCCCCCAGCATGGAAGCTAATTTTGGGCCGCACCTTTCTTGTGTGCGTTGTGGATGGGTTTTTTTTTTCTTCTTCTTCTTTATTAGTTAGCTGAATAATGTTTAATTAATGAGAAAGAAGCAAGTGTTGAAAATCGGATGGGACAAAAAAACAACTGGATTTTGGAAGCAAAAAACAAAACAAAAACAAAAAACAAAAAAAAAACAAAAAAACCCAACAACAAACAAACAAAAACAAGAGAGGCAAGGCCATCAAGACTCACATGTGATAAATTAAGTCCCCTAGCATTAATTACAGAGTAATTTCCCTTTTTTTTACTATCTGCACCAAAAACGTTTGCAAAATAAATAAAAATTCCATGCTCAGCAAAAGAAGTTCCTGTTTGAACAAAAAAAATGATAATAATGACTCCTCTTGTTGTGTCAGAATAAGAGGTCAAAGTGCCAAGTTTAGAGAATACAAAAAATATAAATATAATAGTAAATGCAGTTTGCATATAATTAGGCTTCTTTTTTATTTTTTTGTGCCCATCCCAGAGGTGCAATATTGTTTTAAACAAGATGGCTGGAAAGAACTGAATTTTTTCCTATTTTTATGCCAAATTTGGTGTCAACTGACAAAGTAGTTGGAGAGAAAATGTCAATGTTAAAGTTTACCACTGACACACAGACACACGGACACACACACACACACACACACACACACACACACAACCAACACCGGGCTAAAACATAGACTCACTTTGTTTACACAAGTGAGTCAAAAAAGCACACACACAAAAAACCCACCACACAACGAGTAGAGAAACACACACACACACACACACACACACACACAGAGGGACAGAGACAGAGAGACAGACAGAGACATACGGACAGAGAGAGACAAAGGGACAGAGAGAGAGAGAGAGAGAGAGTGGAGACAGACAGACAGACAGACAGACAGGCAGAAAGACAGAGCAATGGACACTATGTTTGTTGCAGCAAACGGCCACGGGCCCTCTTACGATCAATGCAGGGTTGGGTGGGGGTGGGGCAGGTGACCAGAGCACAGTGACGTTTAAATCCTATGATGGAAGAATTGATAAAGAAACAGCGGTCCATTCCAACATACCACACTGCCTCTTCATTGTGTTGCCAGCATTAGATGCTAATTTTGGATGTTACATTTACTTGTTGTTGTGGAGGGTTATTTTTGACTCACTTGTGTAAACAAAGTGAGTCTATGTTTTAACCCGGTGTTGGGTTCTCTCTCTCTCTCTCTCTCTCTCTCTCTCTCTCTCTCTCTCTCTCTCTCTATCTGTGTGTCTGTGTGTCCGTGGTAAACTTTAATATTGACATTTTCTCTGCAAATACTTTGTCGGTTGACACCAAATTTGGCATAAAAATAGGAAACATTCAGATCTTTCCAGTCATCTTGTTTAAAACAATATTGCACCTCTGGGATGGGCACAAAAAAATTTAAAAAGAAGCCTAATTATATGCAAACTGCATTTACTGTTTATATTTTTTGTATTCTCTAAACTTGGCACTTTGATCTGATATTCTGACCATTATTATCATTTTTTGTTCAAACAGGAACTTCTTTTGCTAAGCATGGAATTTTTTATTTATTTTGCAAACGTTTTGGTGCAAATAGTAAAAAAGGGAAATTACTCTGTAATTAATGCTAGGGGACTTAATTTATCACAATTGAGTCTTGGAGGCCTTGCCTCTCTTGTTCTTTTTCTTTCCTTAGTTACCTGAATATTTCTTTTTTAAATGAGACAGAAGCAAATGAAGAAAGTGGATGGAAAAAGGTTTTTAAAAAGTGGAAGTTGGAGGAAAAAAAGAAAG
Source organism: Babylonia areolata (assembly GCF_041734735.1). Classification (NCBI taxonomy): domain Eukaryota; kingdom Metazoa; phylum Mollusca; class Gastropoda; order Neogastropoda; family Buccinidae; genus Babylonia; species Babylonia areolata. The sequence continues at coordinate 91,632,324 of NC_134876.1, forward strand.
AAGCACGCAACGAGGAGAGCGAGAGAGGGAGAGAGAGAGAGAGAGAGAGAGAGAGAGAGAACTCAGAACTCAGAACTCAAAACGTTTTTATTTAAGGATTAAGATTTTAGGCATTGCCTATTCTTCCAATCTGTCCTTGCTAATCTACATCTATTACAAATAGCACACACATAAATGAAAGGAAAAAGGTTTTCATGCAGAACTGTATACATAATGAAGAAAACACCCCCCGGACCTCCACACACACCCACATCCGTGCACACACATGCATACACACACTGACGCTCGCGTGCGAGCGCACACACAAACATACACACACACGCGCGCACACACACTGACAGCACCCCCTCACTCCCCCCATACACTAAGATTGACAAATGGATAGGACAGTGAGTCACAGAGAGATAGATAGATAGATAGATAGATAGAGAGAGAGAGAGAGAGAGAGAGAGAGAGAGAGAGAGAGAGAGAGAGAGAGATGTCATCAATATAGAAGTTCCAGAAACATCCGGATGTTCAAAAGGTACAGTATTGTTACTGTCTCTGAAATCTATGTGTGGCAAGTGCAACATACGACAGTGACTACCACCATCACCAACATTACTTGAACACTTGTCACGATAATGATAGAACGAAATGAATAGATTATGCATGCATAAGAAACAGAGCGAGAGAAAGAAAAAAAATAAAAGAGAGAGAGAGAGAGAGAGAGAGAGAGAGAGAGAGAGCAAAACAAAACACGATGAAATGTGAAAGCAAGGGAGGAACAACAACAGCATAAATGACTGATACAAAAAAATAAGACATAACTGACCCCTTTGTTACTGTCTACAGTAATTCAAAGATCAGAGTTATTTACTGTTGGAAGGGGTGAAGATGTTTATGCAGACTTGATTTGAAAATAGGAAGAGAACTGCTCGTTTGTATGTGCAAAGGAAGGGAGTAACACACACACGCGCACACGCACACACTAACACACACACACACACACACACACACACACACACACCAAGGGAAAAACGACAACAAAACCCTAGCATGAATGCTACACATGGATGATTCAAGTGAAATTAACACAGAAAAGTAATGATGAAATTTTAAACACAGATGTAAGAGAAATAAAGGACAGCAAATAAGGCGACGGGTAATAGGGATATAGAGAGATAGACAGAGACAGACAGACAGACAGACAGACAGACAGAGATAGAGATAGAGACACACAGAGAGACAAGACAAACAGAGAAGTTGACGCACACATCTCTCTCTCTCTCTCTCTCTATATATATATATATATATATATATATATATATATATATATCTACATATATCTACATGCAGGTATGTATATACACTGTTCCTTGTGTTCCCATCGTAGAAGATAATTTTAGCCACAATGATTTACAATTTAATGACAAAGAAGCAAAATTAATGTAGAAATGTTGATGGACGAACATTAAAAAAAAGAAGAAAAGAAGAAAAACACGCAAAGAGGTGAGAGAGAGAGAGAGAGAGAAAGAGAGAGAGAGAGAGAGAGAGAGAGAGAGAGAGAGAGAGAGAGAGAGATGTCGCCGGGGCGAAGTAGTTAGCGTCGCGGACTGACGGATGGGAGGTCGTGGGCTGGATTCCCAGCGTAGGTGGGTTTTTTTCGGCCCGCGGCCAGCTCCTACCCATAGCTGAGTGTGCTGATGGCTTAAATGGGCAGACTGGAACCCCTGTTGCTGGAGGGACGTAGTGGCAGTGTCCCCTCTAAAGGGGGACCCTCAATCAGTCTGGCTACGCGACTAAGCCATCATGGTTGTCAGTTGGGGGCTTTGTGGGTGGTGTCCTAAGTCAACAAAATCAGAACGTGACACTTACTGAACTTCACCGAAGTGACTCAGTAGCAGTTCAGGGTCTCCTCTGGAGTGTGGCCTCCTGACGACCTAACATCGATGGTTCCCTGTGGACATCCGACGCTGTGACTGCATCAGACGAACCCGGGTGTGGTCGTGTACGGGGGGATTCGGACAGAGCGGCAGGGAAGTAATGCCTCTGAAAAGGAGATGATGAAGGGACAGTAAAAAGAAACAAACAAAAGAGAGAGGGAGAGACAGAGAGAGAGAGAGAGAGAGACAGAGAGAGAGAGAGAGAGAGACAGCAGAGATAGACGACACCACTGATTTTTTTTAATTAATCAGATTTGGGGCTTAAGCCGAGAAGGAGAACAAACAACCAAACAAATTGGAAAAACAAAATCAGGATCGGAAAAGGAAAAAAAAAACAAAAACAAAAACAAAAACCGAACTCTCCGAACAACCCTTCTTTTCTTGCATACCATGAGAGAGAGAGAGAGAGAGAGAGAGAGAGAGAGAGAGAGAGAGAGAGAGAGAGAGAGAGAGAGAGAGTTTGGATGCCCCAGTGGTCTGAAATTTGTTTCGGAAGCGTGGTGAATTGTGAAATACCTCTCTCCTTTCCGCCCCCTGTTCCTTTGTCTGTCTGTGGCTGTGTCCATCAATGTGGTGTCTCTGTCTCCATTTTGTCCAATTGAGTTACTGGTATCGTGGCTTCTGTACAGTGGCGGGTTGATTGGCTCAGGCTTCTTCTTCTTCGTCGTCTTCTTCTTCTTTTTCTTCTCCTCTTCCTCCTCCGCCCCCTCCTCCTCCTCCTCTTCCTTCTTCTTCTTCTTCTTCTTCTTCTTCTCATCCTCCTTCTCCCCTCCTCCTCCACCTTCTTCTTCTACTTCTCCTCCTCCTCCTCCACCTTCTTCTTCTACTTCTCCTCCTCCTCCTTCTTCTTTCTCTCTTTCTTTCTTCCATGTCCTTTTTGCGTGTTTCTCTCTTTCTTTATTTCTCTTCTTGCTCATTTGCTTTTCTTGTACTCATGGTTTCCGTTCTTGCTGCTATTGTTCTTATAAATTATATACATATCCCTCTTTATTTTGTTGTTGTTTTTCTGATTCTTTTTCACCTCCTATTTTCCTCATTTTCCTCCCCTCCTCTTTCTCTTCCTCCTCCTCTTCTTCTTCTTCCCCCACTCCTCCTCCCACTCCTCCTCCTCCTCCTCCTGCTTCTTTTCTTGTTTTTCTTGTTCTTGTTCTTCTTCGTCGTCGTCATCATCGTCTTTGTCCTTGCATATATTACCTACCCTTCTGTCTTTTCCTCTCTTTGCTTGTGCCTCAGGTCTGTTTCCGTCTCTCTCTTTCCTGCTGAGGGACAGAGAGAGAAACAAATATACACACCCCCTTCACACACGCACACACAAACACCCGTCACACGTGTACACCCACACCCCATCCACACACACACGCGCACGCACGCACACACACACACGCGCGCGCAGCACACACACACACACACACACATATGCACACACACACAAACACACACACGGCTTTGGTCTTAAGCCGAGGAGGAAAAAAACAAACAAACTAACAAACAAAGAAAAATACCAACAAAATGCCAGCGTAAGATTAAAAAAAAAAAAAAAAAAAATCCCCGAAAAAACATATATTTTTCTGGCATACCTTGGGTGCGGGGCAGAGAGAGATTGGAAACCACCAGTCGTCTGAAATTTGTTTCGGAAGCGTGGTGAATTGTGAAATAACTCTCCTGCTCCTGTCTTCGTTTGCTCATCTGTCTTGTCTTTCCGGGTTTCCGTCTCTCTATTGCATCAGTTTATCTAGTTGAGTCACTGACAGTAAGGTCTCCTTCTTAATCACCCCCCCCCCACCCCCACCCCACCCCGCTCCTCACCCTTCTTATCCTACAACAATAACAATTACTACTACTACTGCTACTACTACCACTACTACTACTGCTACTACTACCACTACAAATAAAACAACAACAAAAGCTACTACTACTACTACTATTGCTGCTGCTGCTACTACTACTACTGCTGCTGCTGCTGCTGCTGCTGCTGCTGCTGCCGCTGCTGCTGCTACTACTGCTATTGGTCTACCTACTCTTCGGAACAGCATGTCCTTGTTTCCGTTCCCCTATTTCACCCAGTCCATCCTCTGTCTCTTTTCATGTCTCTCTCTCTTTCTCTGTCCTCTCCCCTCTGTCCCGCTTTGCTTTAGCATACCTCTTATCTGATTGTCTCTCTGTCTGTCCATCTGTCAGTTCGTGTATCTGTTGTGTATCTCTGTGTCTGTCTGTCTTTCGGCGGTCATTCTCTCTGTGTTTTTTTTTGTTTTTTTCTCGGTCTGTCTGTTTCTGTTTCTCTATCTTTTCTCTGTTCTTTGTCATTTGTCTCTCTGTGTCTGTGTCTGTCTGTCTGTCTGTCTGTCTGTCTGACTTCCCCTATGTGATTTCTCGATCTCTACTATAAACTATTGCATCTTGTAACCTTTACATATGTGCTAACATTGCAAACGATGCGAGTCTCCCCAAAGTTCAGAGAGACGTAATCATCATTACAATGATCTGACCATATAGGGATAGATACTAAAAAAAAAAATGTCTTAGAAAAAAAGACCTGTCAATTGTTGACCATATTCGGTTCAAACGTAAAATCATCAACAAAAAAGAAAAAAACAACCCCAAAACAAGAAAAATGAAAAAAAACAACCCCAAAACAAACAAACAAAAAACAACAAACAAACACACACAAAAAATCCAACCCCCACACCAAAAAAATCCCGCAATGACCAAGCACAACGCAAATCGCAAAGTAACACATCACAACTGGCGACACACAGCTGACATGTACACATTTCGGGACACATTTTCGGACAAAAAAAACTGTCCTCTTCAGGTAGAATGAAACACACGCGACATTGATGAGAACAAAACCATTGAATGCATTGTGAAGCGAATAACAACTTTTAGCAATGCATGCCGCAAGCTCCACAGAACGTGTGAATTGTTTTTTTTAGGGGGGGGAATTTTTTTTTTTTACCGAGATAGCTCCAAAACACACAGAACCCATTCCCAAACATATAAGGGTGAAAGACTTCCGGCGTTTTCCGGAAACCGGGCACACACTAATTTCTGAAATAATAATGATGTCCGGCCGGCTTGGCAACCGTTTTCCGTCAGTATGTCGAGCTTTCAATGGAGGCTTGTTTCCTGTCTGAAACACAAGAGCTTTATTGGGTTGGCAAGATCCACCCAGTCGCATGTTTCACTCGTGCTTTGAGATCAAAGCGAAATTTATATTTTTTTTCTAAACAACAAATTTTTGGTTTATTGGTTGTGAAATAATGTCAGATGCGATGTCTTCCAAGCATTCAACATATTAGCGGAAAATTTTCTAATCAGGAAATTAGGAAAAGTGAATTCTCGAACGCCGAGCTGTATGAGTTAGATATCGATTGGATTCAGTATTACAGAGAAGGGCGATCTGTTATCTTAAAGTCTTTCTTTTCTTCTCTCTCTCTCTCTCTCTTTTTCGGGGGTGGAGGGGGTGAAGAGTCATGGTATCTATTCAAAATTCATCCATGTCTGGAACGTTTGGAAATTTGAAAATGCAACATCGAGGACAGCTGCGTGTAATTAGCTGCAGGAGTTTATAATGATTCATCATCATTGTAAAATTGAGGATCGATGATAAGTTTGACCAGTTACAAAAATATCGATGAGCAAATTTCATTACTTCCCTGTGCAATTAATTAGGCGAGATGCTGAACGTATGTTTGAAAAAGAAAAAAAAGAAAAAAAAAAGAAATCCGGATCGATGGCAGCAAAGATGGTTTTGTTGAGTCCACAAATAAGAAAAAAAAAATCTGATTGATATGCATTCGTTTTGTGATGAGCTGAGCAGCCGGGAAAACCAAATAAAAGAGATACGCGGTGAGTAAGTTATTACACTTAATTCCAGTGAATTGGAGGTGACAAGAAAAAGACAGTATGGCGTTATTGATTAAGTCCGATGGCCTTGTACTGCATTTAGATGCACATACGGGGACGGGAATAACCCAATTAATCAGTTGGTAACTTCGGGCGGTGGGTCCATATCACGCTTTTCGTTGGCATGGAATACGAACTGAGCTTGATTCTGTAGTATTACATTAATAAATTGTACAAAAATTAGACTTACGTCGGTGAAGAGGTTGTCAACGATCATATCTCCAAAATGTTTCATCTCAATGTTATCTATGTAAGTTTTGGATATGAAAGAGATAGAGAATGAATGACTGAGTGACTGACTGAATGTATGTATGGTTTATTCATTATAGGCTAAGGCCCCTAAATGAATGGGATTTGTAACTTAACCATACCGTCATGCAAAAATCATACAAAAATGTCGGCATATAGTCTGCTATGAGCACAGTGTTCTTCTTACTCTAAATGCTCGATACAAAAATATGCTTACATTTTTCACTGCCTTTAGGTTTGTTGAAGACATAAGCATACTGAAGCGGAAGAGAGTAGGCTGCCTATAATATTTTTTTCTGGGATAAACTGTTGTCTGAAACACTGAATCACGGGACACACTGGGACAAAATGCACCTCATCTTCTTTGTAATATCCACAAAGTGGGCATGTGAAGTTTTGATGTGTGTGGATCTTATACCAATAGTGATGAACACGAATATTTGACACACCAGGTCTTGTATTTGTATTTCTTTTTATCACAACAGATTTCTCTGTGTGAAATTCGGGCTGCTCTCTTCAGGGAGAGCGCGTCGCTACTCTACAGCGCCACCCTTTTTTTTTCTTTTTTTTTTCGGGGGGGGGGGGGGTGGGGTTCCTGTATGCAGTTTTTATTTGTTTTTCCTATCGGAGTGGATTTTTAGTAATTTGGATTACAGCACGATTTGAATTTAGAGACGAAAGAGATAGAGATATAATAAGGAAGAGAGAGAGAGAGAGAGAGAGAGAGAGAGAGGCAGACAGACAAACAGACAGACAGAGACAGCTATATGACAGACAGAGAGAGAGAGAGAGAGGCAGACAGACAAACAGACAGACAGAGACAGCTATATGACATACGGACAGACTGACAGACAATGACAGTGACCGGAGACAGGGACAGACATTGGGAGAGACTAAAGGACAATCGTACTCAAGTTTCCCAGGACTTGTGGCAGTTGACATCTTCGTCATTTCCTCATCCCGCGTTGTGGTGACGGTGGAAGGAGTTGAAACGTACAGATTGGTGCAAGCAAAGACCGTGTCCATGACCTTTGGGTTTTGTTGTTGTTGTTGTTGACTCACTTGTGTAAACAAAGTGAGTCTATGTTTTAACACAGTGTTCGGTTGTCTGTGTGTGTGTGTGTGTGTGTGTGTGTGTGTGTGTGTCTGTGTGTCCGTGGTAAACTTTAACATTGACATTTTCTCTGCAAATACTTTGTCAGGTGACACCAAATTAGGCATAAAAATAGGAAAAATTCAGTTCTTTCCAGTCATCTGGTTTAAAACAATATTACACCTATGGGATGGGCACAAAAAATAAACAAGAGAGGCAAGGCCTTCAAGACTCACTTGTGATACACTTAAAAAAAAAATCCAAGCTGTTATATTTATATTTTTTGTATTCTCTGAACTTGGCACTTTGATCTGATATTCTGACCCAACAACAGAGCAGTCATTATTATCATTTTTTGTTCAAACAGGAACTTATTTTGCTAAGCATGGAAGTTTTATTTATTTTGCAAACGTTTTGGTGCAGTAGTAAAAAAAGGGAAATTATTCTGTAATTAATGCTAGGGGAGTTAATTTGCTTTAAACTGAACTTTCTCATCTTAAACATTACATTTTGAAATTATACTCAATACAAAAAAATCTTGAATTTTTTTAAAGTGTATCACAAGTGAGTCTTGAAGGCCTTGCCTCTCTTGTTTTTTTGTTGTTGTTGTTTGTTTGTTTTTCTTTTTTTGGGAGGGGGTGTGGGGGCGTGGGGACTCCGCTTTGATAACGCATGTGGGCTAATCAGCAAGAATCGGCGATCGCTATCAAACAGAACCCCGCTTGACAACGCAACGTTATCCTCCATCGACTTTTGACATCTGAATCCTGGTCAATCTGAAACCTATTACATGGAACACATCTTCAGAGTGATGTCATTCTTTATTTTTGGCAGCATTTTGTCTTTTGTCTCTGTGTGCTTCTCTGTTTCCCCGTCTGTCTGTCTGTCTGTCTGCCCTTCTCTCTCTCTCTCTCTCTCTCTCTCTCCTCTCTCTCTCTCTCTCTCTCTTGTTTGTCTCTTCCGTGTCTCTTTTTCTCGTTGCCTCTTTCTCTTGACGATTCTCCTTCCTCCCTTGGCACAGCGCCGAAACAAGTTTATCGCGCGCGCGCACACACACACACACACACACACACACACACACACACACACACACACACACACACACACACACACACACACACACACACACACACATTCTCTGTCTCTCTCTCTGTCTCTCTTTCTGTAAAAGCCAGACGACAGACAGTACGCCACTCAGTGGTGACACAGTAAACCAGGTTGACACAGACAAAAACAAGATTTTCCATCCCCGTCCGATCCGTGATAACCTCTTCCAGTCTGCCAGCGTGCGTGGAAGGGATGGGGAATAGGACAGAGAGTGAGAGAAGAGAGAGACAGAGACAGAGACAGAGTGTTGTGGGGACATTAAAAAAAAAATGCGTTTCCGGAAACTGGCACAGCCAGTGGAACTGAAAGTGTTTCGTGAAAGGACTTGCATGGTTCCTGGCACTTTGTGTGTGTGTGTGTGTGTGTGTGTGTGTGTGTGTGTGTGTGTGTGTGTGTGTGTGCGCGCGGGCCGACGTTGCCGACGCAAATCTACCTTCAACAAACGCCACAATAGACCAACAGTTCGCTATTAAATTGCCGTCTCTACTTAGTTACTAACTTTCGTATTTGGTTTAAACATTTTTTCATGCAGGAAAGAGATTGGACATTTTGAACTATAGAGCTTAGTAAATTACTTGGTACAGGAAAGAAACTGTACGTTGTGAATTATTTGGAGACAGAAATATATTGGACATTGTAAAATATTTACTACAAGAAACAAACTGGCTATTAGTAAATATTTGTTACAATAAACATCGGAATTTCTACAATATGTAACAGAGGAAACAAAATTCACATGAATTATTTTTCACAGAAAAAAAACAAACCACAATCTAACATTGTATGTCGTTCATTATTTTGCGCGAGAAACAACTTATACATCGTTCTTTTCTTTCTTATTGCACAGGAAACGAATGTTACGCTGTTAATGGTTTGGCTCAGGAAGCAGGACTTTTCCAACTCTGCGGTGATCCGCTAGCCCTCCCAATTTCCCAGCTCTGGAACAAAAGGGTAGCAACGGTCCTTGGTGAGAGACAGGCTGAGACATGGAACCAAGAGGGCTGACTGTATTGTGTGAATGGAAATCCCGCGCCCCGAACCTTTTGTCCCCTCCCTGTCCTCGGGGGAGAGAGAAAGCCTCTGGGGAGAGTGACTTCCTCCTGCATCAAACAGAGTTACCGTTACTGCGGTCCTCTTCCACAATGGCGGCTTGATTTGCCACATGTTGCTTTTTTTTGTGTACCCCCCCCCCCCCCCCCCTCATCCCCTACCTTTCCGGACCCCCACTTCCCGACCCCCCGAGGCCCCCACACTCCCCCCCCCCAACCCCCCGAACCGCCCTTCAACATGTCTGTGTCTCTCTCCCATTCTCTCAGTGTCCCTCTCTCTGCGTATGTGGTATGAATGCTCGATCGCAGTGACTGTCTCTGTGTTCTTGTCTATCGATCTCATGATTCTTGTCCGTCTACCATCTTCTGTGATTGTTTTTCCATCGACACACCATAAGACAAGTTTAATTAAACAGAAGCATTTTACAACATTTGTGAGCGTAATGCAGGTCAGCAGTTCACTAAAAAGTGATAGATGTTAATTATAATCATTATTTCACACTAGAGACAGTTTGGATATTAGTTAATAATTATTTCGGCGAGTAGAAAAAAGAAGCAAGTCCCTGGACGACAGATACAGATACTGGACCATGAAGAATATAATTGTTATGGTTACGTGAAAGGACTTCCCCTGACCATATGTTGTCCGTGCGGGACCCAGTGGAGACTGCCTTTGTGGATGGTTCTAATTGCGTCCAACAGAGTTTACGTCACTGTGGTTGTTTTTTTTTTGTTGTTTTTTTTCTCTCTCTCTCGCTCTCTCCCTCTCTCTCTCTCTCTCTCTCTCTCTGTGTGTGTGTGTGTGTGTGTGTGTGTGTGTGTGTGTTTGTGTGTGTGTGTGTGTGTGTGTGTGTGTGTGTGTGTGTGTGTGTGTGTGTGTGTGTGTACAATTGTGACCTAATTAACCATACGTTGCTGTGTGTCTCTCCTACACCCCACTCCTGCCCCAACACCCCATCCGCACCCTTCACCTCTCCCACCCACTCTGTCTCTCTCTGTGTAGTGATAGACTAGAGGTAACGCGTCCGCCTAGGAAGCGAGAGAAGGTGAGCGCGTTGGTTCGAATCACGGCTCAGCCGCCGATATTTTCTCTCCCTCTACTAGACCTTGAGTGGTGGTCTGGACGCTAGTCATTCGGAAGAGACGATAAACCGAGGTCCCGTGTGCAGCATGCACTTAACGCACGTAAAAGAACCCACGGCAAGAAACGGGTTGTTCCTGGCAAAATTCTGTAGAAAAATCCACATCGATAGGAAAAAACATAAAACTGCACGCAGGAAAAAAAATGCAAAAAAATGGGTGGCGCTGTAGTGTAGCGACGCGCTCTCCCTCGAGAGAGCAGCCCGAATTTCACACGGAGAAATACGTTGTGATAAAAAGAAATACAAATACAAATATATACATATCTGTCTGTCTCTGTCTCTTTTAATCACACTCACAGCTAGTCAAAATCCTAAGCGTCAGCGTGGTTTTTTCTTGTTTTTGTGTAGTTGTTGTCTTTATACTTTTACCTTGGGAGTTTTCTTCACGTGTGCGTATCGTGCTTCAGATACACATCCCCCTTTTTCATCTAAGTCTAAGGAAAACGTCTTTAAAAATCTCAGAAATTCCCTTCTTTCGGAAGCAAACTTTGTGATATCTCAGTGAAAGATAAGATAGTTTTCCTCATTTGGGAGGACATGTCTACAGATCAAGGGGAATATGATAAATGCATGTGTACATTCACATTTGTGTGTGTGTGTGTGTGTGTGTGTGTGTGTGTGTGTGTGTGTGCCGATGTTGCCGACGCAAATCTACCTTTAACAAACGCCACAATAGATTTTAACAAACTGCAGACCAACAGTTCGCTATTAAATTGCCGTTTTTACTTAGTTACTAACTTTCGTATATGGTTTAGATTAAACATTTTTTCATGCAGGAAAGAGATTGGACATTTTGAACTATAGAGCTTAGTAAATTACTTGGCACAGGAAAGAAACTGTACGTTGTGAATTATTTGGAGACAGAAATATATTGGACATTGTAAAATATTTACTACAAGAAACAAACTGGCCATTAGTAAATATTTGTTACAATAAACATATCGGAATTTCTACAATATGTAACAGAGGAAACAAAATTCACATGAATTATTTTTCACAGAAAAAAACAACAACAACCACAATCTAACATTGTATGTCGTTCATTATTTTGCGCGAGAAACAACTTTTACATCGTTCTTTTCTTTCTTATTGCACAGGAAACGAATGTTACGCTGTTAATGGTTTGGCTCAGGAAGCAGGACTTTTCCAACTCTGCGTGATCCGCTAGCCCTCCCAATTTCCCAGCTCTGGAACAAAAGGGTAGCAACGGTCCTTGGTGAGAGACAGGCTGAGACATGGAACCAAGAGGGCTGACTGTATTGTGTGAATGGAAATCCCGCGCCCCGAACCTTTTGTCCCCTCCCTGTCCTCGGGGGAGAGAGAAAGCCTCCTGGGAGAGAGTGACTTCCTCCTGCATCAAACAGAGTTACCGTTACTGCGGTCCTCTTCCACAATGGCGGCTTGATTTGCCACATGTTGCTTTTTTTGTGTACCCCCCCCCCCCCTCATCCCCTTCCCTTCCGGACCCCCACTCCCCGATCCCCCGAGACCCCCCCCCTGCACCCCCCCCCCCCGAACCGCCCTTCAACATGTCTGTGTCTCTCTCCCATTCTCTCAGTGTCCCTCTCTCTGCGTATGTGGTATGAATGCTCGATCGCAGTGACTGTCTCTGTGTTCTTATCTATCGATCTCATGATTCTTGTCCGTCTACCATCTTCTGTGATTGTTTTTCCGTCGACACACCATGAGACAAGTTTAATTAAACAGAAGCATTTTGCAACATTTGTGAGCGTAATACAGGTCAGCAGTTCACTAAAAAGTGATAGATGTTAATTCTAATCATTATTTCACACTAGGGACAGTTTGGACATTAGTTAATAATTATTTCGGCGAGTAGAAAAAAAAGAAGCAAGTCCCTGGACGACAGATACAGATACTGGACCATGAAGAATATGATTGTTAAGGTTACGTGAAAGGACTTCCGCTGACCATACGTTGTCCGTGCGGGACCCAGTGGAGACTGCCTTTGTGGATGGTTCTAATTGCGTCCAACAGAGTTTACGTCACTGTGGTTGGTTTTTTTTTTGTTTTCTCTCTCTCTCTCTCTCTCTCTCTCTCTGTGTGTGTGTGTGTGTGTGTGTGTGTGTGTGTGTGTGTGTGTACAATTGTGACCTAATTAACCATACGTTGCTGTGTGTCTCTCCTACACCCCACTCCTGCCCCAACACCCCATCCGCACCCTTCACCTCTCCCACCCACTCTGTCTCTCTCTGTGTAGTGATAGACTAGAGGTAACGCGTCCGCCTAGGAAGCGAGAGAAGGTGAGCGCGTTGGTTCGAATCACGGCTCAGCCGCCGATATTTTCTCTCCCTCTACTAGACCTTGAGTGGTGGTCTGGACGCTAGTCATTCGGAAGAGACGATAAACCGAGGTCCCGTGTGCAGCATGCACTTAACGCACGTAAAAGAACCCACGGCAAAAAACGGGTTGTTCCTGGCAAAATTCTGTAGAAAAATCCACATCGATAGGAAAAACATAAAACTGCACGCAGGAAAAAAATGCAAAAAAAAGGGTGGCGCTGTAGTGTAGCGACGCGCTCTCCCTCGAGAGAGCAGCCCGAATTTCACACGGAGAAATACGTTGTGATAAAAAGAAATACAAATACAAATATATACATATCTGTCTGTCTCTGTCTCTATTAATCACACTCACAGCTAGTCAAAATCCTAAGCGTCAGCGTGGTTTTTTTTCTTGTTTTTGTGTAGTTGTTGTCTTTATACTTTTACATTGGGAGTTTTCTTTACGTGTGCGTATCGTGCTTCAGATACACATCCCCCTTTTTCATCTAAGTCTAAGGAAAACGTCTTTAAAAATCTCAGAAATTCCCTTCTTTCGGAAGCAAACTTTGTGATGTCTCAGTGAAAGATAAGATAGTTTTCCTCATTTGGGAGGACATGTCTACAGATCAAGGGGAATATGATAAATGCATGTGTATATTCACATGTGTGTGTGTGTGTGTGTGTGTGTGTGTGTGTGTGTGTGTGTGTATCCACATTATAGCATATGTGATTTAAAACAAAATCGACATCCTTCGTCTCCAATTCTTTCGGCTGCCCACACCCTGTCCATTTCACTTAGAACAAGGAAAGACATGAATAGGCATTTTGGTCTTCCTCACGCATCTCTATTGAGTTCCAGCAAACATGCCATACCTGTCATTGTGGCTTGTATCAAGCCATAGCCAGTCTCAGTTCCCAAAAGGTCGAGTGTATTTTGGCTCCAGCGCAAAGACTGCAGTCACACAGACGGGTCACATCCCGCCACAGGATGCTCCTTGTTTACCTACATAGGTTCCAATATCAAAGAACACCTAAAGACAAACACTACAGAGAGACAGGAAGGATGCAGTCTCATTTACGTGTGTGCGTGCACACACACACACACACCAAAACACACACACAAACATGCGTGCATACAAACACACACACACAGACACACACACATACGCACACAGACACAGACACACAGACACACACACAGACACACACACACACACACACACACACACACACACACACACACACACACACACACGCACACACACACACACACACACACACACACACACACACTCACACACACACTTGCAGACAGAACAGAAACAATGAGTGGTGCCGGATGATGGGAGAGCAACCCGAATTCCATGCAGAGAAAATCTGTTCTGACTGGCATGCAGTACAATGCAAGATGACCTAAATCCGCAAATAAATATACACATAAAAGCAAGCACACAAACACCCTTCCCACGCCCGCACAAACATAAGCGCGCGCGCGCGCAGACACACACATACACATACACCACACATCACCACCTACCACAGCGCGCGCGCACACACACACACACACGCACACGCACACACATGCACATGCACACATACAAACACACACAAACATACATACACACCTCTTCAGACACATACGCACACGCACGGACGCGCGCGCACACACACACACATACACACACATACACACACACACACACACACACACACACACACACACACACACACACACACACACACACACACTCATACATACAGACAAACAGAAAACATGATGGAGGCAGATAGACAGACAAAAAGTCTGTGACATCGGGACCAGAAATAGGTCCAGACAAGATGAGAGAGAGAGAGATAGAGAGGGGGGGGGGGGGGGGAGAGAGAGAGAGAGAGAGAGAGAGAGAGAACATAATCGGAAGAGACCAGTGGTGATACCAGTTCCCCACCATTTACAGTACCAACTTGGCAGTTGACATCGTCACTTCCTAGTGTGGCTGTGCGCGATGCTTGACAGTTAATTGGTTCCCCCCAGCGCTGCTGAATAATCCAGTTTCCAGGTGCCTTTCCCCATCCTCACGAAGTGTGAAAGTAATCAAAACTGATCAATGATAACCCGATAATAAGCGAATCAGCTATTGCAGTTGTGGCGAGGTAAGCAGATCTTCTTCTTTTCCTTCTGCGTTCGTGGACGGCAACTCCCACGTTCAGTCGTATGTACACGAGAGTGGGCTTTTACGTGTATGACCGTTTTTACCCAGCCATGTAAGCAGACATATTCCGTTTTCGGGGGTGTGCATGCTGGGTATGTTCTTGTTTCCATAACCCACCGAATGCTGTCATGGATTACAGGATCTGTAACGTGCGTATTTAATCTTCTGCGTGCGTATACACACGAAGGGGGTTCAGGCACTAGCAGGTCTGCATATATGTTGACCTGGGAGATCGGAAAAACTCCACCCTTTACCCACTAGACGCCGTTACCGAGATTCGAACCCGGGACCCTCAGACTGAAAGTCCAACGCTTTAACCATTCGGCTGTTGCGACCGTCGTAAGCAGATCAAACCGGACATCTGCCCACATTTGCTTAACTCTTTCTCTCTCTCTCTCCCTCTCTCTCTATGTACACACACACACACACACACACACACACACACACACACACATACATATATATGTGTGTGTGTGTGTGTGTATGTGTTTATGTGTGTGTGTGTGTGTGTGTGTGTGTGTGTGTAAAAATCATCACCAAAATTGAAGGTAGAGAACACCTTTTTTTTTTCTTTTTCTGTTTTCAAATTTGAAATTGTATCAGAATAACTTTGGAGATACGGTTACATAATTCAGTACATTGTCAGATTTTGACTGACGATCGGTGCAGAATCTAATCATGTTTCTGTTGGTTTTTTTCTTGTTTTTTTTTCTTTTTCTTTCTTTTTTTTTTTTTTTTTTTGGATAGAGACAAACTGTGCATTGAGGCAGTTACAGTAAGAGTTTCAGCAAACCTGTCCAAAAACATGCAGTTGTGCCGCATGAAAAACGAATAAACGGCTTTTGTCTCCCTTTCCATTTGACACAGTGTACTTTGATGTTTTCGGAACCATGTGTTTTCTTTGGCTCCGTGTTCCTTTGTGTTCTTCTCAGACACTGTCGCCGTCTCTGTCACTCTGTCACTCTGTCGCTCTGTCTCAGTCTCTCTCTCTCCCACCCTCAGCCCCCGTTCTCCTCTCATTACTATTCACCTTCCTGTCTTTCTGTCTGTCCCCGCGCCTCAGTCTGTCTCTTTCTCTCTCTCCTCCACCCTCTCCCCCTCTCTCTCTCTCCCTCTGTCTCTGGCTGCGAGTAGATATATTAACAGGGTTAACAGAGTTAACTTTTCTTTTACAATGGTGGTTTAATTAGCCACATGTGGCTCTTGTGTCCTTCCCTTTATCTCTCCATCCCCGTGTGTGTGTGTGTGTGTGTGTGTGTGTGTGTGTGCGTGCGTGCGTGCGTGTGTGTGTTTGTGTGTGTGTGTGTGTGTGTGTGTGTGTGTGTGTGACGTAGTGATGCGTGGAGTGCGCACGCGCCTACGCACATGAACTCTTTGACTGCTCAATGACCCTTTAAAAAAAATTCTCGTGTTTGGCCTAGACGGCAGTGATATTTTTTTGTAGCTGAAGCATCTGTCGAGCGTTCTCACTGACATTACTTTCACCAGTACCCCATACTCCACACAATCCACACAAACTACATCGACACAGATATTGTCCCCCGGCCGAGAACCGACCATCAAACATACCGGCGCGAGGCCACTCACCAGGGAAAGCCCAGCACTGCAGCAGTATCCACATTTCTTCCCTCGTGTTCTTTCCATTCATTTCGTTCTGAAGACGAAACGGAAAAATGGTAAAATTTTGTTTTGAATGACATTTTAATAATCATGTACTCTGCATTTCTTCCCCTGTCAAGAGACGTAAAGAAGGCCGGTCAAAGAGAGGATGGGAAGAAATGTAGAGAATATAATTATCACAATGTTATGAACCAGTTTTCAACTTTTTCCGTTTTCAGGGGAAGAAATGTCGATAGTGATAGTGATCGTGGAAGGAGGGAGACAGGGTTCAGGGGGCTTTTCCGTAACGAACCCTACCTCTAACATGATTACTGGTGCTGTTTTCCCCAAAGTTCTCATGCATGCATTCAGTCATTAGAAGGATAATGATAATAATGTTACCCAGATGTATGGCATGGTTTAGTTTTGTTGTTGCATGTTGATCGTAGAAAATCGCAATAACGTGAATGCACGCCACGAATAAGTGTTCACAAACTGTTCCAACTCCTTTCGCTGTCTTCTTCTTCTTCTTCTTCTTCTTCTTCTTCTGCGTTCGTGGGCTGCAACTCCCACTTTCACTCGCATGCACACGAGTGGGCTTTTACGTGTATGACCGTTTTTTACCCGCCATGCAGGCAGCCATACTCCGTTTTCGGGGGTGTGCATGCTAGGTATGTTCTTGTTTCCATAACCCACCGAACGCTGTCATGGATTACAGGATCTTTAACGTGCGTATTTGATCTTCTGCTTGCATATACACACGAAGGGGGTTCAGGCACTAGCAGGTCTGCACATATGTTGACCTGGGAGATCGTAAAAATCTCCACCCTTTACCCACCAGGCGCCGTCACAGTGATTCGAACCCCGGACCATCAGATTGACAGTCAAACGCTTTA
Organism: Babylonia areolata; assembly: GCF_041734735.1. Lineage (NCBI taxonomy): Eukaryota > Metazoa > Mollusca > Gastropoda > Neogastropoda > Buccinidae > Babylonia > Babylonia areolata. Next base: position 91,649,779 of record NC_134876.1, read on the forward strand.
ACCCTCGGCTATTGCGCCCATCTTCGCTGTCTTCGAAAACGCAGGTGTGTTGGCCTTTCGCAAAGACTTTACGTAGGTCTCACTCTTTGCTGTTCTTTATTTTATTCTGTGCGGGTCTCCTTTTGATTCGATTAGTTTCAAGAACAGCGAGGCACTTCTTTTTATTTTTCAAATTAGAAATCAGGTCAGGAAGGATGTTCTTCCCGTTCAGTGTTGTCTTTTCCAACCGATGTTTTTGTTTACCTTGGTTCGTTAGTTGTGTCTACCTATCCTTTCATCAAAACCATCTGTCTACCTTTAGTTTTGTCTTGCTTATGTTAGGAACGAAAGACAAAGTGCGTAATGAAGGGAAAAGTCAAGAGTGCAGATTGAGCGAAGTGTTCAGACTACGTTGTAACCTTCAAGCGAGAGAGTTGGAGATAGGGAAGATGTGGTGGGGGGATCGGTGGGGAGGGGGGCGGGGGGTGGGAGGGGTTGGGGGGAGTGTAATGTGCTTCATTCTGCCATATTCACCCTCCCTCCAACTCACCTCCACCCTCCCCTTCAGAAAAACAACAACAAAGTACAATGGAAAGGACCAACTGAAAGAAGAAAGAAAGGAAGGTGTGACAAGAGAGGAAATGGCTCAAAATCACCCATGGCTTGGAGTGAATGTTCTCATCGTAGCATGCAGAACAGGGTATCTTTCTCTCAGCGAATTCCTTCTCCTTCTTTGTTCGTGGGCTGCAACTCCCACGTTCACTCGTATATACACTTGTGGGCTTTTACGTGTATGACCGTTTTTACCCCGCCATGTAGGCAGCCATACTCCGCTTTCGGGGGTGTGCATGCTGGGTATGTACTTGTTTCCATAACCCACCGAACGCTGACATGGATTACAGGATCTTTAACGTGCGTATTTGATCTTCTGCTTGCGTATACACACGAAGGGGGTTCAGGCACTAGCAGGTCTGCACATAAATTATGTTGACCTGGGAGATCGGAAAAATCTCCACCTTTTACCCACCAGGCGCCGTCACCGAGATTCGAACCCGGGACCCTCAGATTGAAAGTCCAACGCTTTAACCATTCGGCTATTGCGCCCGTCGAATTCCCTTTTTTAACCATCCGTGCCGCAATACGATGATGTTGGAAGCTCTTTCAGTCATCAGCAGTACCCTGCACCCACCCCAACCCTACTCAACTCGACCCACTCCCTATCTGTGGACATTCTGTACTAAAAAAATGTCCTCGTTTCAATCACTCAAGTTGTTTATGTCATTTCTAAGCGCGTTGGGTTACGCTGCTGGTCAGGCATCTGCTTGACAGATGTGGTGTAGCGTATATGGATTTGTCCAAACGCAGTGACGCCTCCCTGAGCTACTGAAACTGAAACTTATGCCATTTACTGATTCCTTTCTTTATATTGCATGTAGCTTCGCCTTTTTGTTCCTCTTTTCCTTCCAGAAACCCTGATGCAATTTGTTTTGTTTTTTTTTCTTCTAGGCTTCATAATTGATAAGTGGATGCTTTTTACTGATTTATTTCAAATATAAACAAACATAATCGGGCGTTTTCATGGAGTTGTGGGTTTCCGCGTTCAAGAAAACTGAATTGCGCACGGAACCAGGATTTTATTTATTTATTCATTTTATACGTTTTCTTGATATGATTGCATGGTTGTTTTCTTTATCCCATGATGAGAAATGCAGCGTTTAGATGAACTGTGCTGTGTCCTTTTCCCATAAAAGACAACAACAACAACAACAACAACAACCGTTTCTTTCAGATTTGAAGGGATTATCTCCGTAGCATGTTGCATTTGTTAGTTTTGTTTGTGACTTGCGTTCGATCTAATGGGCAATGAACAATTGGATTTTGTTTTCTTTCCACATAGGGATCTTTTATCTTCCTCTGTTCGTCGGTGTTCAGTTTTTCTTTTATGTCTGCTGTCTCACTGTTCCTGTCTCTACATCGCCCTCATGTTACTGGCTTAAGAGATGTTTTCCTTGCCTGATGTTTATTACATGGGCTGTGCATTGAGCAAAGATGAACTGGGAGATTCGGATCCAGGTTGAAACTGTCAAACCTTGTAAAATAAAGAAATGCAGTTGTTCTCTACTTTTCATGTTTTTTGTTTTTTTGTTTTTTTAATGTATTTGTCTTTGTCTGTCTCTCTGTCTTTCCGTCTGTGTCTTTCTCTACCTGTCTGATTGGCTGTCTGCCTGTATCTGCCAATTTTAAGCGCGTTGGGTTACGCTGCTGGTCAGGCATCTGCTTGGCAGATGTGGTGTAGCGTATATGGATTTGTCCGAACGCAGTGACGCCTCCTTGAGCTACTGATACTGATACTGATACTGCCAATTTTTCTCTGTCTCTCTGTCTGTCTGCCTGACAGCATGTCTGTCTGCATGTCTGCTTGCATGTCTGTATGTGTATCTCTATTGCTCGTTCACGCAGTCCGTTTATCTATCTGCCTGTCTCGCCCTGTCTCTCTTTTCCGGGAGTCTGGCAAGCTAATATGAGAATGTTTTGAAAGTGATGTTAAACGATATCCTCTTATGTAAACTTAGATCGCTTCTCAATGTTATACTGTTCATACGACGGGCGCACGTAGCCGAGTGACTAAAGCATTGGACTTTCAATCTGATGGTCCCGGGTTCGAATCTCGGTAACGGCGCCTGGTGGGTAAAGGGTGGAGTTTTTTTCGATCTCCCAGGTCAATGTATGTGCAGACCTGCTTGTGCCTCAACCCCCTTCGTGTGTATACGCAAGCAGAAGATCAAATACGCACGTTAAAGATCCTGTAATCCATGCCAGCGTTCGATGGGTTATGGAAACAAGAACATACCCAGCATGCACACACCCCAAAACGGAGTATGACTGCCTACATGGCAGGATAAATAAACGAAACGGTCATACACGTGAAAGCCCACTCGTGAAGAAGAAGAAGCAGAAGAAGAAGAGGAGGAAGAAGAAGACACTGTCTATCGAAGAAAATGAAAAAAAGAGTGAAACTCTTAATTGAACAATAAGCTTATTCGTTAGTATTCTTTTACTTGCAATTTTGTTTATAGACAGATGGCTTGATTGATTTACATAATGAGACCGAACATTTTAGAATTTCTTCACTGAACAAAAGGTCAGATAGAAGCTAGAAGTAAATGCACGTTCATTCAACATACATAATCACCATTCAGGGACAGAATGGCTCCCATAAACAAACGTAATGGAAGACTCAACTGCATCAAAGAAGTTTTACAACGCAATAGCAACTAGAAGACAATTTACTGAATACCCTATTTCGTTTTACTTTATATTGTATCCACTTTGTGTTAATGGCTTTTCTCTTTGTTTCAGTTTTTTGTTTGTGACATTTGTCGCACGATGTTGCAAGGCTACGTCTTTATTGTCATTTCATTGGTTGTTTATCCAGATCACAAAAGAGTGCAGTGCAAACATCGATGCTTCTAACCTTTTTTCTTCGTAGAAATGTCCCTGGTTTACCTTTTGTCTGTTGTATTTTCTTGTCCTTTTGATGTTTTTTGATGTTCTATATCTTTCTTTGTTTGCTTGTTCTTTGTTGTCTTCGTTTGTGTTGTCATTAGTTGTTTCTTTGTTATTCTAATTGGCTGATTGCTTTTCTTTCTTTCTTGTCTGTTTTTTTCTTCTTCTTCTTTTCTTTTTGTTGTTGTTGTTGTTGTTGTTGCTACTTCCACTGTTCTGGTCACAAATTTATTACTACACTGGAAAGTATGTGACTTTGTGTCACAACGAGCAACACCGCTTTATGTTGTTTTTTGTATCTTCGTTTTTGTATTTATTATAAAACGCTCAACCAGCTATTTATTGCTGTTGATGTCATGTTTAAAAAAAATGGAAGAAGAAAAAAGAAAAAAAAAACCCTCCTGCCCCCCCCCCCCCCCCCCCCCCCCCCCCCCCCCCCCCCCCCCCCCACACACACACACAAACATACATAAAACCACAAAACACCACCAACAACCATTCTAATGTCTTGATTATAATTCTGACAGGGTTGTTTTGGTGTAAAGTAGCCATTATACGTTTCCATTTTGATTTCCCCCATTTTGACTCTTGCTCTTCTGTCTACGTTCTTTAAATAGTTTAATGCATGTAAAACCGTTTATTTCTTTTGTTTCGTTTTTTGTTGTTGCTTATCTTTTTCCAAAAAAAAAAAGCTTTCCACAGAAGAGATAGAGAAAGGTGGAGAGAGACAGGGAGAGAGACACAGGGAGAAAGAGGGAGACAGAGAGAGACAGAGAGAGACAGAGACAGAGACAGAAACAGAGCGAGAGAGGAACAGAAAAGAGGAGGACGGTTGCAATATTCTGAGAGTATCTCCCGTTCCCCTACTCCTCCTCTTCTTCCTCCTCCCCCCCCCCTCTCCCTCTCCGTTCCTCTCCCATTCCCCTTGTCCGGCAAAACCCTGGCTTTTGTTGGCACTCAGAATTAGAAGGGTAATTAAGGGAGAGAAGCAGGGAATACAGATGGGACGTCAGCATTCATTTCTCTTATCAGATTCCAGACTTTAAGCAAGAAAAACTGCATTGTCTATCCCAAGAACACGCGGGCCTCCCAGAACTCATCAATTCCCGGAAGGGTTTTTCTTTTTTGTTCTCTTGTTTCTTGTCTTGTGTCAAAAGTGCCACTGTTTCCGACAGTTCGGCGGTTTGAACATTTTTTGTTGTGTGTGTGTGTGTGTGTGTGTGTGTGTGTGTGTGTGTGTGTGTGTGTGTGTGTGTGAGTTGGAGGGGTGGTGGTGGTGATGGGAGGGGTTTAGAGGTGAGAACGTCTTAACTCCCGAGTCTGTTCTGGAATATGTCTGTTTTCTGCGTCTCTGCTTCCGACAGTTTGGGGGTTTGAAAGTTGCTTTTTGGTTGGGGGGGGGGGGGGGGGGGGGGGCGGAGGGGGGGGAGGTTCTTAATTCCTTAAATAGTTCTGGAATGTTGGGTCTATTTCTCTGTGTCTGTCTCTCCCATTGCTTCCGTCAGTCTCTCCTTTGCACCCTATTTCCTCTGTCTCTCTCCTGTTCTCTCATTACGGATTTCCACTCACTCTACCCCCACCGCCACCCCCACCCACCCCCACACACGGCCCCCTTGTCATAGCTGGACCACGAATGAAATTCATTCTGGAGCGACGCTGGCTGCGGCCATCCAGGCCAGGCCATTTCCCAGCCTCAGTGATAGTCATCCTGAAGGTAAGAGAAGCGGGGAGACGACAGGGACAGACTGTGACGAGGACCAGAAGACAGTGGAACCTTGATTGCGTCGACACAGGAAACATATTTCCCTGTCCAGTGCAACCCTCAACCCCTGCCCCGATGAGGAGATGAGGGGTTTTGTGGGGGTTATAAATAGATAGATAGATCCCCTTTTCTCCATCGCCACCACGGCCGGCCTCACCATTCCCTAAGGGACTGACACACGCCGTGGCGCTTGATGGCGGAAATCTGACTAGGCTCTCCTCCGTCGCTGTTGCTGCTGCTGTCTGTTGGGGCTCTGCAGTGTAAAGGGTGTAGCTTTCCCATTGGGAGGGCGGAGTCCGGTTGGTGTCCAGTAAAGTTACCGGTGGTTTTGGGGGTGTCTTCTGTGATGCGTTTGATTACTTTTGCGGTTTTCCGGGGGTGGCTTTGTTGTTTTTGTTTGGTTGTTGTTGTTTTCTACACAGTTTCTCCGGTTTTTTTGTGGTTATTAAAAATTATTTCTTTCTCTTTTGTTTTTAGGGGTGTGTGTGTGTGTGGGGGGGGGGGGGGGTGAGGAGGGAGGGAGAGGGGTGTGTGTGTGTGTGTGTGTGTGTGTGTGTGTGTGGAGGTGTTTTTTTGTTGTTGTTGGTAATTTTAATCTTTGGTCTTTAAATGACAAATAAAATCGACAGCCCCATTGCATACTTTTGTTGGTTGTTTTTAACGATGGTTTGGTGTATACGTTGTTGTCTGTTGTTGTTGTTTCGAAATAATGCAGTGGCAATGAAGGTTTTTCTTCAGTTCCAAGATACTTCCTCCCTGTCTTGCTTTCTACTTCATTTTGTCTCGGTGTTCTCTCTCCCTCCATATTTCATTCTCTCTCTCCCCACTCTCCCTTCCGCTCTGGACCCCATCTGTCCCCCCCCCCCCCCCCCCCCCCCCCCCCCCCCCCCCCCAGTTCTCACCTCATCTCCTTCATCATGTATCATCATCTTCATTACGGATTTCTGGAGGGCTTGATGTGAAAAGCAGCTGTGCTTACTCCACTACCATAGTGAAAGAAAATTTCGTTTCGTTTTTGACTCACTTGTGTAAACAAAGTGAGTCTATGTTTTAACCCGGTGTTCGATTGTCTGTGTGTGTGTGTGTGTGTGTGTGTGTGTGTGTGTGTGTGTCCGTGTGTCTGTGTGTCCGTGGTAAACTTTAACATTGACATTTTCTCTGCAAATACTTTGTCAGTTGACATCAAATTTTGCATAAAAATAGGAAAAATGCAGTTCTTTCCAGTCATCTGGTTTAAAACAATATTGCACCTCTGGGATGGGCACAAAAAAAAATAAAAAGAAGCCTAATTATATACAAACTGCATTTACTGTTATGTTTATATTTTTGGTATTCTCTAAACTTGGCACTTTGACCTCTTATTCTGACACAACAACAAGAGGAGTCATTATTATCATTTTTTGTTCAAACAGGAATTTCTTTTGCTAAGCATGGAATTTTTATTTATTTTGCAAACGTTTTGGTGCAGATAGTAAAAAAAGGGAAATTACTCTGTAATTAATGCTAGGGGTCTTAATTTATCACAAGTGAGTCTTGAAGGCCTTGCCTCTCTTGTTGTTTTTTTTATCGTCACTTTGGTGATTGTACACCACTAGGAAAATTTTCATTTTCAAACGTAGCCATTCAGGCAAGCCGGGCCTTAACCTATAGTCCTCAACCAGAATATAAGGGAAGCGGGGGAAAAAAACAACAACAACAAGACTGTGTGGTCAGGACGTCACGTGGAGATGATGGTGGCACCTGATTGGCTTGAGACAGGAAACAGATCTTTCCTCCTGCCCAGTTTGATCCCCGACCCCCTTCCTCCTCCCAACTGCGGAGG
>NC_134876.1:91664348-91666848 GCF_041734735.1 Babylonia areolata
TCGTTGAAAATTGCTTTGTGTATGTCCTGTGAAAAGAACTGTTCAGTTAATGACAGCAAACGCCAAATTGTCATCAGTGTCTCTTGCTGAAACCTCTCCAGATCAAGTGAGATGAAGATGTTGCAGACAGGAAACGAAAGTGAAGACATTGCTAAAAGAAGAAAACTATCACTGGTTGTGTGTATTTCTGGGCGAAGGAAAGGTAAATTTAGATCGGAAATGATCAATATCATGACGGTTCTTTCTAACAGTGTGACAACTGTAACGGTAGATATATACAGCACCAAACTGTGATTATATATGCATTCCTCAGGCTACGCTATACCAAATCACATTATAGCGGGACAAGCAATCGTTGAAACAATACAAATTAACCACCCATATTTATTTTCTTTTTATTGATATTCATAAGAAATGATTGAGGTGTTCACTTGCTGTGAACGTGTTCTAAGATACTTGACAGTTTGTATTCCTTGACAGCTTGTGTAAGATCTTAAGAAATGAATGATAATACTCCATGATGATAACCAACCAGTGTATAATCCAGCTGTTTGGCTGTTTCTATCAGAGTATTTATGGTGTTTGTTGTTGTTGTTTTTTGTTTTGTTTTTTTTGTTCTTTGTTTGTTTTTTCTTCTTTATAAATGTCCATTAAGATGCTGTTGTTGTTGTAAAATGTCAACCTATCACAATGGAATTAAAACATGTTTAAAAAAAAATTGCTCAATTAGTGTAGCATTAGGATGGAAGTGAGAATGAAAAGAACTTATCTCAATCTACATTTACCCCAGGCCCAAGCCAGAACTCAGTTCCAGGACCCACCCCCCGCCTCGAACAACACAAAACCATCACCGAACCAAGAACCAAGTCCTGAATAACTTATTAAATGGTTACAGCAAAGAGGTACAAACTCAGCTTCAACACGATGAAAGGTTTACCTTAAAGAACGGAAACTAATCGGTCAGTTCGTGAAAATCAACTCTTCATACTACATAGTCTCAGTTTCAGTGATGATAAGGAGATGACAGAGCTTGAGGAAAGATCCACCATACACTTACATGCAGCATAAAAAAGAATGATTTTAAGCAGAAGCATGACTTTCGTAAATTACGTACTACGAATATACAGGTATCTCGGTTCAGTAGAAATAATCGGTATAATTATTGTCGACTCATTCTTTCAACGGAAGAGAAGATGAACCATCTTTTGGAATAAAAAGTGTCTGTTTGTTCTATTTCAGAACTGTGAAACAAGAGACTGTGTGGAAACTGCTGCTGCCATTTTGAGTCGAATGAATATGTCTGCCGACCCCTGTGACGTGAGTACAGACTGCAGGAACGTGCTCTGTGTGTGTGTGTGTGTGTGTGTGTGTGTGTGTGTGCGTGCGTGTGCGTGTGTGCGTGCGTGTGTGTGTGTGTGTGTGTGTGTGTGTGTGTGTATCTGTGTCTGTGTGTCTGTGTGCGTCTCTGTGTGTGTCTGTTTGTGTCTGTGTCTGCGTCTTATTCTGTGTTTACGTGCGTGTAATCTTGTTTCCTTTGCTTTTCGTCTTGGGGAAATTTTCTTCTTTCTTTTGTTGATCAAACTTTCCATTTTTTTTTCAGGCTTTTTCTGTTTTTCTTTTCCTCTGTTGAAAACATCGTCTTTCGTTTTTTGTGTCGGTTTGTTTGTTTTACAACTCCTTCCATTGCGTACTTTTGTTTTTTGTGTTTTTTTATATCATAGTTTTTATTTCTTTCTTGCGTGTGTGTCGTCGCTTTGTTGCTTTTGTCTCATTCCGATTTGTCTTCTCCGTGTGCGTGTCCTATAGTTTTTTTTTTCTTTGTTTGTTCCACATGTTGCTTCTTCGTTTGTTTCTGCTTGTTCCAGTCTATCGATTGATCTGTTCTTTATGTATGTGGGTACTTTCTGTATACTGTTCTTTGTTTCTGCCATTTTTTCTTTGTCTTTTGGTTCTTTTATTATTATATATTTTTCTTTTAATAGCAAACAGCTAATGCATGGCTTTTCTGTTTTGTTTTGTTTTGTTTCTGAATCTCATATCCATGTAAATCACTCCAATGTATACTACCCTCAAATTCGGTATAAAGAAATAATAATTATGTTTCTAATTTGGAATTGAAGTCTTGGTTAGTTTAAGAATTATCTATGTATATATCAGTTTACATTTTTGGACTGAGCAGAACACAATGGAAGTAGGAATATGTAGAATGGCTACGATGCAATCGCAAATTTGCAGCAGTGATTTACAATATCGGGAAAAATCTGACCGATTCATTTTATTCTATCTCTGACTCTATGTCTTTCTGTCTCTCTGTTTCTGTCTGTGTTATTTTCTTTTTAATAGAAACAAACAACAACAACAAAAACAAAACCAAGACAAGAGGTTAAAAAAAGGAAGAAAAAGAAGAGGAAATAAACTATGAAAAAAGAAGAGAAAACATCTTTAACACATCATTGACGAAATTGTTGGCAAATTAAGACCCACCTAGTCTGGGCTCTGG
>NC_134876.1:91676848-91729348 GCF_041734735.1 Babylonia areolata
CAGCTTAGTCTTGCACAACAAAACAAACAAAAACCAACAAAAACAAACAACAACAACAGCAACAACTAAACAACCAAAAACAGACAAAAAACAAAACAAAACAAAAACAGACAAAACAAAAAACAAACAAAAACAAAGAAAGAAAAAAACAAACAAACAACAACAGCAAAAAACCCCACAAAAAAACAAACAAACGATTCTTTATTCATGGCATGTACTTCGCAAACTATTCTTCAGACCAGTATTCTGCCCTTGTGCGTTGGAAGATCATGCTGTTCAGTCTCCCATCTCACAATGCTGGTAGAATACTGGTTCAAGGCTTATTTAGCGAAGTGTTAGACTGATAAAATAATAATAATAATAATAATAATAATAATAACAATAATGTACATTTATATAGCGCCCTTTCTCACTTAGAGCTCAGAGCGCTTTACATGAAAGAAAAATTTTACAAATTACATAAAATTAATCATTCATGACCACTTTCTCAAAACTCTTCCCCCCTTAGCCCCCCCCCCCCGTCCCCCCCTCCCCTCCACACACACACTCTCCCTTTCCCACTCCTCATACATGTATCCAAAGTAAGCTGACATGACATGGATGGTGTTGGAGAACAAGAAAGTTGAGAGTGCCTGTAGATAGGTTTTTAAAAGATGAGTTTTTAGTGATGAGCGAAAAGCAGAAATAGAATCAGATGCACGAATATGATGAGGAAGGTTGTTCCAGATGTGACGAGCAGCAAAGAAGAAAGAACGTTCATCATAGGTTCTTGTATTGACACGAGGAAGTTTCAAAAGGTAACATTCAGAGGAAGAACGGAGATTCCTGACAGGAGCGTAAACACTGATAAGGTCAGGAAGATATGTAGGTCATGTGGAGTGGAAAGCAGAATAGCAGAGACACGCAACTTTGCATTCAATTCTTCCTTCAATGGGGAGCCAATGTAGAGTGTAGAGTGCGGAGGTGAGGATAAATGTGATCAGTATGTGGGACTCTGAGAGTCAGACGGGCAGCAATGTTTTGAGGTTTTTGAATTCGCTGAAGAAGATTATGTGGACAGCCTATAAGAAGAGAATTACAATAGTCGATTCGTGATAGCACAAAAGCAGAAATAAGAGTTTTAGTAGTTTCAACAGCAAGGTACTGACGGATAGAGTTGATGCGACGAAGTTCACAATTGAATATGCGTATCAGATTTACAACCTGAGCGTACATGCTGAGGTTTGAGTCAAGTATTACTCCAAGGTTCCTGTGGCATCGCTAACCACAATAGAGGCAAGAATAGAAGTAGATGTGGACATTCTTGCAGAGGAAATAATCATAGCTTCAGTTTTGTCATCATTTAACTTTAGTTTGTTGAATGTCATCCAGGATTTAACATCGAGAATACAATCCTGCATTGACAGAATTAGACTGTGTACTTGGCTTGGTTCTGCAGACTTTTGCAGCTGTGTATCATCAGCAAATGAGTGGTGAAGAACAGAATGGCCAGAAATGACATCGGAAATAGGAGCAGTGTATAGGACGAACAGAACGGGGCCCATGACAGAGCCGTGTGGCACACCCGGGAGATCAGACTTAAAGTTATTAACAGATACAATCTGGAAGCGGTTGGACAGGTATGAAGAAAACCAGTTCAGAACTGTTGAGTAAAACATAGCAATGGAATCAAAACGTAAAATGTAAACAAACAAATAAACAAACAAACCAACATTCACATAAAAGAATACTACACTGTTTGCGAGACCTTCAGCATCACACGAAACTCCTGCACACGGATTTGAAGACAGTATAACGGCTGACAATCCATGCCTTATGCGCAGCTTCCCCGGGAAACCAGAGAAAGGCAAACACAAATTTACACAAACACAGGACAAGGCAATGACGGTGATTACATCTTGTAACAGGATCGTGTTCCAGTACAAGTCGTGTTCCCACTCAAGACTGGACATGAATACCATTTCAGACACCCTTTCTTCCAGATCTAATTACCTTGTCGACGTATTATTCCTGTGGCCGTCCCGCATCCCAAGAAATCATGGGGGGGAGTGGTGGTGGTGGTGGTGGGGGTGGGTGGGGAGGGGGCGTCGGGGGGAAGGGGGGGCGGGGCCTGGAATATCCCAAGTTAACGTGGATTTATTGGCACGGAGCTTCTCATCTTACTGCCTCCAACAAGGTGCCTGATTCTCTCCAGACCGTAGTGAGCTCCGATTGGCCGGATTGAATTGCTTTTCTACATGTCTTCGTGAATACTGGGTAGCACACGCCTCCTTTATATTGACGCATCTACACACTGGCTGATTCTCGAAGTTTAAGTACAAGGCCCTAGCTGTTTCAGACATCCGTCTATATTGAGATCACAGAGCGAAGCTGTGTTCTGTGACGTGCAAAATGAGCCCTCGCATTGGCTGATTCTCGAGGTACATGGCAGTTCTTTCAGATGTCCGTCTAGATTGAGATTAGAGAAAGAAGTTGTGTTGTGGAACATAAATTGATCCCTCACAATTATTGTTGTTTGCGTGTTTGTTTGCTTCTTTGTTTGTTTGTTTGTCTTCTTCTCAAACCAGCGGTTGGAATCAAACTTTCAGGAACTTTGAAGTCACTGTGTACTTGCGTGACTGTAACGTGAGTCGATTACTGGGCCATACGCAATCTTACAGAAAATATAAATGTTTGATGGCGGCATACCAATAGAATGCATTCGTAATGCCAACATGATATATTTCAGATGGTTTCGTTTCGCGTCACTGACGCCGATTGGACGTACTTGGTGTATATTAAACTGACACTTAAAAGTTGGACTGAATAATTTTGTAGTTCTTTTAAAAGTAGTGGATGTCAGTTAGTTTCGATAATGAGTTGAGGAGAGAGAGAGAGAGAGAGAGAGAGAGAGAGAGAGAGAGAGAGAGAGAGAGAGGTGACAGACAGACAGACAGAGACAACGAAAGACCGACAGTGAAAGAGAGAGAAAGAGAGAGAGGGGCAAGGAGAGAGAGAGAGAGAGAGAGAGAGAGAGAGAGAGAGAGAGAGAGAGACCGACCGACCGACCGACAGACAGACAGACAGACAGACAGACAGAGACAACGAAAGACCGACAGTGAAAGAGAGAGAAAGAGAGAGAGGGGCAAGGAGAGAGAGAGAGAGAGAGAGAGAGAGAGAGAGAGAGAGAGAGAGAGAGAGAGAGAGACCGACCGACAGACAGACAGACAGACAGAGTCAATGAGACAGAATGGATGCTCGAACAGAACAACCAAGCCGGCCGAAAGGAATTCAGCGGGCACTAGCTGCAGTTAAACATGACGTGAGCGTGGTACCAGACGGCTTTCACCACCACCACCTCCCTCCTCCTTTTAACCCTCACCCCTTAACTCTGTTACTTTAGATCACCCATAAACCTACGCCCGTACGGTCTGTCAACCCTTTCTAACCCCCACCCCCCCCCCCACCCTCACCCTCCCATCTCCCCCGCCACCCCTTCATTCCTTCATTACGCGGAGCTTTCTTCAACCGTAATTCAGTCAACCAGATTCAACCCTTTCTCCAGCACGCAGTCAACAGCGTAGCCGCCCAGACGAAGAAGGCAACGTCGTTACGGTCATGGGGGGGAAAGGGGATGCTGGGAACGAATTGCTGCTGGTCGACATACATTCACCCGCTCGGTGCGTTCGGGTGGAATTAGTACCGACAATACAAACCTGCTAGCTTCCAAGTCTTGCCCCCTTTCCCCCAAGTCTGGCTGATTAGCGCGACAATCAGATGCTGCTGGTTCCGCTTCTGAAGCCACTGCTGCTTGGGTCTGGTACAGCTCTCGCTAGCACCTTCGTTACGAAGCGTTGTGGCCTGTTACCGTGTGTTTGTGGAGTGAGTTAGTTACTGTCAGATTTAACAGTAACTCTGCTGAAAGACCCATCTTGGAGAAATTTAAAAAAAAAGGGGGGGGGGGGGGGGGGGGGGGGGGGGGACACGCGAGCGGGGGAAGACATTCGGCCAAACTATACACCGAAACTATTCAGCAGAATGATGTTAAAGGTGCTGCTTCAACATTAGACACGCCGCCTCGGGCATTGGCGTCCTGTGACGTCTGCTTGAGTAGGGTCTGATGCGATGTCCACGGTGTTTAAAAAAAGAACCTTTTCTTAGATCTTTAAAAATAAAATTATTTATTTATTTATTTTTATTTAAGAAGCTCGTTCCACCTAACTTCTTAGTTTGGTGCCTCTCTCTCTCTCTCTCTCTCTCTCTCTCTATATATATATATATATATATATATCACAACGCATTCTGGACTGCAGCCAAGATGTACTGTGTTGGTACTCATGGTACTCCTTTTAAAGATCGATAGTGCTGCTGTTGTTACTCAAAAAAATAGTGGTCGTACTTTAAGCACCAATGAGAAACGGCTGCTGTGCGCTTGAAAAGCCACCCACTTAAAAGAATACATACGAAACTGTCACTGACGGATAAGTACTCAGGGTGTCGGCACGATAATGAAACGTGATAAGTCATCCATCCTCAGGGCACTGATGGAAACTTGATGGCGGGCGTCACGTGTTCGTTTCTCGAGGGGGAAAAATGCTGGCGAGTGTGTAAGTTTGACAATAGGAACATGAGTCTATGCTCAGACAAATTGACAATAGTTGCCTGAATGTATATATTTTATGGATGATTTCATCGTGGTCAAAAAAGTTCTAGAAATATAATAAGTCGGGTCATTCTTTGCCCCCTCCTTCATCATTTTTATATTTTATTTTATTTATTTTCATTTCTTTACATTATTCGAACACGCAATAGACATGGACACAGTGTAATTTCAGTGCACACATTAATAACAGAATTTCTGTTTGCGCTCTCTCTCTCTCTCTCTCTCTCTCTCTCTCTCTCTCTGTGTGTGTGTGTGTGTGTGTGTGTGTGTGTGTGTATTCTGTTAACTTCGCTATGAAGAACACTCAAAACTTTTCTCCCGTGGAAAACGCGCACTCTCGTTCGGCACATCCTGGTAAATGGATTGGGGGCTCAAGATCATACTGACACGCGCACGCCTTGTTATTTTCATTCGTCACGGTGAGTTTAGCAGTCGGCTAGACCATATAGAAACAACAAAACTGATCAAGGCTTTAAGGCTTAAGGTCTGGCAGAAAGGTCAGCTTAATATAGCATGCGCTGGAGTTGAACTCGCTACACCGCAACGCAAGCGCAACGCTTCGCCAATGAGCTCATCAGATTCGAAGGCTGCAGACTTCATAACACTGACATGAAAGTGGTGATGACGGGCGTCGGTACTTTGGTTTCGTGCGGAACGGAAACATCAACGTTTTCCTGAGTAAGGGGGGGGGGGGATGTGGAAAATAGTCGTGCCGCTCAAAACACGGACCCTTTAAAGTTGTGCATAAACAGCCGAGGAATCATTGCTGTGTACATGACCGCCCTGCCACCCCCCCCCCCCCCCCCCCTCCTCCTCTCTCTCTCCCTCTCCCTGTCTAACATCCACACGTACAATCACGCCCGCCTAAATCTTATTGTTGCCATTCGTCGCAATGAGTCTTGCGGTCTTATTGGCTGCAAACAGTACAACATATTGACATACTGTTTCTCCTGTCCCAAGGCAAATGACTGCACCAATGAAAATACACATTAAGATAAAACCGGAATGAGGTCACGATGGTCAAAACCACATTTGGCGTAATAGCCAATGGCGTTGGACTTTCAATCTGAGGGTCCCGGGTTCCAATCTCGGTGGCGCATGGATTTTCCGATCTCTCAGGTCAACGTATGTGCAGACCTGCCAGTGCAGAAGATCAAATACGCACATGAAAGATCCTTTAATCCATGTCAGCGTTCGCAGGGTTATGGAAACAAGAACATACCCAGCATGCACCTCCCCACCCCCCGAAGACAGTATAACTGCCTACATGGCGGAGTAAATAAACAAAACGGTCATACACGTAAAATGTTAAATATTACATGTTTGTCTGATTGTGTATGTGTATGTTCCTGAAATCTGATTAAATAACGCAGGAAACGAATGATGAGCGCCCAATGGCAGCCGTCAGTCGGCTCTACCCAGGTAGGCAGCCTGTTGTGTAAATGACCCCGTGTTTGTAAAGCGCCTGCTTAGAGCTTGGTCTTCGACCGAGGATAGGCGCTATATAAGTATCCACGTCAATCAATCAATCAATTCAGAACAAGCAAAGTGTTCTTACAAACTAGTAAAGCCTACTAGTGAATCCCAATGGTATAGATGGATGGACTGATTGATTGATAGGTTTGTTAGCTGAGTGACTGATTGATTGTGATGATGAATGTCGTCACTAATCAATAAACACTTTGTTCTCACAATCACGTATTCGTTTATCTTCCATATATCGTGGAAGCTAAACAAATGATAATCAATATCAAAAGAGGGGTGTGTGGGTGTGTGTGGGAAGAGTAGGGGGGTGGGGGGATGGTGTGAGAAAGATTCAGCGTTTTACTGAAGGCAGAGTCACAGACTCATCCATCCTTTTTCTTCTTTTTATTTTTTTCTATTATACAGAGAAGCCCCGTGATCGGCTCGAACCCCCCTCCTCCCCCCCCCCCCCGCCCCTGTTCTTGAGAGCAGAACAGTCACGGACGGTGAAATGTTAAACCAATATTATGCTTCCATTATCGCGTCCTACAGGCCTGCCGTTCCTCGTCCCTAGGAAATGATCGTCTGCTTTTATAAACTGGGAACCAGAAGAAAGAAAAAAGAAAGTCTGTCGATAATGGCGAAGACGGTGGTATTGTTTGTTTTTGTTTTTGTTCTTTGTTTTGTGTTTGTTTTTTTTATTTGTGTTTGTTTTAAATAATAGGAAAGGTTTATGTGTGTGTACATGTACCCAGAAGACAAAGGACAGGAAGGTGCTTGATGACATAAACGGTGCGTAGAACGGAAAAAGAAAAAGAAAAAAAAAAAAAAAAAGGAGAGAGCTGGAGATAAGAAGGGATGAAAAAAAAAGAACAAAGAATGAAAAGGATGCGCGAGGAGGAGGCGAAGGAAGAGATGAACTAAGACATTAATGTGAAGGAAGGTGAACATTGTGACAGAATGCGGACTTTGCTTCTTCTTCTTCTTTTTTATTCTTTATTATTGTTATCATTATTTCATCTTTTCCACCTTTTTTGGAAAGAATTTTCAGTTTCAGTGGTGCTTACAATACAATTCTCCTTGGAGGGGTGGGGGTGGGGGTGGGGGGCGGGGGGGGGGGGGGGGGTGTAGGGGAAGGCTGGTGCCAGCGGCGTGTCATCAGTGGTAGCTGACTCGTTTTATGTCACGGCTTTTTTTTTTATTGTTTTTTTTTGTTTGTTTGTTTGCTTGCTTGTTTTTTGTTGTTGTTTTTTTTGTTTGGTGAGGTTATTGCCGCACATGTGAGAGGCTTTCTTTCTCACTTTCTTTCTTTTCTTCGCTCACTCTTTCTCTCATCGCGCGCACACACATTTTCTTCCACTGTATTTCTTTATATGCTGGTTTAAAACCAAAAAAATCCATCTTCTCTTGTTTTGTAACGTTCCCTTCTCCGCACTCACCCTCTTTTTCTCTCACGCAAACAAACACACACACGCACATACATTCAAAGACACACACACGCACTTACACACGCGTGCGCGCGCGCGCGCGTACACACACACACACACACACACACACATGATTATACAGACGCATACACACACAGGCTAACACACATAGAATTAGAAATATAAAATAAAGAGAAACATCCGCAGAGAACACACACAAACACACACACACACACACACACACACACACACACACACACACACACACACACAGAGGGTGATATAAGAGAACAAAAAACAAAACAAAACAAACAAACAAAAAAAAAAACAAAGAAAAAAAACCCCGGACTGGGTCATCAAAAGCTGACCCTGCACCACAGTCTCAACGCTCAGCGCTATGGTGCCGAAAGCTGACACGATAATCCAACCAATTTACTGCATCTCCGATGAGCTGCACGATAATGTATTTGTCTTCCCTTCACAGTTTTCCGTCTTCCGTTTCCTCTGTTCGATAAAAAACAAAAAAAAACAACAACAACCCCCCCAAAAAAACCAACAACAAGAAAACAACAACAACAAAAAACAAAAAAACAAAAAAACAAAAAAAGACCCCAGTGATATTCATCTCCCTCCTTCTCCATTCCCTTGTCAGATTTGTCAAGTTTTCTTTCCTGTGTCGGGATCACTACAATAACAAGAAGACGCAACGAAAAAGAAAAAAAAAAAAAAGTTCTCCGATGTTTCGGAAAAAATAGTTCCTTGCTGATACGTTACGGTGAAGAAGAAGAAAAAATATCATGCGGTTATGTTACCATGGTGGATACGCTTGTTTGTTTGTTCAATACCCTTAGTAATGCTTGCAATTTATTTCATATTTGTTTTTGTTTCCGGTCGCCAGGCAATGTGATACGATATTAGGCTGTACTAGAAGGTTTTTTTTGTTTTTTTTTTCTAAAACAAACTGACTTCACAGGAATGGGGAATGATAGCTCCTTTGTCTGGACCTTTTTTTTTTCTTTTCTTTTTTTTTTTTTGTCGTTGTTTTCGTTGTAAAACGTTGAGGTGGGGAATGAAAGAATTTCGATTCCAAAATTTCTTGAACGCGTTGAACACATTGAAAACAGTTTTTTGGTTGTTTTTTTTGTGCGTGTGTGTGTTGCCTTTGCATGTTGTCTTGGTCTTTTTTTTCCCCACCTCCCTTCCTTCTTTCTTTTCTGTTTTGAATTTCTTAATTCATGTCCTATTGGCCACATATTCAGTATACATAATGTTATAGCCTAGAACTAAAATCGCAATCAATTTATCTTTCCTGTGTGCAGTGTGGTTTAAGATATTACGCGCTGCATGTGAGAAATAGATATATTTATAGTAAAGCTTATTTAATCCTCACAACTAAACGATCCACTTCTTTTCTGAACACGCCAGCTCAACCGAACCAAAGTATAATAACGAAACAAAATAATGGTTCCGTATACAGTGTATACCCCCAGCTTGGTACACCCATCATTGCTGTAGACACCTGCTTTTGCAGGCCTGGCATTGTGCAGAGAACGCGATGGTGATGATACCAGCTACATGGACACACCACCACCCCCTGTGCCCAACTGCCCATGAGAACCTTTAAAGCGCCGTGTTATTACTTGATCGGCCCGGAAGATTACTTCTCACGCTCCCACCCTTTATGTTCCTGTTGGGCACGCGCCAGATGCCCACGAGACTGCCGGTAACAGCAACAACACAACCAGAACGAGGCTCTGCAAAGGCCACAATGAGACTGAAGTAGTGTGGAGCAATGTGGAAGGATGGGAAAGTGTTGACTGTAGTTTGTGGGCAATTGAAATAACAATTTCGTTTTCCGATTAAAAGAAACAATTACCCAAAGAGTGAGTCACTGTTACGAAATTCGCGGCTGGCCTCCTTGAGTCAAAACAACACATAAATGTATACTCATGGACGTCGCACACATGCGCACGTGTGCACTCGGTCATGCACGCACACAAACGCATGTGCGCGGGAACACACGCACACACACACACACACACTCACACGCAGACACGCACACCACCCCTTCCCACCTTCCATGTGCTCTTCCCTCACTACTGTCTCACGTGCCACACGTTGTTCCTTTGAAACAGTTCCTAATAAATCTGAGCGAATCCGGCGATGTGCACCGCAACAGACCGGCGTCCTACGCCCAGCCACAACCATGCCGACAGTATTATTGATCTTTCAGCATATTAACCAACTTTGTCGTGCTCAGAATGGTTTCTGATATACTGTGCAAAAGTCTGAATTAGATCTCTTTTATTTTATTTTATTTATTATCTTTTTTTTTTTTTTTTACAGCGCTTGCTTATGCCTCAGAACGATCCGCAACAGCCGTTCTGAACACTAAAATGATACATAATTATTTTGCTGACTCTGACCCAGGGCAAAGCAGTTAATGCATTGTGCAGATGATGCGATGATCAGTTACAGGATGCCCCAGCCACCCTGTGCCCAACTGCCCATGATGAACTTAAAGACACCCGTGTTATGACATGATCAGCCCGGTAGTTTACTGCCCAGCACCCCCAACTACCTTTTATGATCCTGTTGGACACGCGCCAGATGCCCACGTGACTTCCGGAAACAATACAACGAGGACGAGGCTCTGAAAAAGGCCCCAGCGAGACTGGTGGCAGTGCAGTGGCGGCATGTGAAAGGTGTAAGAAGGTGCTGCTGGCGTGGTGTTGATTGTGTTCGCTGATCAATGAAAACCAATTTTGCTATCTGATAAAAAAAAAATAATGAAAAAAAGAAAAGAAAAGAAAAGAAGAAAAAGAAAAGAAAACAAAGTTGAGTGACCACTAAAAAAACAAACAAAAAACAAAAACAAAAAAAAAAAACCCCAAAAAACCAACTGCGGCCGAGTCAAAGCAACACACAAATACATACTCATAGACCCACACACGAACACCTATGCACGCGCAAACAGACCTACACTCACTCACACAAACAAACGCAACTACACACACTGACAGAAACGCCCGTCACCCCACCACCTCCCCTGTTCTCTTCCCTGCCACCTTCCTCCCCCACCCTCCTCTCTCTCTCTCTTTCTCTGTCTCTCTCTGTCTCTCTCTTTCTCTCCACGTGCCACGCACGTTCCTTTGAAGCAGCTCTTGACAGAGCTGAGAGCTACATGCAGGCTGCTCGAAATGCACCGGACACCACAACAGACTGATGGTCAACTTCCACGCGCCACCCACAACCCCTCTTTCCCTCTGGGGGTCGATGCCTCTGTAACCCCCCATTGCTCGGTCTTCGTGATCAGACAATGCATCATGTGTCTTTCCCTTCCGGAGCACAGAGGGCCACGGGACGATGGTTATGAACGTCTGTGACAGCGATAACGGATGCGGGATTAGCATGTCACCGGCCCTCAAATCGACTGACTGGGGACTGCAGTGGACCTACCAGTCCGTAGCTTTATCAACTGCAGTGTTATATCCAGTTTTTATTTTTTTAAATTTTATTTATTTATTTGTTTTTTTTGTTTGTTTGTTTTTTTAACAGGGCAGTTTGGATCTTCTTTTGTTCCACGGTAGTTTTATCTGTGTTTCTCGTCTGTTATTGTCTGTTGTGTGTGTGTGCTTAGATATTTGTCGTCAGTGTATTTGTGTGTATGTGTGTGTGTGTGTGTGTTTGTGTGTGTGTGTACGATAAATGCGCACTCTCGTTAGCACTGAAGATATATACAAGCATGTCTCTATTAATCACTCTCTTTCACGCACTCTTTATCTATCTAACCCCACTTCCCCCACACCCATATCCTCCCATCCCGTCCTCCTCTCTCTGTCTCTCTCTCTCTCACTCCCTCCCACTCGCAGTTTTGGCTGCAATGCACATTCCCTGTCTCACCAATCATGCTCATATTCCACACCCTCACTCACTCATTACTTTGACACAAGAGGTCAGGTCGGCTTTCCGGCAGGTGCAGGGGGCTGAACATGTGAACAGAAAATTAGTGCTGCTCTCTCCTGGGAAAGGAAAAGATTGTTTCGCTTCAGTGAAGCACTATCTACAATTTTTCATCTCTCCGTTGACTCATGTCTTCTTTTTGCTTCGTGATGTTGTTGCTGGACATATTTAGACTGCACAGACGTGTGTCAGTGTCTGGTCACCAATGTTGTCAGGGATTCTGCTACTTCCTGGCTTTGACGGTGTCTGTGTTTGTCGGTGGTTTGCTTCTGTGTGTGTGTGTGTGTGTGTGTGTGTGTGTGTGTGTGTGTGTGTGTGTGTGTGTGTGTGTGTGTGTGTGTGTGTGTGTGACACATCTATTAGTACATTCAAAAACAGACGTACATTCACACACATACACACCCTCTCTCTCTGTCTGTCTCTCACACACACACGCACACACACACATGCACACACACACATTTATGTACAGACATATCAAAATAGACCTGCACACAAACATACAGCCATACATGCTTACGTGAGTGGACAGTATACACCAAACACACACACACACACACACACACACACACACACACACATATATGACTCACACCACCACACCTTCACACAGCTGTAAACACGTGCTCTCGGTCCTCACACACACACAATTATCTTCTTCCACATTTTTACTCCCACTTACAGTCTCAACCAGACATCCTGCCCACCCCCACACCCCTTCTCTGTTTTTTTTTTTTTTTTTTTTTTTTTTTCAATTAGGAAAACAAGATGAAATATTGCAAAACACCTTGATTAGACCCGTGGCCAGAATGGCCCACTAAACTCTCACCCATGAAGCTCCTAATGGCTGGGCCGGCACCTGTCAGCGGCATGCACGTCATCAAAGCGAAAGGAGTCGGCAGGTAGCGTGTCGTGGGTGGTAGGGTGTTGGTGGACCTGTCGCAACAAATTTATCGTTTAGATTTTGACGTGTGTGTGTGTGTGTGTGTGTGTGTGTGTGTGTGTGTGTGACACCTATTCCTACATGCACAAACACATGCCCCTGCACACACACACACGCGCGCGCATGTGCACATACACACACTCTCTCTCTTTCTCTTTCTCAGGCATTTATGTACAGACAAACCAAAATAATCCTGCACACAAACGTGCAATCAACATGCTTATATGAACGGACAGTATGCACCAAACACACATACAGACATGACTCACACTGCCACACCTTCACACAGCTCTAAACACATGCTCTTGGTCCTCACGCGCGCGCGCACACACACACACACACACACACACAATTATCTTCTTCCACATTTTTACTCCCACTTACAGTCTCAACCAGACATCCTGCCCATCCCCACCCCCCTTCTCTTTTTTTCTAATTAGGAAAACAAAATAAGATATTGCAAAACACATTGATTCGACCCGTGGCCAGAATGGCCCACTAAACTCTCACGCACGCCGCTCCTAATGGCCGGGCCAGCACCTGTCAGCAGCATGCACGTCATCAAAGTGAAAATAGTCGGCAGGTTGCGTGTCGTGTGGTGGGTGGTCGGTGGACCTGTCGTAACGAACTTATCATTTTGATTTTGACGTGTGTTTGTGTGTGTGTGTGTGTGTGCGCGAGTGTGTGTGTGTGTGTGTGTGTGTGTGTGTGACACTACATGCACAAACACATGCCCCTGCACAGACAGACAGACAGACACACACACACACACACACACACACACACACACACACACAAAC
The DNA here is from genome assembly GCF_041734735.1 of Babylonia areolata. Lineage (NCBI taxonomy): Eukaryota > Metazoa > Mollusca > Gastropoda > Neogastropoda > Buccinidae > Babylonia > Babylonia areolata. The sequence continues at coordinate 91,690,088 of NC_134876.1, forward strand.
ACTCACACTCTCTCTCTCCCACACGCATTTATGTACAGACAAACCAAAATAATCCTGCACACAAACGTGCAATCAACATTTTTATATGAATGGACAGTGATGCACCAAACACACACACACACACACACACACATGACATACAACCATACAGGCTTACGTGAATGGACAGTACACACCAAACACACACATACACATACACACACACATGGTTCACACTAACACACTTTCACACAGCTGTAAACACCTGTTCTCGGTCCTCACACACACAGACAATTATCTTCTTCCACATTTTTACTCCTACTTACAGTCTCAACCAGACATCCTGCCCACCCCCACACCCCTTCTCTTTTTATCCAATTAGAAAAACAAGACGAAATGTTGCAAAACACCTTGATTAGACCCTTGGACAGAATGGCCCACTAAACTCTCATGCACGCCGCTCCTAATGGCTGGGCCGGCACCTGTCAGCAGCATGCACGTCATCAAAGCAAAAAGAGTCAGCAGGTTGTGTGTCGTGGGTGGTTGGTGGACCTATTGGAACGAACTTATTGTTTTGATTTTGAGGGGTGTGTGTGTGTGTGTGTGTGTGTGTGTGTGTGTGTGTGTGTGACACCTATTCCTACATGCACAAACACATGCCCCTGCACAGACACACATGCACACGCACACACTCACAAACACACACACACACTCTCTCTCTCTCTCTCTCTCTCTCTCTCTCTCACATGCATTTATGTACAGACATTCCAAAATACTCCTGCACACAAACGTGCAATCAACATGCTTATATGAATGGACAGTTATGCACCAAACACACACACACACGCACACACATGACTCACACCACAATACCTTCACACAGCTGTAAACATGTGCTCTTGGTCCTCACACACACACACAATTATCTTCTTCCACATTTTTACTCCCACTTACAGTCTCAACCAGACATCCTCCCACCCCCACACCCCTTCTCTGTTTTTTTTTTCAAATTAGGAAAACAAGATGAAATATTGCAAAACACCTTGATTAGACCCGTGGCCAGAATGGCCCACTAAACTCTCATGCACGCCACTCCTAATGGCCGGGCCGGCACCTGTCAGCGGCATGCACGTCATCAAAGCGAAAGGAGTTGGCAGGTAGCGTGTCGTGGGTGGTAGGGTGTTCGTGGACCTGTCGCAACAAATTTATCGTTTAGATTTTGACGTGTGTGTGTGTGTGTGTGTGTGTGTGTGTGTGTGTGTGTGTGTGTATGTGACACCTATTCCTACATGCACAAACACATGCCCCTGCACACACACACACGCGCGTGCGCGCGCACACACACACACACAATCTCTCTCTCTCTCTCTCTCTCTCTTTCTCAGGCATTTATGTACAGACAAACCAAAATATTCCTGTACACAAACGTGCAGTCAACATGCTAAAACGAACGGACAGTATGCACCAAACACACACACACACACCACTCACACCACCACACCTTCACACCTCTGAAAACACGTGCTCTTGGTCCTCACACACACACAATTATCTTCCACATTTTTAGTCCCACTTACAGTCTCAACCAGACATTATGCCCACCCCCACCCCCCTTCTCTTTTTTTTTCCAATTAGGAAAACAAGATAAGATATTGCAAAACACATTGATTCGACCCGTGCACCTGTCAGCGGAATGCACGTCATCAAAGTGAAAAGAGTCGGCAGGTTACGTGTCGTGTCGTGTGGTGGTTGGTCGGTGGACCTGTCGGAACAAACTTATCATTCTGATTTTGACGTGTGTGTGTGTGTGTGTGTGTGTGTGTGTGTGTGTGTGTGTGTGTGTGACACCTATTCCTACATGCACAAACAGATGACCCCGCACAGACACACATGCAGGCGCGCGTGTGCGCGCACGCACACACACACGCAAACACACACACACACACACACACAAACAAACACTCTGTCTCTCTCCCACACACATTTATGTACAGACATACCAAAATAATCCTGCACACAAACGTGCAATCAACATGCTTATATGAATGGACATTTATGCACCAAACACACACACACACACACACATGACTCACACCACCACACCTTCACACAGCTGAAAACACGTGCTCCTGGCCTTCACACATACACACACAATTATGTTCTTCCACTTTTTTGCTCCCACTCAGCCTCAACCAGACATCCTGCCCAGCACCACCACCCTTCTCTTTTTTTTCCAATTAGAAAAACAAGACGAAATATTGCAAAACACCTTGATTAGACCCCTGGCCAGAATGGCCCACTAAACTCTCATGCACGCCACTCCTAATGGCCGGGCCGGCACCTGTCAGCAGCAAGCACGTCATCAAAGCGAAAAGAGTTGGCAGGTTGCATGTCCTGTGGTGGGTGGTCGGTGGATCTGTCAGAACGAACTTATCGTTTTGATTTTGAGGTGTGTGTGTGTGTGTGTGTGTGTGTGTGTGTGTTTGTGTGTGTAACACCTATTCCTACATGCACAAACAGATGCCCCTGCCCAGACACACACACACACACACACGCACACACATGCACACAAACACACACTCACTCTCTCTCACACACACACACACGCATTCATGTACAGACATTCCAAAATAATCCTGCACACAAACGTGCAATCAACATGCTAAAACGAACGGACAGTATGCACCAAACACACACACACACACACACACACACACACATGACTCACATCACCACACCTTCACACAGCTGTAAACACGTGCTCTCGGTCCTCACTTACACACACAATTATCTTCTTCCACATTTTTACTCCCACTCACAGTCTCAACCAGACATCCTGCCCACGCCCATCTGGTGTTTTTGTTTTTTTTTCAATTAGGAAAACAAGATGAAATAATTAATGCAAAACACCTTGATTAGACCCGTGGCCAGAATGGCCCACTAAACTCTCATGCACGCCGCACCTAATGGCTGGGCCGGCACCTGTCAGCAGCATGCACGTCATCAAAGCAAAAAGAGTTGGCAGGTTGCGTGTCGTGGGTGGTGTATGTGTGTGTGTGTGTGCGTGTGTGTGTGTGTGTGTGTGTGTGTGTGACACCTATTCCTACATGCACAAACACATGCCCCTGCACAGACACACACACACACACACACACACGTTCACTCTCTCTCTCTCTCCCATAACACGCATTTATGTACAGACATACCAAAAAATGTCTGTACACAAACGTGCAACCAGCATGCTTATATGAATGGACAGTTATATACCAAACACACACACACACACACACACACACACACACACACACAAACACATGACTCACACCACCACACCTTCACACAGCTGAAAACACGTGCTCTTGGTCTTCACACATACACACACAATTATGTTCTTCCACTTTTTTGCTCCCACTCAGTCTCAACCAGACATCCTGCCCAGCACCACCACCCTTCTCTTTTTTTCCAATTAGAAAAACAAGATGAAATAATTTATTGCAAAACACCTTGATTCGACCTGTGGTCAGAATGGCCCACTAAACTCCCGTGCACGCCACTTCTAATGGCTGGGCTTGCACCTGTCAGCGGCACGCACGTCATCAAAGCGAAAAAGCGTCGGCAGGTAGCGTGTCAGTGGGTGGTCGGGGACCTGTCGGTTCAAACTTATCGTTTAGATTTTGACGTGTGTGTGTGTGTGTGTGTGTGTGTGTGTGTGTGTGTGTGTGTGTGTGTGACGCCTATTCTTACATGCTCAAACACACACACATACATGCACTAAGGCATGTAAACGCATAAACCTATGAATGTATAAGAAAGTTTGAGGTTTGACAGACACATTCACAAAGAAATAAAGAAAAAAAATACTTATGGAAGTACACATTCATGAAAAGCACATGCCCATGAACACACACATACACACACACACATTCACGCACACACACACAGAGACAAACACACATGCATACACACACACACACACACACACACACACACACACAGAGTTACGAACAGACATATCAAAACTGCCCTTCACACAAACAAACAAACTTTCAGGCTTATTTGAAGGAACAGTATGCTAAAATACTGACACATTCATACAGTTGTAGACACACGATCCGTCCTCACACACATTTCAATTCTTCCTTTTATATAAAGAGTGAAAAGAGTTGGCTGGATGCATGTGGATAGTGGAGACTAGTCTGAACAAATTTGATTCTCATTTTAACATGCAGCAGCTCTGCATTGTGAGTGTGATATCTGAGGGGAGATTATGGGGAGGGGGCTGGGCAAAATCACATGCAGCATAATTATACACATGCATGGGCATAGACCGTGATATATGCTTGTATACTTGTGCATGTCTTTACAAACAATGCACACACACATGCACATATGCTGGTGGATGCATATGTTTACTAATGTATATGAACACACCCGTGCACACACACATTTGACGTTTTCACACACATGCGAACACACTCTCACACATACAGACATGTACACAGAGAAATTCATATGTAGTTTCACGATAATGCACCAGGTGCGTTCATAAACACACACACACACACACACACACACACACACACACACACACACACGGGTGTACACTTACAATAATGGAGGTAGGACTTCAAAAGGGCATCATGAAGGCCTACCCAAATTTAGGTACCCAAATTGTAAAGCCATGTCTTTTGTTTCTAATGGTCCAATCACCATGAAACGTGGCAAGAACATGCCAAATACATTACACTTTCCATGCAAAGTTTTTGATAGGTCTGTGATTAATGAAAATAGAGAAAATAAATAATTATTGAGTATTTTGTTAAACTAATAACATGTAGAGCCAAGTACAAGTACTTCTAAACGTTGCATGAAGTGAAAAGGACTTCATTTTGAGAAAAGTCAAGACTGGAAATTTTTGCGTTTCATCAATTCAAGGGTATTGACTCTCATGGTTTATTATTTTTAACTGTGAATTATGACTGATTCTATGGATATCTTTATGGCAGTTTGGGGCATAATCCAGTAAGTGATGAGGCGTTCACAAATCTTTCTCTGAATAAATATTTAACGGTCTCCTTCTCCAACTTTCCATCACATGTTATCGTGTATTGTCGATTGAATATAGAATTGAACGGGCAGGTCAACAACTTGAAACAAAATGGCGTCGTTCGCGTTCGCGAAGAATATGAGAACGCGCTTTGAATATGTATCAATATGTGTACGGAATTGATTTTTGCCTATGAGCTTCAGGGCTCAGCCAATAGATCTATAAAGTTCACTCGTCGTATTGATTTTAGTATTTTCCGAAAAATACCACTTGGGCGAATGAACATAGTGAAAGCCCTGTACACTGAGAGTAAAACACACAAGCTTTTTATGTATTGAGTATAATTTCAAAATGTAATGTTTAAGATGAGAAAGATAAGTTTAAAGCAAATTACGTCCCCTATCATTAATTACAGATTAATATCCCTTTTTTACTATCTGCACCAAAACGTTTGCAAAATAAATATATATCTTCCATGCTTTGCAAAAGAAGTTCCTGTTTGAACAAAAAATGATAAAAAAAATGACTGCTCTTGTTGTGTCAGAATATCATATCAGAGTGCCAAGTTTAGAGAATAAAAAAAACCCCAACAAAACAAAAAAAACAAAAAACCAACAACAACAACAACAACAGTAAATGCAGTTTGCATATAATTTGGCTTCTTTTTTAAAATATTTTTTTTGTGCCCATCCAAGTGGTGCAATATCGTTTTAAACAAGATGACTGGAAACAACTGAATTTTTCCTATTTTTATGCCTAATTTGGTGTCAACTGACAAAGTATTAGCAGAGAAAATGGCAATGTTAAAGTTTACCACGGACACACAGACACAAACACACACACACAGACAACCGAACACCGGGCTAAAACATAGACTCACTAAAAAATCCACAGTCCCATGACCGAAATGGGCTACCACCACTAAACTCTCACGCACGCCGTTCCAAGTTGGCCCGGGCTGGAGTCTGTCAGCGGCATGCACGTCATCAAAGCGGAAAGAGTCTGGGCAGGTTGCGTGTGGTGGGATGGGTGAGGACCTGTCGGAACAAATTATCGTTCTGATTTTGACCGGTGTCGGGACTCCATGCGTTGTGAGTGTGGTATTAGGTTGGGGAGTAGAGGGGGTGTGGGGGTTTGGGTGTGGGGGGAGGGGGAGGGAGATTATGGAGATGGAAGGGGCAGGGGCACATGTAATGTGTGTGTGTGTGTGTGTGTGTGTGTGTGTGTTGAGCTTATGTAGGGAATGTTGGCATATTTGTACATGGTATGTGCGCGCATGCATCTGCACAAACGTGAGCTGTGTGTGTGTGTGTGTGTGTGTGTGTGTTTATGAGAGCAAGCCACAACTATTCACACACACAGAATCACATGCACACACACGCGCGCAAATACATGCAAACAAGCACGCATACACACACACACGCACGCACGCACACACACACACACACACACACACACACACACACACGTGCGCACAAACACAAATGCACAGACACAGACACACACATTGGCATACTCTGATATTAATGGGCTGGTGGATACACGTTCCATGTTCCATACACAAACAAAATCATGGAGCTAAATTCTCTACCTATTTTTATGAACGAGCAAAGCACCCAAACACTTGAGATGCAAAGAGAGAGAGAGAGAACACTGAACGCTGAACACTGAAATGTTTAATGTCATTAGCTGAAAAGCTCTGGTGACATAGTAGGTACTAATCAGAACCAAATGGTGCAAATAGATGAAATGGAACAGAAAAGAACAAAAAAAAAAGAAACAACATAAACTAATAAGAGATCTGCGACACTTTGGCACCTTATCATTAGCTTAAAAGTACATGTGACAGGGGGTAATTTGCCTTTTTTTCAGTCGTTCGTCTCCAAGGTTTGGACAGTACACAGAGAACAAAATACAGATAAATTATATATATATATATATATATATATATATATATATATATATATATACATATTTACGCATGTAATATCTATACACATCATATCAATACGAACACATCAAATAATTACAATGTCGAGATTGACCATCCAAATGTAGCCCTTCCTTTTTTCTTTTTATCTATGCTTTTTTAAGAGAGAGAGAGAGAGAGAGAGAGAGAGAGAGAGAGAGAGAGACGCGCACACACACACACACACACACACACACACACACACACACACACACACAGAGCCGCTTTTCTTCGGTTTTCTTTCCCGTCAGATGTATACGCTAAGACTTCAGATAACAGTGTGGTTGCAAGACTAAAAGTATCAAACGCTCCCGAACACACCCTAAAGCAGACCCATCATCATAATATGCATACTTGGTGACCCCGTCCATCTGAAGGCACAGTGCATACACAAAACGTTGTCATGGAACAACAAGTCCACGCGTCACGAAAACAACAAGCTCATTAACGCCAGTGAAAAGGTTGGTATTGACGTCACTTGTCGGTGAAAGCGTCATGCGTCTTTTTCGTCACACTGCTGGGGCTGCACTATTATCGCTTCAGTGATCACGCAAAAGTCTTTGTTAGTAGGCATTATATTACAGACTGGGGGTTCGAGATGTTTGTTTATCGAACCTAATGCTCCTGGGTGATCGAGTGCGTTCATTTGAAATGAATACATTCTGTGTTCCCGCTTTAATCAACATAGTGATTTGTAGGCTATCACAACTAAAAATAAAGTTCATAGTCCATGATATGCAGGAGAGAAACACGGAAATTTGCAATGGACTTGTTGATGAAGTTCCATTATTTTGCCAAACAATTACAACGAGGGATGATCAGGAATTTGTATTTGTATTTACATTTTGATCATAACAGATTTTTCTGTGTGAAATTCAGGCTGCTCTCCCCAGGGAGATATACCACAGCGACACCCTTTTTTTTTCTGCGTGCAGTTTTATTTGTTTGTATTTGTCTCTCTCTGTCTTTCTCTGTCTCTGTCTCTCTGTCTGTCTGTCTCTCTCTGTCTCCCTCCTCTTTCTCAGCCATTCATCACAATCGCTCTCTCTCTCTTTCTCTGTCTCCCTCCTTCTCTTTCTCTGAGCCTCCTCTCCATAAGAGTGTAGGATCATTTTGTATATCTGTCCACATATGTGCATCCTTGTTTAATCAGTCAATTTGTTAATAAACACGGGCCCGCTTCCGTTGAAACAAACACATACACGAAATAAATGAAAGAAAGTAGGCATTTCTGCACTATTCTCAAACGAGTGTGAAAATTTACGTGATCTCAGTGTAACGCCTCCTGATTTACACTGCAGAATGTAGCCTACAGCTGCTTCTGCTTCTTCCTCTTTTGCCGGTGGGCGATACATCGATCGTAGTTCCGAAATACACGTCGCTCCTTGGGTGGTTTCCATAATGCGTGACTTGGCAGTGACTATTCTATAAACGCTACACGCGGTCTGTGTCAAGCTCAGGGCTGCCATGTTGTATCAGTTTGATGTAACTCAGTTTCCGTCACAAGGTATTCTCCTCACGTGCTCGAGCCGATCCATTTTTTTTTTCTCTTTCTGACGTCTCTTAAACCAGTCTGTGGAAAGCTGTGCGATGGTATTGGGGGTTTTCTGGTTCATAACTTTAGGGATCTACTCTTGCCTCTTCTTGAACAGTATGTCTTTTTTTTTCTCTCTAGCCTTTTTCTCAGTTATAGTGTGTGTGTGTGTGTGTGTGTGTGTGTGTGTGTGTGTGTGTGTGTGTGTGTGTGTGTGTGTGAGGTGGGTGGTCGTATGGGCGTATAAGAATAAGAAAAACTTTATTATCTCCAACTGGAGAAATTTGGTCAGGTGCATTATCACAACATAGACAAGTAAACAACATGGGGACCATAACTGTAAAAGTCAACAACAGCTTTTACGAATATTACGAAGACACAAATGTAAAAAATATCACATACACCGTTTCATACATACATCCACACACTGCAGGTAATAACTAGTATTCTTAATGTGAAAACAGAAAGAATTAAGAAACATTATTTGAATATAATTATAAGCATAGCCTACTATATTGCACATTGGTTATAACAGACAGATAAGATAAGAATAAAGATAAATTGCGGAAAACCACAACCAGATAATCAGCACCCACCCACCCCCCACCCACCCCACACACGCGGATTACTTGATTAAACAAGAGTAATAAACATAATTATGTTCTCAAATAAAAGCATTTCACATATTCGCTTTTAAAACATTGCAATTAATTATTACATCGTAATTATTAACAGAAATATATTTAGAATATGGACGTTAGTATTAGACATATTTCATTGTACATTCATCCTGCATATTGCACATTATTCATCCTACATATTGCACATTCATAATAACCAATTGTCACGTTTTTAAGATCAGTAAACACACACGCACACACACACACACACACACACACACACACACACACACACACACACACACACACACACACACTAGTTCTCAAGAATTTAAAAGGTAGATTGAACGTGGAATAAAAGTCTTCAGAGGTCTGGATTTCAACTTAAAAGTTCTGTAGCGTCGTCCTGATGGCAATAGCTCATAATACTTTGCTAAAATATGGGTGTCGTCAGTTGCTATCTGCCTGCTTTTTTTAACCACTCGACTTTCATACAGCTCTTGCATACTAGCTTGTTTCACTCCCACAATTTTACTGCATACACTCGTGACATCGTTCAAAACACGCTTACTCCTCACTCCCAAACTTCCATACCAGCACATAAATAAAACTGTGATCACGGACTCGATACAACATCGATAATAACTTTGAAGAATATTTGAATTAATACCAACATTTCTAAGCTTCTGTAAACAAAAAATTCTCGATTGACATTTCTTATGAATGGAATCAACATGTCTGTCAAAAGTCAGCTTATTGTCTAAGATGGTCCCTAAATATCTATTTTCATTGACCTTCTCCACTGTTTGACCATCAATAACAAGGTTAGCTACAGGCAAGGGGTCTTTCCGAAAATCTATTAACATCTCTTTTGTTTTCAATACGTTGAGATCCAGATAGTTTTCCTCTCTCTGTGTCTCTCTCGATATATATATATATATATATATATATATATATATATATATGCACCTGAGTGTTCGTATGCATATGCATGTATCGTTTCCTGTGCGTATGCGTATGTCTCTGTATGAATGAGAGAGAGAGAGAGAGAGAGAGAGAGAGAGAGAGAGAGAGAGAGAGAGAGAGAGAGAAGACAAGACAAGACAAGACAGATTCTTTATTTCGAGGATAAAATATAAGCACTGGTGTGCTTTTTTTTTACATCCAGTTCCCGCCCTGAATAGTGTCTACACTACAAAATACTAAATAAAATGAAAGCATGGTGTTAGTAGAGATACATAACAGAGGAGAAAACAACAACAACAACAACACACACACACACACACACACACACACACACACACACACACACACACACACACACATGGAATACACGCACTAGCATGGTGTTAGTAAAATGCACAGGAAAAAAATGAACAAAATGAAAGAAACAAATAAGAGAGAGTTAGAGAGAGAGAGAGAGAGAGAGAGAGAGGAGATAGATAGATAGATAGAGAGAGAGAGAGAGAGAGAGAGAGAGAGAGAGAGAGAGAGAGAGAGAGAGAGAGAGTCGTTCTGATATCAGTTTCTATCATTAAAAAACAACAACTTGGAAATACACAGTGCTTAGAAGAGATTATAGTCACGTGGATAAGCGAGACTGAGGGATTCTGATCCAGATGATTATTCAAATAAATGACACTGGCCCTGATGAAGAGAGTGTAGTATATCTAAATTTAGTGATGTAGTAATGCACTTGAATGATGAAAAATAAACAGAACGTTTCGATGTCTCGAGGCAACTGAAAAGCTGTCCACATGTAAATGTTATATTCCTGACATTAAACATACAAAGTCGAAAATGAAGCGAAGCTTTTTATGTATTTAAATAGCTATTCATTTTCATGACGATATTTCGTTTCTGTGACAATGAGACACTGACTCGATGTTTTTTGTTTTGTTTTTCTTAACATTATTTTTTCTCTGTTCACTGTACGTGATGATAAAGCCTCGTTGCTTCAAAATGATGGCTTATAACAATGGTCATTGAGGTTTTGACGTCACGTATAGTGAAAAGAAATTCTCTCTCTCTCTCTCTCTCTCTCTCTCTCTCTCTCTCTCTCTCTGTGTCTGTCTGACTGTCTCTGTCTGTCTGTCTCTCTCTCTAAAAGACATAGAGTCCGTGTCTCCTTAGCGAACGGACGAAACACAGATCGTGAAACAAAACAAAACAAAGCAAACCAAACACACACACACACACACACACACACACACACACACACACACACACACACACACACACACACACACACACACACACAAAAGAACCTTCGCTCCATGGGCGCTTCTCACAATGTGTGTGGCTGTGGGTCAATTATTATTATTTGAAAATTATGCAAAACGCGCCCTGCCCTGTCTCTCAAGCTCAGGACTCAGCTCTGTCATATCACTTTGGAGTAACTCAAGTCTCTTTCTCTTTCTCCACTGAGCATGTGGAATTCTCATCACGTGCTTCGCGATCCATTTATCCTTCACACGCCTCTCCAACCAGTCTGTGGAAAAGCTTGGGATCGTCAGTTTGTTTTGTGAAATACTTTTTTTTTTTTTTTTTTTTTTTTTTTTTATAAATAGTTCAGAGGGATCCTCTCTGTTCTTGCTTATATGTCGAGCTGTATGTCTGTCTGTTTCTGTTTATGTCTCTTTCTCTACACCGTCCCGTTACACACACACACACACACACACACACACACACACACACACACACACACATATATATATATATATATATATATATAGAGAGAGAGAGAGAGAGAGAGAGAGAGAGAGAGAGAGAGAGAAACTGAAACTGTTTAATGTCATTAGCACACATGCCATAATAACATGGGGTTCACAATTTCATGGGTATTGTCCAAGAAAAACAAACATTAACTCTCTCCATACGAACGGTGAAAGAGACGACGTGGACAGCGTTTCATCCCAATTACCATCATCAAAATATTACAAGCGGAAGGCTCTTATACTGAACAGTTGAATGTTGACAAAGAATACCACAGTTCTGACGACGGAAGCTAAAGGTTGGGTCATTCAGACACCCACTGGACATCCGAGGGGTCTGTGTAGAGGAGAAGAGAGGACTGGCCGTACTGAGTGAGTTAAACATAAACAAAGAAAAGTCTGAGTGACTACTCCACACATGCAGACAACAGTCTCTCAGCGTATATGCGAATCTCCATCTATGTACATACAAAATACGCCGACACCTTATCAAAGGTAGTGTAATCGTTACTGTTCAATAAGTAAACCACCAAGCACATTAAGAAGAAATAAATAATCTGTGTGAACTATAAGCAGAATGCTTTCAAACTGAAACTGAAGATATGCTGGCTAGATTTCGTACAAGGACACTTGGGTTGAATGCAAACACACACACACACACACACACACACACACACACACACACACACACACACACACACACACACACACACAGAGAGAGAGAGAGAGAGAGAGAGAGAGAGAGAGAGAGAGAATGAGAATTTCGCTCTCGCTCTCTTTCTGTGCGCTGTGTACTCGTGGGCTATTGCGTAAGCATGATATGAATGTGCATACTTGTGAGACAGACAATGTATGGGGTTTTTTTCTGTATGTGTATTGCAAAGATAGATGCATATATATATATATATATATATATATATATATAGAGAGAGAGAGAGAGAGAGAGAGAGAGCGACTGTGATGAATGGCTGTTCTGAAAGGAAAAAAACAAACAAACAAAAAAACTGGGACATGGCAATTGATAGGCGGGAGACAACGAAAGGGGAGAGAAGAGAGAGATAAATTAGGAGCAACAATTTTCGTCGTCGTCGTCGTCGTCGTCATAGTAGTGGTAGTGGTAGTTGTAGTAGCAGCAGCAGCAACCACTCCTTACATCAACCAGCCATTAACAGAAAAAACAAAACAAAAAAACCAACAAAACAGACCCACACACAGACGGAAATTTAACAAAAAGGACAACATTTGTATGGAAAAAAAAGGAAGAAAGAAAGTCAAAGGGAAACATGTACAAAGTTACATTAACCATAAAAACAAGTGGAGAAGACAATCTCTCTCTCTCTCTCTCTCTCTCTCTCTCTCTCTCTCTCTCTCTATGTGTGTGTGTGTGTGTGTGTGTGTGTGTGTGTGTGTGTGTGTGTGTGTGTGTGTGTGTGTGTATATATATATATATATATATATACATATATATATATACATACATGATAGAATCTGCCGTCGAACCGACGGATGAGTAGGTAGGCAGGCTTATCTGTCGGTGTGTGTCCTCATATGAGAGAAGAGGCCGATTCTGGATGCGCAGCACTTCCCACAGGTGTTGCAAGGGAAAACGCCTCCAGAAGTTGAGCCCTGCTTCCTTCGCTCACGCTTCTCCTTAATTAATGGCCAGCGTTCTCTTGTTTTCAAACGTCTTTATGCCACTAGAGCACACACACACACACACACACACACACACACACACACACACACACACACACACATATATATATATATATATATATATATCTTTCATGACACCCCTCCCACACACGCAAACACACCCAGTCCAAGCCGAACCCCACTCTTGCGAACAAATCATGAAGAGCTTCGTCTCCTAGCCATGCACAGCAGTCTACCCCCCAAAGCGATCTTCACAGAAGCTTAACCCCACGTGCCCACACGTAAAAGTCGAGGAGGCCTTTGGGCCTAGCCTGGGACCGGCCAAGGGGATCCCAGGCCTGCTCATAGCCATCGATCCTGCAGAATCCCTCCCCCCCCCCCCTCTCTCTCTCTCTCTTTCGTCGTTTGGTGAAGAAGGCATGCGGGTGTTTGGAAGCACGTGGATAGGAACCATGGTGTGTGTGTGTGTGTGTGTGTGTGTGTGTGTGTGTGTGTGTGTGTGTGTGTGTGTGTGTGTGTGTGTGTGTGTGTGTGTGTGTGTAAAAAGAAATCAAATAAAGAAAAAAAAATCATCTGAATGGTAAACTGTGATGGCTAGATAACCTGTTGTCATTCTTCTTCCTAGCATTATTATTGTTATCATTATTATCATTACTATTATCATCACCACTATTATTATTATTATTATCATAACTAGTAGTAGTATTGTTATGATTGTTGCTGTTGTTATCTATAATTTTTTTCTATTATAAGTATCCCACTTTACTGGTTGTTTGTTTTCGCCAGTTGGAAATAATGGCGTCAGTTCGAAGTATGTGTATTCAGTTCACTTAACTAAAGAGTATGATCAGAAATTGAGATAGAGAGTGTGTGGCATAGGGGCCAAACCAATTCCTTACAATAACCTAGTTGGAGGGTAAAGAAATAATAATAATGATAAAATTGAAGTGCAACGTTGTGAGCACGGTATAAGCTTTAAGCTTGTTGATGCTCTTTTGTTATTCATTGCATTGTAATCATGTGTATTGTTGAATAATTAAAGATTATTTAAACCAAATAATAATAATAAAAAAAAAACACCACCAACAACAACACCGCTTGCAAGAGCATAATATGAACATATAGATAAAACAATGATAAAGTAACGGAAATAAGAATGAAAAATAATGCCCCCCCCCCCCCCCCCAACAACAACAACAACAACAACAAACAGTCGGGTAGCATTCCGATTGATATACAATGTGGCAATTATTAAACATAGAGATAGTATAATAATAAAGTGATAGAAATAAGAACGAAGAATAACACACACACACACACACACACACACACACACACACACACACACACACACACACACACACACACACACACACACACACACACACACACACACACACACACAAAACATAAGAAAACAACAACAGCAACAAACAAACAAACCCCCCCCCCCAAAAAAAAAAAAAAAAAAAAAGAAAGAAAAAAAAAAAGATCGGTAGCCTTCTATGTAAACACAATCTGACATTAGAAATAACAAAGAAAATGAAAGGAAGAAGAATAAGAAAGCCAAGGAAGTAAAGAGAAAAAGAAACACACACACACACACACACACACACACACACACACACACAGAGAGAGAGAGAGAGAGAGAGAGAGAGAGAGAGAGAGAGAGAGAGAGAATGCAATAATATATTTATAATACATTTATAATTTTTGTAACCCCAACGTACCGTCCAGCTGCTTCTCCCTAACCGGCAAAATCACCGAAACCTCTATTATCCGTTTTACGCTCCACCCCCTCCCCCGTTCCTCGTCCCCCTCCCCCCCCCCCCCCCCGCACCCCTCTCCCCCCACGTGCCACCCGTACCCTCCCCCCTTCCCAGCCACTGATCTGGGACAACAGGGATCGCGGAGTCTGCCATGGATGCCACATGTCCCTTCAGTCCTTTGCTCAGCGCACCCCTCAGCATCCTACTTCCCGAACTATTTTCTCAGAACCTCTAACCCTGACGTGCTCATTCGCAACTCCATCCTGTTCGGGAAGAGGAACCAAGGGGGATCGCTGGGCCTTCTCGTAGGCATTGATCCCATGAACGTTTCCCCCCCCCCTCCTCCGACCCCCACCCCCAAACCCTCTCCCGGACCTTCCTCGGCCCCTACCACCTTCAGTCTACCCTCGCCAACTCTCTCGGTTGGCTAGCGTGTGTTTTAAGCAGAGAGAGAGAGAGAGAGAGAGAGAGAGAGAGCGTGGTGCAGGCAGGACATCCCAATCCTGCTGGTATGACCAGTGGATGTGTACAGCTTTCCTGATAAGTTTTGCAAATGTGAAGCGGGGGTTGGGAAAAATAATTTATAACTTAAACGACTAACTCTGATAGTGAGATAATGTCATATTTTTCTTTTGCACTGGAACAAATGGCTGTAAGAGTGAGATTATCATGGGTTTTCTTTTTGCCCTAAAACAAATGGCTATCTGTGTTGTTTTTGTTTGTTGCAAATGTAGCGCTTAAGAGATACGTAGTCACACACCAAAAAAAGCAAAAAACCCAACCTCCCCCCCCCCACACACACCCACCCCCCCACAAAGAAACGAACGAAAGCGAAAATAGTGTATACGAAAACTGATGAAATAAGAAAAAAAACAAAAACAAAGCAAAACAACAACAAAAAAAACACAACAACAACAAAACCCACCTAAACAAAACAAACAAACAAAACAACAACAACAACAACAACAAAAAAAGACAAACGAAATATGTGTTTTAAACTCCCACATTCCCACCCCAGCTGCTCGAGCTAGATGCTCTTTTCCCCCAACCCCTCCGGGCCCCCCCAAATCCCCACCCCCTTCCTACCCAAAACCGCACCTCCCTTCCACCAGCAGCAGCAGCAGCAGCAGCAGCAACCTCCCTCCCAAACAATTTCCTCAGAAGCTTAACCTGACGTGCCCACCCGCAATTCAAACCCCTTCGGGTCTGGGTAACCCAGGGGGAGGGGGTGGGGGAGCGTTGGGGGGATCACGGGGTCTGCTCGGAGCCATCGATCTCACGTGGCCTCCTGTTCCTTCGCTCATTGAAGGCTGCGCGTGCTGGAAGCACGTGGAGAGTAGCGGTGGGTAGGAGGTGGGGTGTGGAGGTGTGGGGTGGCTTATGGGGGGATGGGGGTGGGTGGGACCGGAGGGGCAGACTTGGTAATCCTGTGGCTTGACCTATGGGTGTGTTCAACTTCCTGAAATAACGTTTGCAAATATATAATAATTTTGAAGTGAAGCTGGGCGGAGATGGGGGCAGGGGGTGGGGGTGGGAGGGGGGGGGGGGTATGGGGATTTTATTTTGAATGGCTAATTCTAGTCTTATTACTTTTTTCAATCAATAAATTAATGAATGATGTCTTTCTTTTCTTTTCTTTTTTTTTTCTTTCTTTCCTTTCCTTTCTTTTCTTACTCATTAAAAAAAACCCAATTATTTCTTTTTTTTTTCAGTTCATTTTCAAAAATATCTTTGTGACATCAAGCGTAGAATCAAGGGAAGTGATTAACTCTGGTGTCTTATTACCGATCGTTTTCATTGATTTATTTATCAATGATATTTATTGATTTGCTTTCTGCTTTTCTGCCAAGGGGTGTTCATTTAAAATATGGTTTTAAAGGGAGTTTCATATGGAGCATTTTCAAGAGTGTAAAATCTTCGTTAGAGAGAGAGAGAGAGAGAGAGAGAGAGAGAGAGAATCCCTCCTATCGATCTGCCAGTACAAAAAATATAATCACATAAAGTGGTGACGATCAGACGAAGCAAAATAGAAAGAAAGAAATGACAGTAAAAACAGAAAATGAGAATTGAACGATTGACACTGATGGCACCTGATCGTATGATTTGGGCCTTTGAGAAAACCGTGAGTAAGTATATATATATATATTACATGTCTTGGAGGAAGTAAACTGGAGAAACTAAGAGAGGGAGAGAGAGAGAGAGAGAGAGAGAGAGCAGGGTGGGGGTGGAGTGGGTAGGGATGGGGAGTGTGCGTGTGTGGTGGGGGGGGGGGGGTAGGGGGGGGGCAAGGGGCGGGGGGGGGGGAGGGTTGGGGGGGACAGAGGCAAGAGCCAAACACGTGAAACAGAGGTCAATTCAGATAGTCGTATGCAGGATTTCTGGAAAAGGAGTTCGAGGATATACATGTCTGTGTCAGCTCAAAAGCACTATGTCGGATATAGTCATTTCTGAATATCACAAACCTCCTCCCCCATTATCCAAGTCCTAAGCTACGGGAAGTTTGGTTTACGACTGAGGCTTCTCTTGTGAGGAGGAACCGGGTGAGTTTTTTTGTTTTTTTTTCTTTTCTGTCTTTGAAGCTTTTCCGGTTCTTTTGCGATATGCCTCCAGTCGCCTCTGCCCCTGAGTTTATGTGCATGGCTTTCTGTCCAGATCAGTGTACATTCCTCCTTCACGTTCTCTGTTTTGCTATATTCAAGGAGGAAAGTGGCAGGACGGTTAAGACGTTCAGCTGCCAGTACAGAGAGTCCCTGAGGGTGTGGGTTCGATTCCCGCTCTCGCTCTTCCTCCCAAGTTTGACTGCAGAATCAAACTGAGCGTCTAGTCTATCGGGTAAACCGAGGTCCCGTGTGCAGCACGTATTTGGCGCACTGAAAAAGAACCCATGGCAACGAAAGTGTTGTCTACTGTCAAAATTATGTGGAAGTCCACTCTGATAGGTACATGAATATATAAGCATGCACTCAAGGCCTGACTAAGCAGTTCAGTTTCAGTTTCAGTTTCAGTAGCTCAAGGAGGCGTCACTGCGTTCGGACAAATCCATATACGCTACACCACATCTGCCAAGCAGATGCCTGACCAGCAGCGTAACCCAACGCGCTTAGTCAGGCCTTGAGGAAAAAAGAAAAAGAAGAAAAAAAAAGGTGAATAAATAATAGATAGACTTACACAAATAAATAAATAAATAAATAATTATAATGTAAAAAAAAGAAAAAAAGGTGAATAAATAATAGATAAGCTTACACAAATAAATAAATAAATAAATAAATAAATAATAATTTAAAAAAGAAAAAAAGAAAAAAAAGCGCGTTGGGTTATGCTGCTGGTGATGCATCTGCCTGGCAGATATGGTGTAGCGTATATGGATTTGTCCGAACGCAGTGACGCCGCCTGGAGAAGGTGAGACTGAAACTTTGCCATGTACAATTTTCTGTCTATGTCTCTCTCTCTCTGTCTCTGTCTCTCTCTCTGTCTCTGTCTCTCTCTCTCTCTCTCTCTCTCTCTCTCTCTCTCTCCTATCTCTGTCTCTCCAGTTTATGTTCGTGTCTGCTTGAAATCGTTCTGTCTTTGTCCATCGCGTGTTTGTACACAGTGAAACTGAAACCTGACCTTTGAAGACCTGGTAAATAGTGACACACATAGACACGCACAGACAAACAGACACACACAGACACACAGACACTGCAGACACAGACACACACACACACACACACACACACACACACACACACACACACACACATACACGTGCGTACACACACTCTCACATACGTCCGCGCCTACGCACTGATCACACACTGTTCACACGCACACGTTCGCCGCACACAGTCGCACTGGTTATTTAGCATTTATCAGTGCCCTACACAAGAAAGAGTATAAGCACACACACACACACACACACACACACACACACACACACACACACACACACACACACACACACACACACACACAGATACGGATACGGATACGGATAGTTTATTCAATAAAGGCCATGGCCGCTCATGAAGGGGGTACAGTGAATCAACATTCAAAATCAAAACCTTACAAATTACAAAAGTAAATGATAAGCTGCAAATGATAATCCACAAATTGGATAATGCACAACTAATAATAATTAACTACATAATACACTGCGAAACTTAAAAGCCTTATATAAGTAAATAGCAAACTGTTTTATAATAGTTACAGAGAGAGAGAGAGAGAGAGAGAGAGAGAGAGAGAGAGAGAGAGAGAGAGAGAGAGAGAGATTCAAATGGTTTAATGACTTAAGCAACATGCTCATATCACCGTGGAAAATACGCTCCACCCCTCTCCCACCCCTTCGAACGTTCACTCCCTCCTACACTTTTCACAACATTCTATTGCTTTTCATAAGGAAGACAAAACAATATCTAACGGTATGTATACGCACAATCATCGTAGACTACTGCTGAGGTTGATATCTAAGTAACCCGAGGCCATCGACCCGATTACGTAGTCACAGAGAGGGAGGGGAGAGAGAGAGAGAGAGAGAGAGAGAGAGAGAGAGAGAGAGAGAGAGAGAGAGAGAGAGAGAGAGAGAGAGAATATTCAAATAACATTTGTCAATTTAACTATCTTCACAATCGATTAACATACATTTCCACCAACGAATCAATTAAACAGTGGCAACATAAATCGAATGGCATTTTGCATGCTAAGAATTGGTTTTCGAAATGAAGCTTTGTATGTGAGATCATTTACGCTGAGTCCCTTCGCAGTCTTAAGCTATGGTAAATAAATTTTGCTAAGCTGTTTGAATGTTGCACATCACACAAAAACGCCATGGGATGTATTTTAAGTTTCTTCACGTTATCTTTTGTAAAATATTTCTGTCTTAAATCATCGGTTGCTGTGCACATCGACAGAAAATGCGTTTCATCTTCCAATCGGCATTTACACAAAGGACACGATAAATCTACCCCATAGTCAGAAGAAAAGCGTAATTTATGTGTTTTTATGTCAGATATGCCAAGCCTGAATCGAATGAATGTGTCTCGAAGTTTAATATTTTTGATACTTTCGAAGTAAGGTTCTAAAGATAATTCAGTTTTGAATAATCTGTACACAGAATATCTTTCACGTTCCTTGATTCTTTCATTCCACCCTTGAAACCAGCAGTCAGATATACGTTCTTTATATTCTCGTAAAAACCAGTTAATCTCTTGTACCCCTTGATTAAGCCAAACAAACCCAAAACCATAAATTGTTAAATGTCTCTGGACATCCGTGACCCAGCAATCTTTACCATTGTCATGAATATTAAGAAGTATGTTGTATGATTTCTTAGGAAGTCTACTATTTTCCATTCTGGTAAGACGTAGCCAATATCGAATTGCATTTACTTTTGCATCTATCCATAGTGGTTTCCTGCCCGTTTCACCATATACCATGTCGTTTGGCGTTTTTGGAGATACATTAAGAAGTTTTTTTAAAGCAAATAAATGTGCCTTTTCAATGCGTGTGTCGTTTAGCAAGCCCCAAACCTCTGACCCGTATAAAAGCATGGGTTTAATTTGTGTATCGAATAATTTGAAGACAAGCGATGGAGTTACATCACCAATACTCCACATGGTTCTAAATATATCAAGAATTCCAGCTTTTGCTTTAGTTATATGTTTGTTAAGAGAGAAAGAGAATGAAAGCCGAGTGCTGAGCAAAATTCCTAGGTAATTGTAAGCATTAACAATTTTTATCTCCGTACCTTTGTAAAACCATCTTTCTCGACTAGCAATGTACCCACCCTTCCTAAAAATAACAATATTCGATTTTTCCAGATTTACTGTGAGATTAAGGGAATCTGCATTCTTTGCTAGCAAAGTCAGCTGATGCTGTAATCCAACTGGAGTGAATGATATCAAAGCTACGTCGTCAGCAAATAGCAATATAAACAATTCGTAAAAATCTGGGTAAAGCTGAGCTCCATGTTTTCCATTACTAACAATGTCAGTGGCTAGTTCGTTAATAAATAAGGAGAAGAGTAATGGGCTAGTTATTTCCCCTTGTTTGAGTCCTTTTTGACAAAAAAGAAAATCTGACAGTCCCGACCCGTCCCCACTTCTGACTCGGAATTTTACCGTTTTGTACATGCTTTGAATTGCGTAGAATATTCTCCCACTTAAGCCATGTTTGAAAAGTATAGGCCAGAGTTTACTGTATGATACAAAGTCGAATGCTTTCTTGAAGTCGATGAAGGCAACATAAAGTTTTTATTTTGTGCTAAGTATTTCTGAATGACTGCAAAGAGTGTAAAAATATGATCTATTGTAGAGTGATCCTTCCTAAAACCCGCTTGCTCTTCTCCTATACTTTCATTCTCCTCGATCCAAGTGACTAGACGCTTATTAAGTATATAACTGTACAGCTTACTACATACATTTAAAAGGGAAATCCCACGATAGTTATTTGGGTCATCTGTTTTACCTTTCTTGTAAACTGGTTGAATAATTGCTTCTGACCAAGACTCTGGGTATTGCCCAGTGCTAAAGGCTTGATTAAATAAACGTACCAAAAATGGTGCTACAGTACTTGCAGAGTAGATAAATACCTCAGGAATTAAAGTATCAGGGCCACCAGCTTTATTATGTTTTAAATGGTTGATAGCATCAAAGACTTCATCAATTAGAATATCACCGTTTAACTGCAAATTGAATTCATCATCATGATCACATCCATCATGGATAATTACTTTCTTTAGATCCATAATGTTTATGGCATCAAATACTGTAGCAAAGTACTTTATCCATTGTTCCTTTGAGATGTTTCCATTAATAATTTTCCTTGATGATATTGACTTAATGGTAGCCCAAAATGTTTTTGGGTCATCGATACTATCAATAATCTTATTTTTCATATGACTTTTATACATGGCGGATTTTGATTTTAACAAGTGTTTATATTCATGTCGCTTTAAGAGGTAGTCATCCATCTTTTCATTTAAACCACTATTTCTATATTGTCTGAGTGAACGTTTTGTAATTGCTTTACTTTCTCGGCATTCTTTGTCATACCATTTTTGTTTGCGAGCATGATTTGATACCGTTATTTTCCTCTCCATGCATGAGGAAGCTTGCACTAATATTGATGTAAGCCTATTCACAGCTTCATGCATATCGGTCTCAATCAACCTTGTTGCCAATAGTAAATTATCCAGCAGGCTGTCTAGCTCGTTATTGAACATGTCTAATTTTGTAGGATCCCACACAAGCTTTTCTATAACAATAGGCTTGTTCCTTATTGGAATCGACTGAGTACTTTTTGTGCACCTCAGCTGACAAGTGATTGGCATATGCTGAGAGTCTATCCTCTCTCCTATGCTCATTTTCTGCGGCAAGTGAGCAATCGTACGTGATATAACAAAATAGTCTATTACACTATTTCCTGCGCTAGAAATGAATGTAAATCGACCATTGTCGTCACCAGTGCAGTTGCCATTGAGGAAAACTAGATCAAAAAGTGCTCCTAAATCTAGGAGTTTTGTACCGAGAGAGAGAGAGAGAGAGAGAGAGAGAGAGAAACACTGAACACTGAATGGTTTAATGAATAGGCCACTGGCCCATGTCATTGAGGGTGGTTACAAATTCATAGTCACATCAGATGAATGATTCCCTGCAAGGTCACGCAAGTTATGATCAAAAACCATATTACATAATTTAGAGAGAGAGAGAAAGAGAGAGAGAAAGGGACACACACACACACACACACACACACACACACACACACACACACACACACACACACACACACACACACACACACACACACACACAGAGCAACGCTGGCTTACTTCTTGAATGACGGACATGAGATATGGTTATCGTATCCTGCATAACTTTCTCTCGCTAGTTTATATTTCTATTAGTTAAGCAGCCACCCACCTAGCCATTATCACATCGGCACCCGCCCCCTCCCCTCTATCCTCCTTTCCTCAGATTTACGAATGTCCTGACAAGCTATCTCACCAGACCTCCGCCATGTGGATGATGGAAGCCACACGCGACAACAAGACGCATGCCGCTTTCTTTTGTGTGTGTGTGTGTGTGTGTGTGTGTGTGTGCAAAATTCTTATCGTGCATATATACAACTTTTTTCACACCGTGCGAACCACACGCATACGCTTCGTTCCTCGACCACCCACACAACCACCCATCAACCCACCCACGAACTTTACTACCTTCCTTTCCCACCTACCTTCCCCATCCATCCTCTCCCATTCACTCAAACATCCACCACCACCACCACCACCACAATCCACCACACCACCACCACCACCACCACCATCACCAATCCCCCCGCCACCCCCCCCCCCCCCCCCCCCCAACGACTTTTCAGTGAGCTGATGGTGCCGGTAATGAGATAAACACTCCATCACCTAAGCTTCAGACAGCTGAGTGACAGCTCCAATTTGGGGGGCCCCAGAAGCCACTCGGACCGAAAGAGAGAGAGAGAGAGAGAGAGAGAGAGAGAGAGAGAGAGAGGAGTGAGTGGAGAAGTGGCCCTCTTGCTTTGACAAGATGGTCGGCCAGGGAGTAGAGGGGGAAGGTAGGAAGGAAGGAAGGAATGGGGGAGGGGATGGAGGGGTGGGGGAAAGCTGTGTATATGCGTGAGAAAAGGGGATATAATAAGGGAATAGAGGGAAGGGATGATGGTGATGGTTATGATGACGATAATGATGATGATAACGATTGTGATAATGATGATTAAATGATAGTAGCAGCGGGTTTTACCTGAGGATGCCGACAGGTCGTGGCGTGTGGAAATAAAAACATCGAAGACTTGGGAAGGATGGAGGTTGAGACTGAGGCTGGTGGGGAGGGTGAAAAGGGGGGGGGGTCGAGGGTTGAGGGAGGAGATCAGAGAGAGAGAGAGACAGACAGACAGACAGAGAGACAGAGACAGAGATGCAGACGGACTGATAGAGTGTGCGTGTCTGCAGGCCACTGTGAAGGCCAGCAAGCTAAACACACACCTGTTGTGGCTGTTTCTCGCTTCGCGTCAGCAAACGGACCATCTCGTTCCATTGGGATTTTCGTCTCCGGCGCTGATTTAAAGCCAAGGGATTGATAAATATTCTATTATGACTGGTTGTATTTCCCAGTCAGACAGCCGCTGCTGCTGTTGCTGCTGTTAGTGGTGGGGGGTGCTGCAACAACAACTACTACTTCTACTACTACTACTACTGCTTCTACTTCTACTACTACTGCTATAACACAACCGCTGTTATTGCTGCTGCTGCTGTTACTAATTACTACTACTGCTGAGGGTTTAATTAATTAACCTGAGAGTCCCGGGTTCGAATCTCGGTGACGGCGCCTGGTGGGTAAAGGGTGGAGACTTTTCCGATCTTCCACTGAGGTCAACCTATGTGCATACCTGCTAGTGTCTGAACCCCCTTCGTGTGTATGCGCACGCAGAAGATCAAATGCGCACGTTCAAGATCCTGTAATCCATGTCAGCGTTTGGTGGGTTATGGAAACAAGAACATACCCAGCATGCACACACCCCAAAGTGGAGTATGGCTGCCTATATGGCGGGGTAAATGAACAAAACGGTCATACACGAAAAATGTTACATGTCTGTCTGAGTGTGTATGTGTGTGTGCCTGAAATCTCATTGCATGACACAGGAAACGAATGATGAGCGCCCAGTGGCAGCCGTCAGTCGGCTCTACCTAGGTAGGCAGCCTGTTGTGCAAATGACCTCGTGTTTTGTAAAGCGCTTACAGTTTGATCTCCGACCGAGGATGGACGCTATATAAGTATCCATATCAATCAATCAATCAATGCTGTTACTATTACAAATACTGCTGCTGCTGCTACCTACTACTACTGCTGCTGCTGAAGATGCGGCTGATATATTGGTTCCTAATACTGCATCCGCAGCTTCTCAGTACATGCTGCTACTTCGGCTGATGCTGGAAACACGACAGTTGCTATACATTCTACTTCTGTCGCTGTCACCATTGCTGTTTTAGTGTTGCTATTGCTAGTATTGCTACGATGCGTTAGGAAAGTAGATGCGGGTTAGCGAGTGGTCATTTGAACCATTCAAATGAAGTTTCCAGCATCAGGGTCTTAGCAAGGTGTGGAACTGAGATTGATGGAGAGAGGGAGACAGACAGACAGACAGAAAAAGAGACAGATAGATAGACAGAGAGACAGAGACAGGGACAGAGAGAGAGGGACAGACAGAGAAAGGGAGAGACAGACAGACAGAGAGAGAACTCAAAAACGTTTTCTTTCAAGGATTAAAATTGGGCCTGTTCTTCCTTTTTTTCCCCTCTCTCTTGCTGATTTGCATACATTATAAACAGTACACACGTATATCTGAGCTCAGAACTTGTGACTTTGTAACATCACCGATATAATTATATAGACATGGTTGCACACACACACACACACGCGCGCGCGCGCGCGCACGCTCACACACACACACACACACACACACACACACATATATATATATATATATATATATATATATACACAGCAAACGTTGAACAAAATGAGCAACAATAATTTATGGATAGTCCTACCTAAACGAAAATAATAAATTGTGGACAATGGATATTTCTTGGTTTGGTTTGACCAGGAGCTCTCTACTCTTTGTTGTAAATTGAGAAAAAAAATCTCTGTTCATTTTGGCGCCAGTGGTGTATCAGGGGAAACTTTATATCGGGTGTCCCCCCCAAAAAAGTGAACCGCTTTTTGACAACTATTTTCTCAGAGATAGAGAAACCGAATTCATTGAAACTTTTCACAAAGTAACGTTAGGGTATCATCAACATGTCTACAAAATATATAAAAGTTCGAACGCAAATTATGTGAGTATTGTCTCCTTTCTCCTTGAAACAGTTTTCAATGGTAACCTTGTCACTTTCACTCAAAGGCACGGTTGATCCTTCAAAATTAAAACTTTGGACAGAACTGATTTTGGATGCAGACGACACTAAAAAAATCAATAGACTTGACACCCAGACAGGCTATATTTAGACTGACACTGATTGACAGATGCCAACACCTGGCAGCTGGCATGAACATGATGAAGGTCACATTGCATAGCTCTGATACTGGATTTTGTGACATGCTGTTTTGAATTTGACAATAGTAATTTGTGTCAGAACTTTTAGATATTTTGCAGACTTGTTGACGATACTCTAAGGTTACTGTGTAAAAATTGTCAATGAATTTGGTTTCTCTATCACTGAGAAAATACTTGTCAAAAAGCGGTTCACTTTTTGGGGGACACCCGATATGTTGTGCCGATCATCGCAGGTGTGCCTTTCTCAAATCACACAATGGAATATCGCGGGGAATGAATTGTCCAGTAGATTTCACCTCTTTGTCTTCAGTTTCCAGAAAGATATGTCATGGGGAGAAAAAGTGAGACATACAGACAGACAGACAGAGACAAAGAAACAGTTATAACGGATAATACGGAAAACTGTATATTGTGCGTACATTTGTATAGGTCTTTCTCTTAAAATATTCATTTTCTTTCATATTCGTTACGAGAAAGAGGTAGGGGAAAAAATAAAGTGAGAAACTGACATACAGATAGACAGAGACCGCCCCCACCCCCCACCCCCACCCCCACCCCGAAAGAGGTAGGGGAAAAAATAAAGTGAGAAACTGACATACAGATAGACAGAGACCCTCCCACCCCCCCACCCCCCCAAAAAAAAAAAGTTTTGTGGTTTCCACGGAGCCCCCCCCCCCGCCCCCCAACCCCCCGCCCCCCCTGCACACACACACACAGACAGGGGGCTGACCACTTTGCACGTGAGTGAACCCCGGAGTCCAGAAGACTGACGCAGGAAGGTCTGTTTACTCCGGAGCAGCAAGGTATTCGAAAAACGTGTTGTGGGAATGGGGATTGGAAGTGGTTTGAAAGGCAGCCGGATCAGTAACGGAATGGTGACCCTTAATGTTGACAGAACTTTTTTTTCTTTTTTTGGGGGGGTGGGGGTGGGGGGTGAGGGGGAGAGTGGAGGGGGGGGTGGAGGAGGAGGAGAGGGGGGGGGGAGGGAGGGGCGCGGGGGGAGGGGGGCGGTTGTGCAAGAGGGAGGAAGATGCAGGGGATTCGGGGGTGGGTGGGTGGGTTGGGGGATGGGTAGGGGGTTAGGGGGAGAGTGGGGGGGGGGGGGGTGGAGGAGGAGGAGAGGGGGGAGGGAGGGGCGCGGGGTGAGGGGGGCGGTTGTGCGAGAGGGAGGAAGATGTAGGGGATTCGGGGGTGGGTTGGTGGGTTGGGGGATGGGGGTTGAGGGTTAGGGGGAACAGTAAGGAAGGGTCGTTAAAGTGTTAGCAGACCATTCGACTGAGCAAAAGGAAGTGAGTCAGTTTTGGAGCAGGGTGTTGAGATCAGAAATTTTCACTGTTCTCAGAAATGTTTGTACATTGATTCTGTCTTTCCTGTTCAGGGAACCCGCAACAACAAAATAAATAACAATAACAACAAAGACAATAACAATAACAACAAAGGCAATAACAATAAAATCAACAACAACAACAAAATGCATTGCACTGTGTCTGGTCGTGTTCTCGTCAACTTTAAAAGCCCTCCTCAAGCTCACTATTAAATGATGACTTGAGGGCACTATTTCACAAAAAAAAAAAAAAACAAAAAAAAACAACAAACAACCAACCAAACAAACAAACAAACTACATTTACAAGCAAAGCAAGCAAGCGATCCGGTGGGGGTGAGGGGGGGGGGGGGGGGGGGGGTTAGGTGTTGGGGATGGAGTGACAGTAAGTAACGTTCCCGTAAAGCTATTGTAAGCTATTCTAATGATTACTTTTCTTCTTCTTCGTCTTTATTTCACCACCATCATCATCGTCATCATCATCATCATCATCGTCATCATCATCATCGTCGTCATCATCATCATCGTCGTCATAGTCATCATCATCATCGTCATCGTCATAGTCATCATCGTCATCATCATCGTCATCCTCACCATCATCATCATCATTTTCTTCTTCTTCTGCATTTGTGGGTTGCAATTCCCACACTCACGCGTTTCCATGTGTGACCTTTGTTTTTGGTGTGTGTGTGTTTTTTGGGTGTTTTTTTTTCATGGCCGTTTTCAGTGCACCGCTCGGATAGCACACGCTCCGTTCTCCATCTCCAGCACACAGGTCCAGACTGAAAATGACTGGGGCCACACAAGTACACAGAACCCTGGAGATGAGGAGGGGGGAGACAGGGAGACAGTCCGTCAAGGGGATTGGGACGTCTTGGAGTGTTTACTTTGCATAAGTAGGGATGAGAGAGGATCGGGAGGGGGGTGGGGTAGTGGTAGGCGAGGACTGAGTGTTGGAGTGGGGAAGGGGAAGGAGGGGGGGGGGGGGTCAGTAACCGTGGACACTTAGAAGAAAGTCCTTTCCTCTATGATTATTATTATTATCATTATTATTATTATTATTATTATTATTATTATTATTATTATTATCATGTGAGAGTCATTTGGATGTTAGTGGATGTTTCACTGTGCAAGGGGGCGATCGATAGCTTTGTCGACCACCTGAGTTCGGATCACAAAGTGTCCTCGCTTTTGTCACAAGTGTCTTTGATGTATGTCACGCGGGCAACACAGATAATACTCTTTCGAGAGGTTTTTTTTTATCAGGTTTTATTTTCTGTTGTTTTCAACCAGCAGAAAATTGCACGCTTCCACGATTATAATCTGGCAGACGTTTAATTGAAACAGCGCAAAACAAGTCCACAATATGACTTGATATTGGTAACGGGGAGCAAGTGCAATCCCACAGTGATAATTCGCTAACGATCCAACAGCAACAAAGTCAAGCGATCGAACGAGCGAGAACTAGACACACCAAGTTTTTCTTCCGAATGTGTCACAGGGGTATTCATTGGTAGCACACACCAACTGGAGCTGACAGATCTGTGTTAGAGGATCCTATCCGAGTCTGACCCTAACCGATAGAAAGTGCAGGGAAACCACGGGACGTTCACTTAACTTGTCTTTATGTAAATGGCTTCCTCACGGCAGAACACACTGTCAGTCTCTGTTGTTCAGGTCACTGAATGGGAACGCGAAGTTTCAGTTTCAGTTTCAGTTTCGGTTTCTCAAGGAGGTGTTACTGCGTTCGGAAAAAAATAAATCCACACATCTGCTAGGCAGATGCCTGAACAGCAACATAACTCAATACGCTTAGTCAAGCCTTGAGTGCTCACTCACACTCACTCACTCATTCCCTTGACCGCTGGGGTCGTTGGGGGGACATGAGGAAGATGTCATAGCTCGCCACGCCGTTCTGTTGGCAGCTGTCGTGAGGAGATCTGGCATCGTCATTAAAAAATTTGGTCCACTCCTTGACGTTGTCGGACCAGCACTTTCTCTGCCGCCCCCGTCTGCGCCCTCCCTCTACAGTCCCTTGCAGGATGGTTTTGGAGAGGGTGTTAGGTCGTATGACGTGACCAAACCATGCCATCTTCGTCGTTTGACAGTCGCCAGCAGTGGTTCTTGGGGCGAGTTACTTTGAATAGTTCCAGCAACCTTGTCAAGCCTTGAGTGCATGCACATTATATTCATGTACCAATCAGAGTGGATTCCCTCTACTCTTCTACAGAATTTTGCCAGATGTCAACACTTTTGTTGTAACAGATTATTTTTCAGTCGCCAAATGCGTCCTGCACACTGGACCTTGTTCATCGTCTCATCCGAATGACTAGACGCTCAGTTCGATTTTCCAGTCAAACTGGAAGAGAAAGAGCGTGAGCGGGAATCGAACCCAGACCTTTAGGAACAATGTAATGGCAGATAAACGTCTTAACCATTCTGTACCGCGAAGGATACGACGAGCGTACGAAGCGGACTGGGAACCACAGGGCACAAGTGAAGAGAGAAATCCTGGAGCGCACTGGCCACCTTCACGTTATTGACTGACTGTGCAAGAATGCAGAGGATGTGGGGAGGAGAGACAGACAGACAGACAGACAGACAGTGACATGTAGACATAAAGAAATGTCACAGCATCTGACAAATGAAGCGTTATTATTTTATTTATTTACTTTTTAATAATTCAAAATCGGTAAGTTGATAGGGAATACTTTTTTTTTTTTTACTGCAACGACGTGAAACCGCGAGTTACTTTGAATAGTTCCATTTTCCCACACCTAAGTCTGTACTCAAGATGTCTTTCCATTGTTGTATATTTCCATCAAACGCAATGCATGGACAACATAATACATGCCAGAGACACACATTCGGACAGAGTGACAGAGCAGTTTGGTAAAACAATATCAGAGAAGTGAATGGATGACAAAGAAATCGAGAACACCCCCCCCCCTTCCCCCCTGCTTTCATTTTTCTTTGACTATCCTTCTCCCTCTCCCACCCCCCTCCACACAGACACACATACACACACACACGCGCGCGCGCGCGCGCGCTGACTCATTCGCTTCCCCTCAGGAACCACTCTCCCCCTCTCCCCTCCTCTCCAATCCTTCCAGACGGATCCTTCACATTTACCAAAGCTCCTTCTCTCTCCTCTGTGTGCGTATGTGTGTGTGTGTGTGTGTGTGTGTGTGTGTGTGTGTGTGTGTGTGTGTGTGTGTGTGTGTGTCTGTCTGTCTGTCTGTGTCTGTGTCTGTGTGTGTGTGTGTGTGTTTGTGTGTGTGTGTGTGTATATGTTCGTGTATCTGTGTGTGTCTGTGTGTGCGCGCGCGCGCGTGTGTGTATGTTTGTGTGTGTGTGTGTGTCTGTGTCTGTGTCTGTGTCTGTGTGTGCATGTGTGATCGAAGAGGAGTGAAGGTGGGAGCAAAACAAAATAAAACAAACAAACAAACAAACAAACAAAACTTCCCTTTCTTTTCCCTCTCTGATGCAATCTTTCGTCTCTTGGCTAAAAGGACCACTCAATGCGTTGCGGCGGTGCCGTACTCTCTAGCATCATCCGTGATGCCCACCATTCAAGCCCCTCATCCATCTTCATTACAGCTGCAACAAACCTGTTTCCCTGCTTCCGTGGTTCTCGCAGGTAAGGGCACTTAAAAACGAAAGAAAGAAAGAAAAGAAAAGAGAGGGGAGGGGGGGAGGGGGGCTTTGCCACACTCCGTATTTAGCTGTCAACTTATTACACTGGCGCGAAACGTGGACAGGCATTATCAATAAGGCATTAGCTGTTCCCGCCAGCTCTGAAGTCTTAGTCTTAGGTTCGTGACACACACAATGACGCGTTGAAGCGTCGGGCGTCGGGTGTTTTGGAGCGGCGGGCGTGGGGTGTTTTGGATTGGAGCGTCGCTTCGGTTGCGGTGTTTTGTTTCTGGTGCTGGGCAAAGGGGGAAAATCATTACTCGGGTATGGGCTTCTGCGGTACTGTGTATGCTTTCACGCTACTGTGTTTCCCCACAGAAACACGGAATCACTTTTTGTTGTTGTTGTTGTTGTTGTTGTTGAAACTGATATTGAGCGAAGCAGCGCATGTTTCAAAGCTGTCTTGGGATTCAAGCATATCGCACGAAAAACAAACAAACCCAAACCCCCCCCCAAAAAAACCCCCAAAAAACCCAACAGAGAAACATTGGTAAGAAACGGATGACGTGTGCAAACAATTACGAAATAGAAACAAGAACACAAGAACACCCGCAGCAACAACAGGGACAGAAACAAAGTGGCAGAAAGTGAAAGAAAACACGGCACGCCGGACTGGAGAAACAACAACAACACCAACAACAATAACAGCAGCAACAAAATGGCAGAAAGTGAAGGAATACACGGCCCGCCAGACTGTAGAAACACGAACACTACAACAAGAACAACAACAACAACAATAACAACAGCAACAAAATGGCAGAAAGTGAAAGAATACACGGCATGCCAGACTGTAGAAACAAGAACACAACAACAACAACAACAACAACAACAATAACAACAGCAACAAAGTGGCAGAAAGTGAAAGAATACACGGCATGCCAGACTGTAGAAACACGAACACTAAAACAACAACAACAACAACAACAATAACAGCAGCAACAAAATGGCAGAAAGTGAAAGAATACACGGCATGCCAGACTGTAGAAACACGAACACTACAACAACAACAACAATAACAGCAGCAACAAAATGGCAGAAAGTGAAAGAATACACGGCATGCCAGACTGTAGAAACACGAACACAACAACAACAACAACAATAACAACAGCAACAAAGTGGCAGAAAGTGAAAGAATACACGGTATGCCAGACTGTAGAAAAACGAACACAACAACACCAACAATAATAACAATAACAGCAGCAACAAAATGGCAGAAAGTGAAAGAATACACGGTATGCCAGACTGTAGAAACAAGAACACAACAACAACAACAACAACAATAACAGCAGCAACAAAATGGCAGAAAGTGAAAGAATACACGGTATGCCAGACTGTAGAAACAAGAACACTACAACAACAACAACAACAATAACAACAGCAACAAAGTGGCAGAAAGTGAAAGAATACACGGTATGCCAGACTGTAGAAAAACGAACACAACAACAACAACAACAATAATAACAGCATTAACAAAATGGCAGAAAGTGAAAGAATACACGGCATGTCAGACTGTAAAAACAAGAACATTACAACAACAACAACAACAATAACAGCAGCAACAAAATGGCAGAAAGTGAAGGAATACACGGCATGCCAGACTGTAGAAACAAGAACACAACAACAACAATAACAACAGCAACAAAATGGCAGAAAGTGAAAGAATACACGGTATGCCAGACTGTAGAAACAAGAACACAACAACAACAACAACAACAACAATAACAGCAGCAACAAAGTGGCAGAAAGTGAAGGAATACACGGCCTTGCCAGACTCGGAATTGAAAGCACACGAAAGTGCAACTGCTTGCTCTTCGGTCCCTGCTTCTGCAGAGCACAGATCTCTTGTTCCACGATGATTAGATTTCTTCGCCCGACGGCAGAATAAACATTCAAAGAAAATGAAGCTATCTCTCCATGTTCTGACTTTGAAGCCGGCCTGTCTTCTTAGTCAGTCATGAGTCTGGTTTTCACGAGAAGTTGTCGGAAGTCACACGACAAAACGTTGGCCGTTCATTAGTAATATGTTAAAACTTTATTAAAAAAAAAAAAAAAAAATGAACACATCCTAAATCCCAAAGCAGCCATGCAGCACTGTGAGAAAACAAAAAGATGAAATAAATAAATACATTAAAAAAATGAAATATAGATAAGCAAATAAATAAATACACCACCACGTAAACAAACCAAAACCAAACCAAACAAACAACCGAAAAAACTCTTAAAAAAAAACCCACAGATTAATAGGCCGTAGAAATAATGGCAATTGGAACACGACGACTCAAAAACTCTAAAAAAAAAACCCACAGATTAATAGGCCGTAGAAATAATGGCAATTGGAACACGACGACTCAAAAACTCAAAAAAAAAAAAAAACCCACAGATTAATAGGCCGTAGAAATAATGACAATTGGAACACGACGACTCAAAAACTCTAAAAAAAAAAACCCCACAGATTAATAGGCCGTAGAAATAATGGCAGTTGGAACACGACGACTCAAAAACTCTAAAAAAAAAACCCACAGATTAATAGGCCGTAGAAATAATGGCAATTGGAACACGACGACTCAAACAAAAAACTGAAGCCTTGTCGCCCTATCTGTAACAGGCTTTACGAATGCGAGGAACCTATCCATTTTCTTGGCACTTTTCTATAGGTTCGATTTTTGGGGAGATAGGGGGCGGGGGTGGGGGGGGCGGGGGGGGGCGTGGCTGCATGACCAGTGAGAACTTTGTCCAATAGGACGTTGGACGCATTCGTAGACTCTTGTATTGATTGCAAACTTTTATATTGTTCGTCCATCGCGAGTATTATATAATAGTTATGAACTTGGGGTTCACGTAACTTTTCTCATGCTGTTCTTTTTTCCTTCGTTTTTTTTTTTTTTTCTTCTTCGGTTTATTTATTCATTTCCTTTTATCCTGGCAAATTTATTTTCAGCCGAAAGCACCATATGCAACAGAGTAAAACTTTTCTTTCTCATTCTGGTTTTGGGTTACGTTCAAGATGGTGAAAAACTATGCACGTGTTGATGAATTATTCACATGTAAGCAAAACAGTTCAAAGAGTTCAAGAAGAAATTGTAGAGTTCATCGAGCAGTGTGCATCTTTGCACAGCAAACGCTCCATTATCATGGAAATCTAAACAACAGCCATTGTAAGATTTATGTCAATAATTGTATCACTGATATGTCGAACATAATAATATGTAGCTAAGGCAGCTAAATACCTTTCCTCTCATGAAGTTGCAAACACATTTCCGAGAAAAAAGTGATCACTCAATTCTTCGCTGTTGTTTTCAATTCTGACCATTTAAAGCACCAACGTGAATCATTAATTCCCTTTGACAAAAAACTTTCGATTTCTTGTGCACACTTTGAATGCGTCTGAACGTATTGGAATCTCTCTACGATACCCTCGGTTATTCGTGCAAAGTTTTGTTCAAATAACGTTCTGTATAAACTTCTCTATTGTATATGGTTCTTTCTAAGAATAAAGTCGTGTTCAGAGTGGCCTTTGGATTCTTTTAAGGAACGGTGTGTGTGTGTGTGTGTGTGTGTGTGTGTGTGTGTGTGTGTGTGTGTGTGTGTGTGTGTGTGTGTGTGTGTGTGTGTGTGTGTGTGTGTGTGTGTGTGTGTGTGTGTGACTTTGGACATTTCCCGCTACAAATCAATAACAGAAACTGACCGGGCATGTGTGTGCAACTCCCCAATTCTACTTCCCCCTTTCCTACCCAACCCCCCACCCCCCTCTCGAGCCCCAATCCCCACCCCACCCCACCCTCCACCTACCCCGCTCCCGTCTAGCCCACCCTCTACTGTCACTTCTTCTCCCTCCTCTCTCTTTCCAACCAACCCCCTTCCCCCCCCCACACACACACACACACTCTCTCTCTCTCCCTGGCACCCAAACCCTCCTTTATTTCTCCCAGAAGTTGTGTGGGGCGATGGCAGTTATTTGAGGCCGTCACACATGAATGACAGGCGAAGTGTCACGTTGACACTTGGAGCGAGTGTTGAAATTGACCATCATGATGGACATGTGTCATCGGGGTCACCGACACAGTCTTGTACGGTTCAATTGGGTTACGCACGTTAACTTTGCTCGCTCCCAGCCCTCTATGATTCCCCCCCCTCCCCCCCTCATCCTACTTGTCGCTTTTGTGCGTGTGCGTGTGCGCGTGAGTGTGCCTGTGTCTGTGCTCCTCTCTGTCTCTCTCTCTCTCTCTCTCTCTCTGTGTGTCTCTGTCTCTCTCACTATATATCTCTCTCTATCCATCTCTTTCTCACCCCACTCCCTCTGTCTCTTTCTCTCTCTAGCTCACTGTGACACGTGATAGTATGATTTTTTTTATCTGCCACCATCTAAAGAAGATACCATACTGTTATGTTGAACGACGAGAAAAAAAAAAAAAAAAAAGAAAAAAAGAAAAAGAAAGAAAAAAGCGTTCTCCAAGCAAAAAAATTTCATTCTTTTTCTAATTGTCTCTCCCGCGTTCGTGTCTGTTATGAATAGTTTCAGTTTGCTTGCTTGTGTGTATGTGTGTGTGTGTGTGTGTGTGTGTGTGTGTGTGTGTGTGTGTGTGTGTGTGTGTGTGTGTGCGTGTGTGTGCGTGTGTGTGTGTGTGTGTGTGTGTGTGTGTGTGGGTGGGGGGCGAGTTGGGGGAAAGTGTAAGTCAATGTAAGAAAATATGTAAGAAATACAAAATGTGTAAGAAAATATTCTAGCCAGGATTCTTCCAGTCTACCCGATCATTCAGCCTGTAGTTGTGGTCTCTTTACGTTGTAACGTAACATCAAACGAACGAAACAAGACGCAACAAAAATGCAGACGGCGGCAAAGTGCAAAGACAACAAGAGAGGCAAGGCCTTCAAGACTCACTTGTGATACACTTTTAAAAAAAAATCCAAGCTTTTTATGTATTGAGTATAATTTCAAAATGTAATGTTTAAGATGAGAAAGATCAGTTTAAAGCAAATTAAGTCCCCTAGCATTAATTACAGAGTAATTTCCCTTCTTTACTATCTGTACCAAAACGTTTGCAAAATAAATGAAACTTCCATGCTTAGCAAAATAAGTTCCTGTTTGAACAAAAAATGATAATAATGACTGTTCTTGTTGTTGGGTCAGAACATCAGATCAAAGTGCCAAGTTTAGAGAATACAAAAAATTATAAATATAACAGTAAATGCAGTTTGCATATAATTAGGCTTCATTTTTAAAAAAATTTGTGCCCATCCCAGAGGTGCAATATTGTGTTAAACAAGATGACTAGAAAGAACTGAATTTTTCCTATTTTTATGCCTAATTTGGTGTCAACTGACAAAGTATTTGCAGAGAAAATGTCAATGTTAAAGTTTACCACGGACACACAAACACACAGACACACACACAGACACACACACACACACACACACACACACAGACAACCGAACACCGGGTTAAAACATAGACTCACTTTGTTTACACAAGTGAGTCAAAAATAAAAACACTACCTTAAGAACAGGAAAAAGAAAAAAAAAACGTTAAAGAAAAGCACGTAGAAGGGGAATAAAGAAAAAGCATGTGTGCGTGTATGTACGGAAAAAAAAGAAAGAAAAAAAAAAACACACAGAGAGGTTGGGTTTCAAGGCTGTAAAGGCATTGAAATGGTAGTTTGGAGTGGGAGAGAGAAGAGAGGAGTCTTCCTGTGCTTGTGCCCCAACGTTGATACTTCTCTTTCTCTCTCTCTATTGACTTTTCGTTTTCTCCACCACACATTTATTATTCATTTTCTTCACTTTTTATTAAGAATTTAGCATAGTTGTTTTCAAAACTCCTGTATGACCACTTCTTAATTCTTTCTAGTTATGATGACATCCGTCACATATTCAGTATGTACATGTATCAGGACAGGACTTTATGTAAGATTTTCTTGTTGTCCTGTTCATCGATATCTGTGTTGTATTGTGACATGCTCCAAATAAAATACTGTTTAACTCTCTCCATACGAACGGCGAAAG
Source organism: Babylonia areolata (assembly GCF_041734735.1). Lineage (NCBI taxonomy): Eukaryota > Metazoa > Mollusca > Gastropoda > Neogastropoda > Buccinidae > Babylonia > Babylonia areolata. Next base: position 91,727,455 of record NC_134876.1, read on the forward strand.
AGACGACGTTAACAGCGTTTCACCCCAGTTGCCATCATCAAACTATTGCAAGCGGAAGGCTCTTATACTGAAGAGGTGAATGTTGACAAAGAATACCGCAATTCAGACGACGGAAGCTAAAGGTTGGGTCATTCAGACACCCACTGGACATCCGAGGGGTCTGTGTAGAGGAGAAGAGAGGACTGGCCGTACTGAGTGAGTTAAAACAGAAGAGAGGAGGTTATTGAAGTGAGGGTGTGGATGGGTTAAAAGGCGGTGGGAGCTGGAGAAGAGAGGATGTTTTTGTGTGAGGGTTGTGGGTGGGGTTGAGAGGAGAGAGAGAGAGAGAGAGAGAGAGAGAGAGAGAGAGAGAGTGGTGGGGGTGCGGGTGCGGGTGGGGGTGGGGGGCTATTGTTGGAAGGGAGGGTTGGGGCTCGGGGCTCGGGGAGGTCTGGGGGGGGGGGGGAGCAGGGTTGATTTGTGGCCTGGGAGTTAAGCCAGCGCTGCTGTATGATTGACTTGGTGACGTGGGCACGCGACAGGGGGCCTGTCTACCCGTCTGTCACCACGTCAGTCAGGTCGTCACCCTCTCTCCCTTACCCCCCTGCCTCCCCCCACCCCCTCACTCTCTACTCTCTCTCTCTCTCTCTCTCTCTCTTTGTTCATCCCCATTCCCATCTCTCTCTGTGTCTCAGTCTCGCTTCTTTAGCTTTATTCCCTCTTTAGAGCGAGGGCTGGATATATATACATAAAAAAAGCATGTTACTTGCTTATCTATTACCCTCGATAATAAAGAGTTTGTCTTGTCTCGTCTTGTCTTGTCTTCTCTCTCTCTCTCTCTCTCTGTTTGCGCGCGTGCGTGTGTGTGTGTGTGTGTGTGTGTGTGTGTGTGCGTGCGTGCGTGCGTGCGTGTGTGTGTGTGTGTGTATGTGTGTGTGTGTGTGTGTGTGTGTGTGTGTGTGTGTGTGTGTGTTCCTTCTCTCACTCGAGGGGTGGAGCAGTATGTCCTCCTCTGTCTGTCTGTCTGTCTGTCTCTCTCACTCTTTAAAATGCAAACACCTAAATTGTATTATTTCCCAATCAGCTTTTGATTGATGTTAACAGGCATGACTGCACAGACCATAAGTAATTCCTGATGATATTTCTAAAAGAATCCGGTTGGTTTAAGCGTTCAAAATGCGATTCAACTAATTTTGTTGATTTTATTGATGACAAGACCACCTACTACGGTTCAGCATAATAATAATAATCATCATAATTGTACAATGGCCTAAACTTGAATGAATTGTATAATATATATATATATATATATATATATATATATATGTGTGTGTGTGTGTGTGTGTGTGTGTGTGTGTGTGTGTGTGTGTGTGTGTATAATAGAAGACATTTATTATGAGCGGCTACTCAAAAAAAGCAAAATCAATCAACCAGGATGAATCACATCCAGCTTTTGGGATTTTCGAGATGCTCCCCTCTGGTCGACGGTACAGAAGTGTTAGGACGAAAACCAATCGCTTCGCCAATAGCTTTTTTTTTTCCCGAAAGCAGTCAATGCCCTGTCTCTCGAACAAATCCAGTCTGATAACTAGAATTGTGCAATCAACAACCATCTACCTGAAGATCTAGCCATCAGCCCCATCCACATGTAATATGCGGCTTCTGTTCAAACGTGTGTGTGTGTGTGTGTGTGTGTGTGTGTGTGTGTGTGTGTGTGTGTGTGTGTGTGTGTGTGTGTGTGTGTTTCTGCCGCTTTCTTTGATTCTGAGACTTTTATTTTATCACATTTTTTTTTCTTCTCTTCACTCTGCCTTTCTCACGTTCGGTCTTACCGGGAAATTCAGTTTCACGTTTATTTGATTTCATCGTATTCTATTTTTGTAACTCCTGTACATTTCTATCGCTCTCTGAAATT
>NC_134876.1:91731848-91749348 GCF_041734735.1 Babylonia areolata
CAGTCACCCTTCACATTAGATTTGTACACCGTGCTGGGTTTAGCTGGGTGCAAATTGCTGGCCAGTCGTTTTTTGACTCACTTGTGTAAACAAAGTGAGTCTATGTTTTAACCCGGTGTTCGGTTGTCTGTGTGTGTGTGTGTGTGTGTGTGTGTGTGTGTGTGTGTGTCCGTGTGTCCGTGGTAAACTTTAACATTGACATTTTCTCTGCAAATACTTTGTCAGTTGACACCGAATTAGGCATAAAAATAGGAAAAATTCAGTTCTTTCCAGTCATCTTGTTTAAAACAATATTGCACCTCTGGGATGGGCCCCAAAAATATAAAAAATGAAGCATAATTATATGCAAACTGCGTTTACTGTTATATATATATTTTTTGTATTCTCTAAACTTGGCACTTTAACCTCTTATTCTGACACAACAACAAGAGGAGTCATTATTATCATTTTTTGTTCAAACAGGAACTTATTTTGCTAAGCATAGAAGTTTTATTTATTTTGCAAACGTTTTGGTGCGGATAGTAAAAAAGGGAAATTACTCTGTAATTAATGCTAGGGGACTTAATTTATCACAAGTGAGTCTTGAAGGCCTTGCCTCTCTTGTTTACCTATAGGTTGACGACTGCACAAGGTGGCAGAGTGGTCTTAGCATTCGACTTCACTGATCCCCTAAGGGTGAATCGGGATCAAGTTTGTTTTTTTTTAAATATTTTTTATTTTTATTTTTTTTTTTTTTTATCTCGGTGGGGTGGTGGGGTTATGAATGGTGGTTATTATTTCAGCGTTCCAGGTTAGATCTTCTAGTGGTGTCAGCTCCAATGGTACAGAGGCGCTGGATAAATACCCAACGAACAATGCCCGCATTTTGAAAACGATGTATATGGCTGCCTACACCGCAGCGGTTGCAGAAAGGCCACAAAGCAGAAAATAAGCAAACACTAACAGTAGACAGAAACGAATCAATATGAGTTTCACAACCTACAAACGCAGATCTTCTGTGTAGGCTTCCGTATATCTATCTGCAGGGACACGTCAAAACCATCATTGGTCAGAAACAAAGGAGCGATGAAACTGAGCTTTTGGGATGAAAGATAAATGGTTTATCAATAGTCTTCTAATTAGTTCACTTTGCTGGACACTGATCTCTTAAGCTAATTTTGAAAAAAAAAAAAAAACAACAAAAAACAAAACCAAACCATATTGCGACATAACCTGTTTATTTTTTTTTTCAGCTTAAAGAACATTGCTAAGAAAATAGCTCTTCCAAAATAAATCCCTGCCAAAGATATTTTTGTGTGGAAAAGGTCAGTGGAGAATATAGATAGAGAAACTGTGTGAAAACATGGATCACAGAGCAGAATTCTGCTGAAGTCACGTAAACATTTGCACCGGTTTCCCTTCCTTCGTTAACTCACTCAGTACGGCCAGTCCTCTCTTCTCCTCTACACAGACCCCTCGGATGTCCAGTGGGTGTCTCAATGACCCAACCTTTAGCTTCCGTCGTCAGAATTGTAGTATCTTTGTCAACATTCACCTCTTCAGTATAAGAGCCTTCCGCTTGCAATATTTTGATGATGGTGATTAGGGTGAAACGCTGTTAACGTCGTCTCTTTCGCCGTTCGTATAGAAAGAGTTAATCCGAAAACACTTCCCTGTACAGGTCTTTTCTTGGGGAAGTATCGTGCAATGAACGGAAGAGGAGAGCAAGTCTATAGAATATACGAGATGGGCATTAAAATCTTTAGAATATCACAAAAACCCTGCAATGGGGGATCTATGTCTGTCTTTCTGTCTCTCTCCCTGTCTGTCTGTCTGTCTGTCTGTCTCACTCTCTCTCCTTTTATCTCTCTCTCTCTCTCTCTGTCTCGCTCTTGGAATGATCGAATGATTTGTTTCTGTACCTTTAAAGCACGTATTATGATCAAGTTGTGGGTGTTTTTCTTTCTTTCATTGGTATGTTCTTTTTCTTTTCTTTTCTTTTTTTTTCTTTTATTGTTGTTATCCTCCTCCTCCTCCTTCATTCTCTTTCTTTTTATTTTATTTTTTAAATGTTTTTAGTGATCTTCAAAATTATTGTTTTGTTAGTTTTAGGGCATGGTGAAGAGAAGTTTGAAGCTTATCCCTTTACCCTCAATTAAACATTCGAGTTCGATACTCTCTCTCTCTCTCTCTCTCTCTCTCTCTCTCTCTCTCTCTCTCTCTCTCTCTCTCCTTCTTCTCAACCCTCTCTCCCTCCTCACCTCCTCTCTTAGTATTTGCCGTTGTGCAGCTGCCACAGACTTGGTTAAAAAGACACGTAGTTTGTTGGTTTCTTTTATGGAAAGTTACTTGCAGTGTAAAAAAAAATAAATGGGGGAAAGGGTCTTAATAAAACCATATTAGTCATACAATGTGTCAGCTAAACAAACAGAATCGTCTACCGATTCTACCAAGAGAGTTTCTTTCACGTGAACGCACACTCGAACCCCTACGTAGCGCACAAATGTAAGGGAAAACCAGTGTAGTTTCGGTCCCTGCAGGTTATAGTCTATTGATCTCCATAGTCCCAAGCACGAGTCAGTTACGATTAAAACAAACGTTATAATTATTCTCTCTCTCTCTCACTCCCTTCTCTCTTTCACTCCTTCCCGCTCTATGTTTCACCAGTGGGGTTTGTTTTTTATAAGTATAGTTAATGTAGACATTCATGGCCTGGCTTCGCTGACGAAGATCTAGGAAGGGCGTTGTCCACGTCTGATGCAGGCACGCTCATGGCTGACAAGGCCAATGCGGGAAAAGCAGAGTCGGCCGCAGCGGTTGCAAGGGAAAGTCTGGTCTGGGTTCGCGGCTGCAGCGTCGTGGTTCTTCCTCCTTCTGCGTTTGTCCTCAAGGCTGGCCCTGCGGTTGTTTTCGAAGGAGGAGACAGCTTGGTGGATGGTGCGTCGCCAGGTCTCTCGATCAGCGGCTACTGCGGACCACTGGCGATGGTCAATGTGACAGGCACCGAGAGCTTTCTTCAAGGAGTCTTTGTATCTCTTCTTGGGTGCTCCTCTGTCACGGTGGCCAGTGGACAGTTCGCCATACAGCGCGATCTTGGGCAGGCGGTGGTCCTCCATCCTGGACACGTGCCCTGCCCAACGTAGCTGGGTCTTTAGCAGCACTGCCTCGATGCTGATAGTCTTTGCCTGCTCCAGGACCTCGACATTTGTGATGTAGTCACTCCAGTGGATGCTGAGGATGGTGCGAAGGCAGCGCTGGTGGAAGCGATCAAGCAGTCGTATGTGGTGCCGGTAGGTGACCCAGGTTTCGGAGCCATACAACAGGGTGGGCAGTACAACAGCTCTGTACACGCTGATCTTTGTGTCTTTCTTCAGGTGTTTGTTGTTCCACACTCTCTTGTACAGCCTGCCGAATGCGCTGTTTGCCTTTGCAAGTCTGTTGTCGATCTCCTTGTCGATCTTGGCGTCAGACGAGATGGTGCAGCCTAGGTAGCTGAACTGGTGGACCGACTTCAGCTCTGTCTCACCGATGTTGATGTGAGGAGCGTGGAATTCTTCCTGTGGGGCAGGCTGGTGGAGAACTTCCGTCTTTTTCAGACTGACTTCTAGGCCGAAGACCTGCGCAGCCTCTGCGAAGCAGGACGTTATACGTTGCAGGGCCGCTTCTGTATGGGCGACGAGGGCAGCATCGTCGGCAAAAAGAAGCTCTCTGATGAGTTGCTCCAGTGTCTTGGTGTGGGCCTGTAGCCGCCTCAGGTTGAATAGGCTGCCATCAGTGCGGTATCTGATGAAGATACCGTCGTCGTCGCCAAGATCTTCAGTGGCCTGTTGGAGCATCATGCTGAAGAAGATCGTGAAGAGGGTCGGCGCGAGGACACAACCTTGTTTCACTCCATTTCCAATTGGGAAGGGCTCCGAAAGGTCGTTGCTGTGTCTGACCTGTCCACGCTGTTCCTCATGTAGTTGGATGACCATGCTGAGGAATTTTGGGGGGCATCCTAGACGTTTCATGATCTCCCACAGACCTTTTCTGCTCACGGTGTCGAAAGCTTTCGTGAGATCGACGAATGTCGCATACAGTCCTTTGTTCTGTTCCCGACATTTTTCTTGTAGCTGTCTGAGAACGAAGACCATGTCAGTGGTGCCTCTGTTGGCTCTAAAGCCACACTGACTCTCTGGGAGATGTTCTTCGGCGATAGTAGGCACCAGCCGATTTAGGAGGACTCTGGCGAGGATCTTGCCTGCGATGGAGAGCAGAGTTATCCCCCTGTAGTTGGAGCAGTCCGACTTTTCTCCCTTGTTTTTATACAGGGTGATGATGACTGCGTCACGGAGGTCCTGTGGTAGTTTGCCTTGCTCCCAGCAGCAGACAAAGAGGTTGTGGAGTTTGGAGTGTAGTGCTGGGCCTCCATTCTTCCACGCCTCCGGCGGAATTCCGTCAACCCCTGCTGCCTTGCCACATTTCAGCTGTTCAATGGCCTTGACAGTCTCTTCTAGGGTTGGTAGCTCGTCCAGTTGTAATTTCACTGGTTGTTGTGGGATGCGGAGAATTGCCGAGTCTTGAACCGTGCGGTTGGCGCTGAAGAGGGCCTGGAAATGTTCCGACCACCTGTTCAGGATCGACGTCTTGTCTGTGAAGAGCGCCTGGCCGTCTGCGCTGCGCAAAGGACTCTGGACCTGGTATGAGGGACCGTACACCGCCTTCAAGGCTTCGTATAAGCCCCGGTAGTCACCAGTGTCTGCACAAAGCTGAGCCCTCTCTGCCAGGTTGGTCCACCACCCATTTTGAATCTCACGAAGCTTGCGCTGGAGGTTGCTGCATATGAGCCGGAAGGTTGCTTTCTTCACCGGACAAGACGGTTGTGCAAGGTGAGCCTGGTGGGCTGATCTCTTCTTCGCCAGCAATTCTTGGATCTCCTGGTTGTTTTCGTCAAACCAGTCCTTGTTCTTTTTCGACGAGAACCCTAGGACTTCTTCAGAGGACTGCAGGATGGCTGATTTCAGCTGTGCCCATAGTGCTTCTGGAGAGGGGTCTGTGGGGCAACTGGGGTCTTCAAGTTTGTCCTGAAGCTTCGCCTGGAATTCAGCTTTCACTTCAGCTGACTGAAAGTTGCCGACCTGGAATTTCTTCCTAGGAGCTCCTCCTTTCTTTGGTTTGGGCTTGAAGTGGAGCCTGAGCTTGCTGCGGACGAGGCGGTGGTCAGTATGACACTCCGCGCTGGGCATCACTCGGGTGTGTAGGACGTCTCGTACGTCTCTCTGGCGCATCAGGATGTAATCAATGAGGTGCCAATGTTTGGACCGAGGATGCATCCACGTTGTCTTCAGGCTGTCCTTCTGCTGGAAAATGGTGTTGGTGATGGTAAACTGCTGCTCTGCACAGAACTCGAGAAGAAGGCGCCCATTGTCGTTGCAATTACCAACGCCATGCTTGCCAAGGACTCCTTTCCAGGCTTCTGAATCTTGGCCAACTCTGGCATTGAAGTCGCCAAGGATGATGACCTTGTCGTCAGCAGGGGTGTTCTGAACGAGGTTGCGCAGATCAGTGTAAAACTTGACCTTTTCTGTGGGGTCCGCTTGGAGGGTTGGAGCGTACACGCTGAACAGAGTGGCATGCTGTTTGTTCCGTAGTGGGAGGCGCATGGACATAATTCGGTCTGAGTGTCCTGTTGGCAGGTTTTCAAGCTTGGAGGCAATGGTGCTCCTGACCATAAAGCCTACGCCATAAAGGCGTCTCTCGGTCTCTGGCTTGCCTGACCAGTAGAGGGTGTACCCAGCGCCGTGTTCCTGGAGGCTGCCTTTCCCTGCAAAGCGGACTTCGCTGACGGCAGCAATGTCAATGTTCAGTCTCTGAAGTTCGTGTGCGACTAGAGCGGAACGCCTTTCTGGGTGGTTGCTGTCTGCAGAGTCACGCATGGTTCGGATGTTCCAGCATGCTACCTTTAGTCCTTTTGCACCTAATTGTGAGGCAGGTGCCGGCCTTTTCTTCTCTATTGTTGTTCGACCGCGTTTGGAGATGCCCGTTGACCGCGGCTAGCCAACTGGGGGGTATGGAGATGAGCATTTGTTTGGACCACCTTTTCTAGGCCCCTCTCCGTGTGGAGCAAGCAGTGCTGTCCCTAGAAAAGGCTGCTTGGTCGTTCAGGGTGCTGCCGAGTGATGCTGTCACCTCCGGGTCAACAATCAGGCGACCAATATCCTGAACCGCCTGCATGCAGGATTGGAACTGCGGCTTCCAGTGACATCTTCCACCTGCCGTTTTCGCCCCTTTCCCATCGCTACAGGGCTTGGAATAGTTGGTGGCGCGGACGTGGACGTGTCCTTCAAGCCTGCGCAATGGAATTTTTAGGTGGAGTGCAGTGTGCGCAGTACTGGCCCCACCCTTTACACCCGTGGTTCATCTGCCATAGCCTAGCAAGCTGGGACGGTGACAGTGAGGTCCTCAGGTCGTAGGTTTTATATCAGACTGTCCTTGTCCTAGCCTCTGGCTCAAAAACCTTCCTCGGAGGCACGGGGGCGCGGCTACTGAAAGTCGGGACATGGCCATGGACCCAGGGTCAATGCATGTCGAGACTGTCCTGCATTCCTTAGCACTTCATGGGTTTTACTTCAGACTTTTCCTTGTCTTAGATGGACTGCCTTCCCGGGCTGTCGAGCTCCATCTGCCCGCATGTGACAGGTAGCACAGGGTTACATGGTACCTGTGGCAGGTAGAGACCTGACCTGACATATGTAGACATTACCAAATCAACAAAAAGACAACCTTTGTTTTTGTGCTTTTTTTTTTCTTGAATAATTGTTTAAAGTAACTAACAATTGTATGACAAAAATACGGGAAAGAGCTGATTATGCCGCACGTAACCGTGAGTGCTGAAACAACTTTCGTTTCAAAGAAGAGACGGATAGACAGACAGACAGACAGACAGACAGACCGAGACAGACACATACACACAGAAAGAGAGACAGAGAGAGACAGAGAGACACGGAGCGGCGGGCGGGACGGAGAGAGAGAGAGAGAAAGAGACAGAGACAGAGACAAAGAGACAGAAATGGTTTGGGGAGACCGGTGCATTGATCAGTCGTGGGGGGCTGAGAGAACGTGGTAGCAAGATAGGTAAGTGTCCAAGGAGTGTTTGGGCTTTGTGCTTAGACCTTCATAACCCCCTCCTCCACACACCCCCTCCACACACACACATATACACACTAATTTTTTTTTTTTAAATCGCCACGCCTAGGTTCTTTTTTGTTTGTTTGTTTTTTTGTTTGTCTGGCCGACTATCTCTAGTCCACACGATCTTTTTTTTCCAGTTCATTTGTTCCAACTTTCTGTCCCTCCTTTCGGGGTCATGATGGTGGTTGATCTGTCTGTCCGTTTGACTGCCTTGTATGTCTCTGTCTCTTGTTCTGTTTGTGTATTGGTGTGGGAATGAAAGTGAAAGTTGTGCTTGTATGGGCGGACACTGTGTGTGTGTGTGTGTGTGTGTGTGTGTGTGTGTGTGTGTGTGTGTGTGTGTGTGTGTGCGCGTGTTTCTCACATCTCTAAGTTTTGTGTGGCTCGTTCCGTTCAGTCAAATGATCGGCGAAAGTGTTCCAGTCGACTTCAGCCGGTTCTGGGACGACTCCGGTCGTCAGGAATGGTTGGTTCATCCGGCGGGAAGAGCTGTTGTGCTGTTTTTGGTCTGCTTCTCTCCCATGGCGATGCTGGCCTTGTTGTTTCTGGGGTTTTGACTACACAGTATTTATTTGTGCTCGAGAGGAGTTTCGCGCGCGCATTTATATGTGTGTGTGTGAGAGCGCGCGTGCGTGTATCTATGTGTTTGCGAGCATGCGTGCATGTGTGCGTGCGTGCGAGTGTCCTTGAGAACCATATTAGTTTAGACCCAGCTTTCTAACGTATGTTACTCCTGTATCTATGTGTTTGTGAGCGTGCGTGCATGCGTGCGTGCGTACGAGTGTGCGTGAGAGCTATACGAGTTTAGACATAGCTTTCTAACGTACGTTACTCCCGTGCAAGAGAGGGAATCAGTTGTGTTCAAGCTACCAGGCCATGAAACACTGCTTCGGGGGCTGTTTCTTTTTCTTTAGAAATACTAGCGTAGTTTAGTTTATGTTTCGTTGTGCAAAAAATCGAATCGGGGCCCTTTCATCCTAGACGTGGCAGTAGTCTGTCCACAAAGCCACCACTTCAACGCCTTCTTGTTCAATTGACTAGGACCGAACGCACCAGCACTAACTAACAAAACATGTTTGTCCATTTCGGAACGTACACAAAACTACACAATGGTAGTCTGCCGTGTTTTGTTTAGGTTGCCTAATGTGGTACAAACAAGTTTAACATTTACATCGCGAAAACGTCTCGCTACAGTATTTTGCTTTTGCAAATGGACTTTGCTACTCGGTGTTCCGAACGATACACAGGTTATGCAAAAGACCGCCGACAGTACTGTTTGCGAAGTTTTTAGTTCTGCCAGAAATGTTTAAGTAAGGGGAACGTTATGTGTGTCTTTACGTCCGCAGCGTTTATTGACATTTAATGGTATGGGTGTCTCGTTTATAGACACGACATTTGGGTCTGTGTTTTTTTTCTCTTCTCTTCCTCCTTCCTAACCATCTTTTCTCTCTCTTTTTTTTGTAAACCTTTGCATGTATTCTTCCATCTTCCCGCACACTGCCTTCCCCACAACATCTTACTCTCACTATTGCTTGCGTTAAATTATTGCTCATCATCCTTGTTCAATAAATCAATTTCATTCTCTCTCTGTCTCTGTCTCTGTCTGTCTGTCTGTCTTTCTCTGTCCACTCTTTCTGCCAGCGCCTCCCCCCACACCCCCACCCCGACCCCTGCATCCTCTCTTTCATTGGATATCATTGATTCACTTTGCTCTGTTCGCCCAAAGATACACAGGAAATTTCTGAAACATGGAAAGACAGATTTCAAAATATGGAGATTTTATGCTTGCCTCAAGCGAAGATGGGGTGTCAAGCTGTCAAACTTTTCTCGACATGTTTTGATAGACCCGATTGCAGTGTGACCTCGAGTTCAGTCTCCGTTTGTTCCCACAGACACCGAATCGAAGATATCGCTTTCTTTCCGCCTGAAACCCACCATTGCCCGTCCCTCACATTACACTGACGCTTGTCACCTCTCGATCCGTTGCTATCCACACCTCTGACCTCCGTCTGTCTGACGTATCGACATGACGACTCCTGGCCGTCTGGCCGCTGAAATGACCAGTGAAAGTGTTTCGGCGTCCTGCAGCCAGCACCTTCGACCATTCCTTCGATCGTGGCTCTCACAATGAGGCCCCACGAGCACTGTTACTTCTCATCTCTTAGACCCCACCCATTGGCGATGTTGGTGTTGCTTCTTTACTTCGCTTCCTGCATCAAGGATTTTAGTGCTGTCAGAGTCTGAGTGCTCTCTTTCCAACTGGATTAAGAGATTTGGGTTGTTATTTTGGGGAGGTGCAAAAGCTGAATCTTGTTCAAAGGACCAGGGACTGACAATCTGGGACTGTTTGGGGAAAAAAAACATTAGCTGCTTAAGATAATAGAAAGAAACGTGAGATTGGTAATGAACATGAAAGAGAACACTTACGTTTCAACAAATACTATGTTCAGGCAAAGCTGAATGGTGTTTCTAAACTGACCAGGGTTAAAGGGTAGAAATTCCTCATGTCAGCATGTGCGCAGATCTTTCAGAGCACAAAATGAAGTAAGAACCACGCATATCTTGTAATTGAATGCAATGTTTCACGTTACTAACAAAGTAAACAAAGACAAGTAAATAAATCAGCGCATACTTCATAAGGACTATAACAGCCAATAAAGGGTGGTATTATTTCATTATAACAATTTCACATTATTTTTTTTTCTCTTTGGTTTGGTAGTATAGAAAAAAGTGCGCGTGTTGAATCTGCGTTGATAAGCTGAAGACAAGTGGAACTAAAGAATACCTTCCGTTTATTACCCCAAACTACTGCGTTAACTGGCGATACGTCCTTAAACGTTGACAAAAGTAAAGTAAATGCAATACAGTAATATACAAATATCTGCAGACACCGAAACATCCCCAAAGTTTCGACAAACTCTCTAGAGGAACATACACGTGGAGGTTATTGATCAGACGAAGAATGGTGGGCAAGGAAGCCTATCACACACCCACTGATTATTCATGGGATCTCCAGTATAATCCAGTTAATATTCCTTTATGAACCTGTTAGCCTCTGGTCTCCCCACTGGCAAGCGGCTCCAGCATCCATGCCCAATGAAAGAGCAAAAGCGTGGGCATCTGCTGCGCAAATAATCATGTCGTGGCTCCCTGGTCATATACAGAGAGTGGAGGCTGAGCATGTGTGGACATGGTGTGTAAAAGTAAAGTATCAAGAGACTAAATGCCGGCAGAGGGGATATATTATTACTTTCCATTAAGTCTTGATATTTTGATGTTTGATACGTCAATGGCATCTGAAGATGAAGATTGCACTGATCGACAGTAGCAGAGGATGCTCCATCTCTCAAGGAAGTGGGGACCCTGGTTTTAATTCATTCATTCACTGAAACAATTTTGCTCGTCCTACTCCACTAGATCATGAGTGATGGTCAGGGTACTTGTCTTCTGGGAAAAAACAAAAAACAAAAAAGTGTAGAACACACATAGTGCGTGTTAAGGAACCAACAAGAGAGTTGCTATATTTACCGTGCTTCTCAAACTGGGCGTAGTTGGAAATAATTACTTCACTAACGCATTATCCTGCACAATGTATGTTGCCAGTTCCCCACCAGCCATGAAATGACATATGTGATCGGATAGACTGAGAGTTTACAAGCATCGTTACATCCCACGGAACTTTCAAAGACAAACCTTGAAATAAATGGATTTTGTGTTTGCTACAGGCAAAGGTGAGCGTCAAATTGTCAAACATCCCACAACATGCCTTGACAGACTATATATATAATCTTTGGTTCAGCCTTCATTGGTTCCCGGAGACAGCGAATCGAAGGTATCACTTTCTTCTCCCTGAATCCCGCTAACGTCCGTCCCTCACAATACATTGACACTTATCACCTTTCGATCCCCAGCTTAACTCTCTCCATACGAACGGCGAAAGAGACGACGTTAACAGCGTTTCACCTCAATTACCATCATCAAAATATTGCAAGTGGAAGGCTCTTATACTGAAGAGGTGAATGTTGACAAAGAATACCACAATTCTGACGACGGAAGCTAAAGGTTGGGTCATTCAGACACCCACTGGACATCCGAGGGGTCTGTGTAGAGGAGAAGAGAGGACTGGCCGTACTGAGTGAGTTAAACATCTCTGACCCCCGGCTGTCTGACACATCGACCTGATGACTTCTGGTTTTCTGTCTGCTGAACTGACCGATGGAAGTGTTTTATTGTCTTACAGGCCACCGTTCGAACAGGGTTTTTTTTCCTCTCTTTTTTTCTTCTTTTTTTTTTTTAACCGTGGATAACAGTGGGACCAAAGTTGCTTTTCAGCACTGTTACTTCTTGTTAGTCTTGGTTCGCTCATTGGAGATGTTAGAGCCACTTCTCTGCTTCTTTGTCCATATAAAGGATGTTGTAAGTGACTTTCGTTGTTTCAGTGAGGGTATCAACCTTTCCATTAGGTTAGGAGCTTTTTTTTCTTTTCTGTTCTAAAAAAAAAAATCTTTAGCAAAAAACGTGCATAGCATTGTTCAATAGACCTTCTCTCGGTAATAGTCTTGGATTTTTTTTTAGGGGGAGCATTATGAAAGGGGGAGTTGGAAAATGGGTGGGAGTGGGTTGTAAGCAAAAGGTTTCGTTGGGGGGGGGAGACTTGATGTTCCAACGTTTTGGATTCGTTATCTTAGTGGTGAAAATAAAAACAAATAGTTGGATTTCGTAATTTCAAACATGCTTTATTGTGTGATTCTGCTTCTGCATTTAGTAATTTCAAACATGCTTTATTGGGTGATACTGCTTCTGCAGATGTTGAGTTTTCATCTCGGAAAATTTACATTTGTCTGTCAATAGATATAAAGAAAGCAGAGAATTGTTCCAAACAGTGGTACAAGTAGGGATGCAGGCTACAACTGTTCTTCCTGAAACAGTGAACTTTATTATCAGTACATCTTCAAGTTATGACTGAAGTTATATAACCATTCACTAAAATACAAAATAATTGCACACACTGAAACATGTCAACTGCTTAAAATAATGAGCTCTCTGTTGCACACACACACACACACACACACACACACACACACACACACACACACACACACACACACACTGAGTAATTGTTCACGGGATCCTATTTCCCAGTGTAATCGAGTTGGCCTTCTTTGGTAAACCTGTTTGCCAGAGTCCTGATGACTCCCCACTGGGTTCCGGCATTCACGACTTACACCAGAACTAATGCATGGATATTCACAAAGGAAATAACCATGTAGTGGCCTGGTATGAATGGAGAAGGTGATGATGGCCACCTGTTGGCAGTGGTGGGCATATGCCCTCTGTTCTGGAGGTCCCTTGATACTTTACTGTTTAACGCCTCAAGGGCGTCTGTCTGTGAAGGTCGCATCGATTAACAGTATTTGTGGAGTTGGTGGCCAAGTGGATTAAGCATGTGACTGGAAAATGAAGGCTCGGGGTTTGATCCTTCCATTCGACTTTGAGTAGTAATGTAAGTACGTTTTTTTTTTAATGGAATGATAAATGTATGCCCCATGTGCATCATTGCTGAGCACCCTTATGAATAATAGAAAGCAATACCAGTGTTGTTAATATCAAAATGAAATAGAGAACTCCACTAGATAGGGAAATACGTATACACAGGAAACATTGAAAGATGGATGGTCTGTATTGTATAAATCCGCTAAGCATTTCTCTATCTGAATTGTATCCGTCTGTCCCTCACTCAATTTCCCATCCACTCTCTCCCTTTCTCTCTCTCTCTCTCTTTCTCCCGTCTCGTTCTCCCTTTGGTCAATATTGATTTAGTTTGGTGTCTTCACCCCTAGGTGACAGACTTTTTAAAAAAACGTTTACATGCACTGTCAGATTCCGAAGAAACTTGCAAGGACATGTAACACATAGAGAGATTTCGCGTTTACTGTAAGCAAAGATGAGATGTCAAATTGTCAAACTTCCCACAACTGTTTTGATAGAATCCACTGCAAAGTAACCTCAAGTTCAGCCTTCGCTTGTAGCCACAGTCAACGAATCGAAGCCATCGCTTTCTTTCCGCCTGAAACCCACTAACGTCCATCCCTCACATTACACTGACACTTGTCACCTCTCGATCCGTTGCTATCCACACCTCTGACCTCCGTCTGTCTGACGTATCGACATGACGACTCCTGGCCGTCTGGCCGCTGAAATGACCAGTGAAAGTGTTCCGGTGTCCTGCAGCCAGCACCTTCGGCCAGTTCTTTGAACATGGCTGTCTCTGTGAGACTCAAATTCTCTGCTAGCACTTTTGGTTCTGGTCTTCATTTCTCCGTTGAAGATGTTAGTGCTTTCTGGATCAGTGATGTTAAGTTTCGTCTTGGAACTTTTGTGTGAGGTTTCCCACTTTCTGGCAGGATCAAGAGATCTGGATTGTTACTTGGGGACAGAGGTGCAAATATCCTGCCTTGTTCTACAGACCTGTTCCACCAATCACGATTGTATTCTGTTGTATTGTATTTCTCATTTTGTCACAACAGACTTCTCTGTGTTAAATTCGGGCTGCTCTCCCCAGGGAGAGCGCATCGCTATACTACAGCGCCACCCAATTTTTTTGTATCTTTTCCTGCGTGCAGTTTTATTTGTTTTTCCTACCGAAGTGGATTTTTCTACATAATTTTGCCAGGAACAACCCTTTTGTTGCCGTGGGTTCTTTTTCGTGCGCTAAGTGCATGCTCTACACGGGACCTCAGTTTATCGTCTCATTTGAATGACTAGCGTCCAGACCACCATTCAAGGTCTAGTGGATGGGGAGAAAATATCGGCGGCGCACTCAGATTCTCTCGCTTCCTAGACGGACGCGTTACCTCTAGGCCATCACTCCACTTGTCACCTCTCAATGTCAGAATGAGGTAAGAAATGGGAGGTTGGATGTAGGAGTGGCTGGGAGCTGATTATGAGTTCCAGACTTTAACATCTTTAGATTTATTATGCATTGTGAACAGCCCCTCCACCTCCCGTAACCCTTCTCCTTCACGATGAAATAAACAACAACAACGAAAGTGTCAAATTGAATTTAAGATCACATTATCATGAGATATAGCTTCTAGGTGTCATTCGACTTCATGCAGATGGTCCTAAAGAGAGCTTATTAAACCTTTGACGTATATATCCTCTCCTATCCCCAAATGACGACCTTCAGCGATGTCTGATTCGAAATACATGCTACATTTCAATATCCCAACGCTTCAGTGAGCCCAGTTGAGAAACTAAAGCAGGAAGCTGATTGACATTAACAGTAATCCAGTTAGCCACCCAGGGTAAACCAGAAAGCCTCCTGTTTTCCCATGGGATGAGGTTCCATTATTGAAGCCCAATGCCGGAACTAACACATGGGTATCCTCTAAGGAAATGATCATGAAGTGTGCCTGGTGGGATGAACAGGGTGGATGGTGTGCAGTCGTGGTCACAGTGACCACATGCCCACTCTTCCGTCAGTCTCTTAATGCCTTACTGTCTAAAACCTCAAGGGGTTTCTACATATGGCTGTTGCATTGATCAACAGCAGCGTTGGAGTGAATGCCGAGCAAATTTAAGTGTCCGAGTAGGTGGTGGGGGTCCTGGGCTTGATTCCTGCATGGACTGGAACTTTTATTCCTTTCTTTCCCTTCTGTAGACCACACGTAATGGTGTGGGTGCTGGAGACAATGAATTGGCCTCCAGTAACTGAATGACGACATTCTTTGTCTTAACATTCTGGGACAGTGAATGAAGTAACGACAAGGCACAGATAATGAATATTGTTGGATACTCAAACGTCTTAAAGATTACAAAAAAATGCTGTATCAAATCATTTTATACAATTTCAGCATACAAGGCGAGGAAATTGTACCAAATGATTT
The DNA here is from genome assembly GCF_041734735.1 of Babylonia areolata. Taxonomy (NCBI): domain Eukaryota; kingdom Metazoa; phylum Mollusca; class Gastropoda; order Neogastropoda; family Buccinidae; genus Babylonia; species Babylonia areolata. Next base: position 91,746,887 of record NC_134876.1, read on the forward strand.
CCCTAGCATTAAACAGACAAGCCAATATTGATTTGAGCTGCAGTGTTAGCCCTGAAAAGACAGACGTTTTTAAAAGTTTACATGAGATGTCAAATTTCAAAGAAACTGGCGAAGATAAACCTTTAAAAATGGAGAATTTGTGCTTGTTGCAAGCAAAGAAAGATGACGTCTAAAGCTGTCAAACTTCCCGCAACATGTTTTGAGAGACCCGACTGCAATTTACTATCAGGTTCAGCTTTCAGTTGTTCCCACAGACAGCGAATCGATGAAATCTCTTTCGTCTGCCTGAAGCCTGCTAATGTCTGTCGCTCACATTACACTGACACTTGTCACCTCTCGATTTGTTGCCATGCACTGCCCTGACCTCTGTCTGTCTGACGTATCGACATGACGACTCCATGGCCGTCTGTTCGCTGAAATGACCAGTGAACGTGTTTCGGTGTCCCGTAGCCAGCCCCTTCGACCAGAACTTCGATCATGGCTGTTTCAGTGGGACTCAAATTGCCGGTCATCACTGCTACCTCTGGTCGTCTTGATTGTTCCATCAGGGTTGTTAGTGCTGCTTCCTTGCTCTCCCTTCTCACCCCAACCCCTGCAACCACTCTCTCCTTCATCCAATCAATGATGTTTGTGTTGGTCTTGTCAGTCATGGTACACTCCTTCCGATTGGGTTTTGGGATTTTTTTTTTTTTTTTTTTTTTGGGGGGGGGGGGGGGGGGTAGGGGGGTGAGATGCAGTGTTGTCCAACAGAACAGCTTTGATAAACAGTTTGGGACTGCTGCAAAGAGTGTCAGCTGTTTAAAATCTCAGGGAAGTGTGGGGTAACGGGGAATGATGAAAAGGTGGAAAGCAGGGTTAAGGGCGGTTGTCGAGTTTAAAGTATTGACTGTGGTGAGTACCCAAGATGATAGATGTTTATACATATACTATCATGAGATGATTTCTTTGTATTTTTCTTTTGCAGTTTACTCTTTTCTGTTTAAAAATAAATAAATAAATAAATAAAAATAAAAATAAAAAAAGCAGAAAATTATTCCAAACAATAAGTTGTTCGTCAAGTAAAAACAAAGACTGCAGGAGTTTTTGTACATGTTTATAATGCATCATGTATTGAGCGTACACAATTATCCCATTTCATTTATAATAAAAATACGACATGCGCTTGGCTGGTCTGTTGCCAACACTAAAATAATTACATGTCCATATTCAAGAGCCTGTTTTCACGATGGACTGTGCCTTTTTGACACAGAGCGTTCATGTTTCAGTTTGTTTTGAATAGAATGGGTGAGTGTACAAACTGCATTCTTTACGGGGGAGGTACCTGGATTTATTTCTGCGTACCCATTACATACCTGTCTGATAACTGAAGGGTAGCACTAAGCAGCAATGGCTGCGTGCTTTTTGTATTCTAAAGAGTAGCACCATTCTTCCCAATGGAGTGATTGCCTAGGAAGCGAAAGAATCTGAGCGCGTTGGTTCGAATCACGGCTCAGTCGCCAATATTTTCTCTACCTCCACTAGACCTTGAGTGGTGGTCTGACGCTAGTCATTCGGATGAGGCGATAAACGGAGGTCCCGTGTGCAGAATGCACTTAGCACATGTAAAACCACCCAAGGCAACAAAAGGGTTGTCCCTGGCAAAATTCTATATAAAAAAAATTCACTTCGATAGGAAAAAGAAATAAAACTGCACGCAGGAAAAAAGAAGAAAAAAAAAAGAAAAAAAAGGGTGGCGCTCTCCCTGGAAAGAGCAGCCCGAATTTCACACAGAGAAATCTGTTGTGTCAAAAAAAGAGAAATACAATACAATATTTGTTTCTTCTGTCCGACTCATGATTTCCCAACTCACAAAATCATAGTTTGTGTCTGTGCGCTAACAACACGGTTAGACACGACACAGAAACAAAACCACGGATTACCCTCCTTCGCCCTCTTCCGGAACGATACCCTTTCATGTCGATATGATGGCTGTGGTAAATACCTGTAAGCAATACAGAATATCCGCTGATACAGAAACATGTCAGAGGTTTAATAAGCTCTCTAGAGGACCATCTGCGTGCACTTGATTGACCGGATGGAGACTGGTCGGCAGCCTTACACACGCGCACAAATTGTTGGTTGGGTCTCGTTGCCCAGTGTAATCCAGTTAGCCACTCTGGATAAACCCGTGATCCTAGAGGCCCGAGGTTTCCCTCCAGGGATGGAGTTCCGGCTTCCGCGACAAGTGTCATAGCTGAGGCAGAGCCATCCGCTGAGGAAATAACCATTATAGCGGGTGGCTTGGATGGAGAGGGTGGATGTTGGGCGTCTGTTGAATGCGACGGGCAAGTGTTTTCTGTTCTGTCAGTGTCTTGGCTACTTTTATTATTTGATATATCAAGGCTTTTATATTGAAAACAACAACAAAGAACAACAACAAACGAATGTCTATCTATCACCAGAAGAGTCGTGGTTTGTATTGG
>NC_134876.1:91754348-91756848 GCF_041734735.1 Babylonia areolata
GTGTTGAAATTTGTTGCATGGTGCATTGATAGATGAATGAACGGAGTTATTATGTGTTGTATCATTTTTTTTTTTTTTTTCAAAGAAGGAAACTTTAGTTTTGTTTCATTATTTGCTTTCACCATTTCAGTCGTTAATTGTGATTGTTTGTTCTACAATGAAAGTACGTTGACGCATTCACCCATGTCATAAGGACCTCATGGCCAATGACGATAAAAGTGTCAAAGCGTCAAAGTGTCTCTCTCGTGTGGGTTTTTTTTTTTTTTTTTTTTTTTGTATCTGCTTCCCGTCTGCTTTTTTGTTTGTTTGTTTGTTTGTGTTTGTTTTATTCTTCTTCTTATATATATGGAGCGAAGAAACAGCAAGGAAAATAGACAAAAAGAAGAAAGAAAAAAACAAACAAACAAACAAAAAAACCAAAAGAGGCAAAGGAAGTTCTTTGTGGTGTCGATGGAGTGAGTCTGCATACCACCCGCCAACTCTCTCCCCATCTCTGGGCCTAATCCCATTACATCATTAGTATTCACATTCGTATGCCTCGTGCCTCTCTGTCTCATCTGTCTGTCTTTTCTACTTTATGTTTTCTCCCCCCCCCTCCCCCACGCCCCAAACCCTCCTCTCTCTCTGTGTCTCTGTCTCTGTCTCTGTCTCTCTCTTTCTCTCTCTCTCTCTCCACCCTTCCTCTCTCTCATTTTATTTCTTTTCCTCTTTTTTCTCTTTCTTTATCTTCCTTTCCATCTTTCCTTCCCTTCTTCTTCTTCTTCTTCTTCTTCTTCTTCTCTCTCTCTCTCTCTCTCTCTCTCTCTCTCTCTCTCTCTCTCCCTCTCTCTCTCTCTCTCTGTATCTCTGCGTTCCCACCTTCCTTCTATCTTTTTCATCCCCTCTCACTCTTTCCCCCCTCTCCCCTCTTCTATTCAAGAACGCGTGTACAGTGGTCCTGTTTTACATTGTTTCCAACCGGTAACTGAAGATTTTGTGAAGAAAGTGTGTCTGAGCGCTTGTCCGAAATCCTGTGAGCTTGACCCTGTCCCGTCTTCTTTGTTGGTTGAATGTATTGATGTTCTACTGCCACATATTACTCATGTCATCAATTCTTCCTTGCTGTCTGGTTGTTTCCCTGAAAGCTTCAAGTCTGCTATTGTACGTCCACTCATCAAGAAACCATCTTTGGATCATAATTGCTTGAAAAATTATCGACCTGTCTCTAATCTGTCATTTTTATCAAAACTGCTAGAAAAGATCATATTGTCTCAGCTCTTAGCTCATCTGGAGCAGAATGGCTTACTTAATTCCCACCAGTCAGCTTATAGACGTGGTCATAGTTGCGAAACAGCCCTTCTTAGAATAGTGAATGATTTGCTTTCGGGATTTGATGAGGATAAGATATCTGTTCTCGCTCTCTTAGATTTGTCAGCAGCTTTTGACACTATCGACCACTCTATCCTCTTGAACAGACTTAAAACTTCCTTTGGTATTCGTGACACTGCACTAGCATGGATCACGTCTTACCTGTCAGATCGTACACAGAAAGTGTGTGTAAATGGTACATACTCTAGAATATCTGCCTTGAAATATGGTGTCCCACAAGGGTCCGTCCTAGGTCCTGTTCTTTTCGTGCTGTATGCGGCTCCTGTGTCGGATGTCATCAGTCATCATGCGATGTCGCATGAGAGCTTTGCTGATGACACACAACTTTATCAGTCGGCTTCCATAGCTGAATTTGATGCACTGGTGACTCAAACACAGGAGTGCATTGCTGGCCTAAAGGACTGGATGACTCTCAACAAGCTGCAATTAAATGATGATAAGACTGAATTGATGATAACCTGTCCAAAGAAGTTTCGTCAACATCCTTCCTTTCCTGACTCTGTTCTGATCAATAGCACACCTGTTTCACTTTCTCCCTCTGTTCGCAGTCTTGGTGTAATCCTGGACCAGTCTCTTTCCTTCCAACAGCACATTTCGAATATCTGTAAAGTTGCCTATTTGGAACTGCGTAGAATCAGCTCTATCCGCCACTATCTCTCAACCGATGCAACCAAGACACTTGTATGCTCTCTGGTTCTCTCAAGATTGGATTACTGCAACTCTCTTTTGGCCGGCCTTCCCAAATACCTGTTAGACAGACTCCAACGAATTCAGAATAACGCTGCCAGACTCATTTGCAGAGCTTCTAAATTTGACCATGTTTCTCCTCTCCTTCAGTCTCTCCACTGGTTGCCTGTTTCTGATCGAATAGACTATAAGCTATCCACTCTGACCTTTTCTGCAGTCAACGGATCTGGCCCCAAGTATCTTTCTGAACTCATCCATATCTATACCCCGTCTCGCCAGCTCCGTTCTTCCTCTGATACTCGACTTCTCAGGATACCTCACGTCAGAAGTAAGACCTATGGACACAGATCGTTTTCTTTTCAATCGCCAAAGACGTGGAACAAGCTCCCTGATAACCTCCGTCACTCTGATTCCCTCGCATCTTTTAAATCTCGTCTCAAAACTC
>NC_134876.1:91766848-91769348 GCF_041734735.1 Babylonia areolata
ATGTGTGTGTGTGTGTGTGTGTGTGTGTGTGTGTGTGTGTGTGTGTGTGTGTGTGTGTGTGTGTGTGTGTGTGTGTGTGTGAGTGTGTGTGTGTGTGTGTGTGTGAGTGTGTGTGTGTGTGTGTGTGTGTGTGTGTGTGTGTGTGTGTGTGTGTGTGTGTGTGTGTGTGTGTGTGTGTGTGTGTGTGTGTGTGTGTGTGTGTGTGTGTGTGTGTGTGTGTGTGTGTGTGAATACTGCAGGCACTTATGAGTAAAATCGATGTAAGGTATGGTCAAAGTCCAGAAAAGAAAAGATCAAAACTTTGCGAGATATATTTTTGTTGTTTTCCTTTTTCTCCCCATGGCTTGGTTCCTTTTGACACAGTGGACCAGTTCGACTCATGTCTTATAGAAAAAACCAACAACCACAACTGCGTTATAAAGACTATCAGCTCATTTTGAGTCACTGCGTGAACCAAAACTACATCACTCCACCTGTTGAGGAAAGCCATCCATGTTGAAGAACGTAAGATTCCTAAGGGTACCCATCTGCCTTTCTGTCTCTGTCTCTCTGTTACTCTCTGTCTCTGTTTTTCTGTCTGTCTGTCTCTCACACAGACGTTTATGGACCAGCACCAGTGACCTCTCTCTCTCTCTCTCTCTCTCTCTGTTCTTTTCTCTTCTGTCTCAAGTGTTGGGTCAGTTCCCTCCATGCAGCTGAATTCCATCAACCATTTAGTTCTAAAGGATTTCTCGATGGTTTCCCGTCGATAACTGGAGCCCTAAACTTGCGCTTGTCACTTGCTCCATCTCCTAGGCAGTTTCTCTGTTATTTTTTATTCGTGCAGGGTGCCGTTTGCCTTCTGTTCTGCAGAGATAAGGTTTTCAATTACCTCGGAGTCGGCAGTAACACTTACATAACTTTGGGAAAGAGAAAATCTGACTGAAGAGTGAGGTGGAAGAAACACACCATCGGGGGAATGATATTGGGGAAACCTGGGGAGGGGGAGGGGGAGGGGAAGGGGACGGAAACCTAATGGATTTACTTTAACAGCATAGTCATTAAACCTTTTCGTCATCCGTGTCAAAGTAAAGTAACGTTACCCCAGATCCTGTGACCTTTCATGCCCTGATTTTATGGTGACCTTGATGTCGACTACACACACACACACACACACACACACACACACACACACACACCACCCCCCGCACCCCACACCCCACAACTTTCTACTTTCCACCCCATCCTGCGTTAGTACTTGTGCTGAGTTTGTGACAAGTTTCTTCAGTGTTTGCAGACAAAGTGGTGGAATCTCATCCACTCCACAAGGGAAACATGCAGCAGTCTGTTTTCTTGACTGAATGATTGTGGCTGTCAGTGGGAGAGATCAGAAGGTGATGGGTGTGAACTGTGTTGAATGACATAATAAAGCGCTGACCATTCTTTACCCGAGCGGCTCAGCAGCATCGCAGATAGAACACACACTAGTCGCCTTTGGCTGGTGGTGGTGGGCGGAGCGTGATCTGACGCTGGTGGCTGCAGTGTTTTACTGGCTCTGGAACTGTAACAAAACAGGTCTATGTGAGAGGCTGGGATAAGTAAATGAAAGTACTACCAACTGAGAGTGTGTGTGTGTGGGAGGGGGGGTTGGGTGGGGGGGGGGTGTAGTGCAAGTTAAGTTTCAGTTTCAGTTTCACTTTCTCAAGGAGGCGTCACCGCGTTCGGACAAATCCATACACGCTACACCACATCTGTTGAGCAGATGCCTGACCAGCAGCATAACCCAACGCGCTTAGTCAGGCCTTGAGTGCATGCTTACATATTTGTGTACCTATGAAAGTGGATTTCATTTTACGTAATTTCGCCAGAGGACAACACTCTCGTTGCCATGGGTTCTTTTTCAGTGCGCCAAGTGCGTGCTGCACACGGGACCTCGGTTTATCGTCTCATCCGAAAGACTAGACGCTCAGTTTGATTTTCCAGTCAAACTTAGGAGAAAGGGCGAGAGCGGGATTCGAACCCACACCCTCACGGACTCTCTGTATTGGCAGCTGAGCGTCTTAACCATTCTGCCACCTTCCTCCAGTGCAAGTTAAACGTATACACACACACACACAAAAAGAACTTGCTCATCAGATTATTATTGTCGCTACTGAAATGTTTGTCTGCGCAATTGCTTTTCTTTTATGAACGAACTTTGCTACTGTTTTCCCTAGAAACCTTCTATAACCGTTCAAATAAAGCCAAAAAGTAAAGTAATGTAAGATAATGATTATAAAAAAAATAGGCCATATAGAGGGTGGCAGCGGTAGAGAAAAAAACCCCAAAATATATAGATTATTCAGCTTATAACTGGATATGTCAGTTGGTGTTAAGATAAAAGGTACATTTCGTTAACGAAACATATTCACCAGAACTATCATTCTCAAAATCCGCACCTTTGTTTTCTCTTTTTTTATCAGAAGGTAAAGAAAGAAAGAAAAAGGGGGGAAAAAGCGTAGAAAAAGAAAAGACGAACTGT
>NC_134876.1:91771848-91776848 GCF_041734735.1 Babylonia areolata
AGAGAGAGAGAGACACAGAGAGAGAGACAGAGAGAGAGAGAGAGAGAGAGAGAGAGAGAGAGAGAGAGTGTTCGAAAATCGATAGGGCATGGCTTTTTTAGGAGCAGCTACCCACAAAAGACATCCCTGGCCCATTGCCGCTACAAAAAAAAGAAAAAAAGAAAAAAAAAAAAGGAACCACCGCCAAAAGCTGAATGCTAAAACTGAGATGGCAGCTTCTATAGGAGCACACGCACAAAGACACACGTTCCTTCTCAGACCCCTCCCCCCCACCCCCCGCTCCCCATCCCACCGCATCCTCCCCCCCCCATACCCCCCCCCCATCCCTCCGCCCCTCCCCCCCCCTCCAAAAAAGATAAGAACAAGAAAGAAAGAAAAAAAATAATGTAGCGATCAAGAAAGAAACAGAAAGCAAAGAAAAAAAAGAGAAAAAAAAAGAAAGGAAAAGAAAGTAAAAGGACTGGTCAGCCTCGTCATGTGCATGTTGCCTTCTCGTGTCGAGGGACGTGACCGCTCTTCAAAAGTCCAGATTTTCATTCCAGACTTTTACGGTGCGTCAGCTTTTCAGCTTTCCTCGTTCAGGTTTTTAAAGATTTTTTTTGGTGTGTGTGTGTGTGTGTGTGTGTGTGTGTGTTTGAGCGGAGAAGAAGGAGGAGGAGAAGGAGGGAGGAGAGTGTGCAAAGGAAATATATATTGAACTGTTTGGCTTCAAGCTGAACGTGGGATGTCGTATGAAGTGAAGAACGTAAAGTAACAAATAAGGCAAATTCGATTTCCGGACAGTGGGTGGGCGGGAGGGTGAGGGGTGGGAGCGAAACGGTAGGTATGGGTGGTGATGCGGTTAACTCACTCAGTACGGCCAGTCCCCTCTTCTCCTCTACACAGACCCCTCGGATGTCCAGTGGGTGTCTGAATGACCCAACCTTTAGCTTCCGTCGTCAGAATTGTGGTATTCTTTGTCAACATTCACCTCTTCAGTATAAGAGCCTTCCGCTTGCAATATTTTGATGATGGTAATTGGGGTGAAACGCTGTTAACGTCGTCTCTTTCGCCGTTCGAATGGAGAGAGTTAAAGAGGTGGAGAGGTAGAAGGAGGGTAGGAGTGGGTGGAGGGGAAGGAGGTAGGTGATCGAGGGTGGTTCAGTGATAGAGAGGGGGACGGGGGGGGGGGGGGGGGGGGGGATAGGTTTGTGGATGTGTAACGACCAAGAACCCGTCAACGTACCGTTCATGGATGTGCGCGTGACTATTTTCTGTTCGGTTGACGGAAGACGTCCAGCCTTATGGTGTTAGGAGATTGTAGCCTTCGGCTGTGTTCTGTAGGTAAAGAAAGAGCCCGTCGGGAGATGGACAGATTTAGTGAATAGATGATGTCGAGTGAAGTCGACGGGTTTTTTGTTTTGTTTTTTGTTGTTGTTTTTTTTTGGGGGGGGAGAAGGGACATGGAAACAAGGCCAGTTTTCATGATCAGGTTGATGTGGGACAGTGGCGAAAAAAAAAATAAATAAAAAAAGAGAAGGATTTATGAACCGGAGTTTGATATCTGTGCGTGTGCTGTGCATGTACGAGCGAGTGCACGTGAGTGTAAGTGTGTGAGTTTATTTGAAAATCGATCAAGCATGGCTTTTGGAGAGCACTGAGCTTCAAAAGACACCCCTGGCCCCCCGTCTTCGCTGCAGAAAAAAAAAAGGAAAACGTGAAGAACCACCGCCAAAAGCTGAATGGTAAAACTGAGATGGCAGCTTCTGTGAGAGCACACGCAGACACATTCCTTCCCAGGCCAAAAAAACGGAAAGAAAAAAAAAGGTATCAAGAAAGAAAGAATAAAAGAACGAAAAAAAAACCAACAAAAAAAAAACAAAAAAACGAAGTAAAAGTATTTTCATCCTCGTCATGTGCATGTTGCCTTCTCGTGTCGAGGGACGTGACCGCTGTTCAAAAGTTCAGTTTATTCATTCTAGAGCTTCACGGTCGGTCAGCTTTTCAGCTTCTCTCTCTCTCTCTCTCTCTCTCTCTCTTTCGCTTGTATGTGTAAGGAGCGGGCGTGGAGGAAGGGGGTGCAAAAGGAAGTCCATATCGAACTGACGGCTTACAGCTGGACATGGGATGTCGTATTAACTGGAGAACGTGAAGTAACAAATAAGGCAAATTTGATTTCCGGGGGGAAGCGGGTCGCGAGGAAGGGGTGGTGCGTGTGTGTGTGGAGTGATGGGGGCATGGGGGGAGGGGGGGGGGTAGTTGAGGTGGCTGAGGGCTTGGGTGGGTAGGTGTGGAGGGGAAGTTGAGGGAGTGAGGGTGGTTGAGAAGGGGGAGGGGTGCGTGTTGGCTTGTGGATGTATCACGATCTTGGTCCTGTCAACGCATCATCCATGGAATGTCGTGTTGCCTGTAAACTGTTGGGTTGACAGAAGATGCCATTTCTGATGGTCCGGGGAGATTGTAGCCTTGGGCTGTGTTCTGCAGGCAAAGAAGCCATAGGGCGATGGCCACATCAGATGAATAGATGGAGTCTTGTGATTGGGGTTTCATCTGCTGGAAATCGATGAGATCTATGTGGGGAGGAAGGGACGAGGAAACACAGCTATTTTTCATGATTAGATGGATGGATATAGGAAAAAGGCGAAAAACACACACACACACACAAACACACAAAAACAAGAACATTTATCAGCCAGAATTCGACTGAAGAGGGGAGAGGTAGGGAAGTGTCAGTGTGCGTGTGTGTGTGTGTGTGTGTGTGTGTGGCGTGTGTGTGTGTGTGTGTGTGTGTGTGTGTGTGTGTGGTGTGTGTGTGTGTGTGTGTGTGTGTGTGTGTGTGTGTGTGTGGCGTGTGTGTGTGTGTGTGTGTGTGTGTGTGTGTGTGTGATAATAAAGCGAATCGATCGCTAACATTACAGAGCAGTCATAAAAGAACCCTCCACTTCGGGGGGAAAAAGTGTCATCATGCTGGGAGAATGAAACTTGAAGAGGAGTGTCTCGAGTATTGCCTTGCACGTCGCTTCAATAGAAAGAAAAAGCCATCTCCCTCCTCCAAACCATTCTGTTGTGTTTTTTGTTTTGTTTTGTTTGCTATTTGTGTCGTTTTTTTTTCTTTTTCTCTGTCCATGATGTCACGATTGCTTCTTCTCCATTGGACATTTCTCTCAATCAAGGACATGGCCCACTGCAGCTGCGGCCGATATGGACAAGTCGTCAGAGAGTTGATCTGCTGTCCCACGGACCTGTAAGTTCCTTGGTTCGTGCCTTGACAGCATCAGGGGGTTTAAGGGTTACGATTTGTCCAGACACCCAGGTCATCATATCTGCAAATCTACTGACGCCTTAACTCTCTCCATACGAACGGCGAAAGAGACGACGTTAACAGCGTTTCACCCCAATTGCCACATCAAAATATTGCAAGCGGAAGGCTCTTATACTGAAGACGTGAATGTTGACAAAGAATACCTCAATTCTGACGACGGAAGCTAAAGGTTGGGTCATTCAGACACCCACTGGACATCCGAGGGGTCTGTGTAGAGGAGAAGAGAGGACTGGCCGTACTGAGTGAGTTAAGGGTTACGATTTGTCCAGACACCCAGGTCATCATATCTGCAAATCTACTGACGCCTTAATCATTTTCGTGCAAGAAGATTGACCATGTACGTTAACAATTAATCCATGTCTGTGCTTGGGTGGTCAATAGGTCAGAAACACACCCAGCAAATATTCACATTCAAAAACGGGGTGTGTGTGTGGCTTGCCTAAATAGCAGGGGTTAAAACATAAAATCCACTCGTAGAGCGTAGACGATGTAGTCCACAGACGAAGCAGAATGATAAAAAAAACCCCAAAGATAACAAGAAGAAAGAAAGAAAGAAAGAAAGAAGGAAGACTTTTGCATGAAGTCTTTCGACAAACAGAAAGTAGGTTATACATATCGAACAGTGTATAAAGCTCATGTCTGACTTCCCGGAGAGAAAGAAAAAACGTCAAACATGGGTCCAGTTCAATTTGCTCTCCCCCTACCCCCCCCCCCCCCCTCGACCCCCCCGCCCCCCGCACCCCCCACCCCCTCAAAAAAAAAAAAAGTTCTGTAAACGTGTACACCCGTTCAGTGGTCAATTGGATTTTTGTCTCTTTCCCGCAAGCCGTTAGACAAACGTTACTCAAGTGCTGCGTTGTCAGGGATTTGGTGCAGCAACCGGTAGTGGCTGCTGTTTGCCCGTGTCTTTGCGAGCTGGGGAGGGAAGTGAGAATGAACAAGTATTGAGGTGTGTGTGTGTGTTGAGAGATGGAAGGAACAGAAAAAAGGACTAAGTCTGAAGTACCGAACAGCTGAGCGTTTGGTCATCTTCCGTTTCTCGATATAGTAAAAGGAGTGGATTTTAATGTTCAAAATGAGCTCATGAACTTTGATAATCAGAGTCATGCACACACACACACGCATACACACACACACACACGAGAGAGAGAGAGAGAGACAGAGACAGAGAGAGACAGAGACAGAGACAGAGAGAGAGAGAGAAAGAGAGAGAGCAAGTATTGAGGAGTGTGTTGAGAGATGGAAGAAACAGAAAATGAGAAAGTCTGAAGTACCGAACATTTTAATGTTAAAAAAAAGAATTAAATGTAACTGGCACTGTGAAGAATGGAACAAAGAGAAATAAATCTTTGTTTGTTTGTTTGTTTACATCAGGATTTTTGGAAATTGTCAGACCTTACATGACAGGGTAGGTTTTTTTTGTTTTTTGTTCGTAACGACACTTGTGTGCTTACCAAACACAATACGCCTCTCAGGTTTGAACATAAATTTGATATAATGATGATAATTATAATTATCTGACGTGCATCTTCGCGTAACAATGAGCGGATCCACATGAAAGTTCTCCCTTAAAATAAAATAAAAAAGTACCTCCACCCCCACCCCCCCCACCCCCTCATCAACCCCCCTCCCACACGCCCTCCACACCCCACCCCGCCGCATCCGTAACATCACGAAAAAATACAAAAAAAACAACAAA
>NC_134876.1:91781848-91784348 GCF_041734735.1 Babylonia areolata
CTTGTATATATAATTATCTTCCGCTGATCAAAGAGTTCTGTTTTGAAACAATCTTTGTGACAGATAGAAAGAAATTTTGGCTCTGCCGTCTACCCTGTCTCAAGGCGTTGGTTGACCTAGGACCTCGTCTTCTGGGACTGAGGGATGGAGATGGATGCAGGTGGAAGAGGAAGTGAGCGACCCCTCAGTTCAAATATGTGCAGAAGGAGATTGAGATTGATTTCTTCGTAGTCTACGGAGTAGTCAGTCGTGCGATGCCGTTCATGCTCTGTGTGTGTGTGTGTGTCTTATCCCCCCCCCCCGCCCACCCCCCCTCCCCCCACACATATATTTCAGTCTCCATGTCTGTGTTCTGTGTCAGTTTCTCTCTGTGTCTCCCCTCCCCCTGCCGTCCCCTGTGTGTGTGTGTGTGTGTGTGTGTGTGTGTGTGTGTGTGTGTTACTTTCTGTCTCCTTTTCTCCATTTTTTCTTTCATGCATTTGTATATGTATGTATTTTCCATTTAGTTATATATCTCTTCACTTACCCCTTTATGAACGACCTATATATATATATATATATATATATACATGGATACATGAAGCTGAAGGAGTTTTAGTATCCTCTATTCTGAGCTGCAGATAATTCCATGGGCAGACACACACGTAAAAAAGAAAAAAAAGAGAAGAAGCAAAACCTCGATTAAAGCGCGCGCGCGCGCACGCGGACACACACACACACACACACACACACACACACAAGCAAAAATACTCCTGTGATTTTGAACTTGGAATTTGTTGCCGCTGGTTTGTTTATCCGGAAAGTTTCGTTCCATTATGCAAACATAACCATGAGACTGCTTGGACTCGAGTGGGGGGGCGTGGGGGTGGGGGGGATCGGGAGGAGGGGGGGGGGACCCTTGCTGAAAATGGCGTAATGACGGTATTGTTTGTCGTCTTTGTGTCAGGACGACCTCCTGTCTGTGTCAGCATATTGCTATTCGCTGTGTGTTGTGTTAATTCCCAGAGGGTGTGTGTATGGGGGGATGGGGGGGGGGGGGGGGGGGGGGGGGAGGCTCCGCGTGAGGGTTCATGACTCGCCAGTTCACAGAGCCCTGCTGGCTATTACGATCTATTAAATGGAGGTAGTTTGGTATATATTTGTTATGATCTGGTTCAAAGGGTCTTGCGAGTAAAAAAATAAAATAAAAAGGCTTTCTTTCAGTGAAAGAATTTATAATTTGGTTTCAGATCATATGCATGTGTGTATGTGTGCGCTTGTGTAAACGAGAAAATGAGAGAGAGACAGAGAGAGAGAGACATAGAGAGACAGAGAGAGACAGAGACAGAGACATACAAAGAGAGTGAGAGAGTTGACCTCATGGAGCAATTTGATTCATGTATCCTTATCTGCATATCTGAACTCAGCACACACACACACACACACACACACACGCACGCACGCACGCACACACACAGACACACACACGCACACACACATACACACACACACACACACTATACTACCCCCCTCCCCCCCCCCCCCACACACACACATTACTGTTGGCATTCTTCCTGTTGAAAGCTTCCACGTTTTATGTTTTGTGATCAGGCCCAGTTTTTTCTGAACTTTTTTAGCCAAGAAAATTCACACCCTAATGCGATTTAAACCACCCGTCGTTCACTTTGATGATCATGATGATGATGATGATGATGATCGTCCAGCTTACCTTCTTTCGTTCAAGTTAAAAGGAACCGACATAAACTAGGCTCTCTTTACTCGAGCGGGGTCTTAGCAGTGACATGGGAAATGATGCAATGAAGTCAGAGCCGCTCAACTTGAATACCTAACATCACACTCCACTTAGTCTTCTCATGCCATAGGAAATTGTTTCTGTCTTTTTTCTTCTTTTTTTTTTCAGGGCATGCGTCTCATGCCTGAGGGATTGACTGCTCTTTGCTTATTCAATTTCCCTGCTGGCAGAGTGACCTGCTATGTTGTTGTTGGGGCTTTGATGCTGTTTTGCAGTACACTGTTCTTGTATTCGTTCACTGTGAATGTAACGTGAAAGGATCGCCAGTCTTTCGGTGGAAAACATGTGATGATAATGGAGTCTCTCGTCGGACCGACGGATGAGTAGGCAGGCAGGCATATTTATCGGTGTGTGTCCTCATATGGGAGAAGAGGCTGATTCTGGATGCGCAGCACTTCCCACAGGTGTTGCAAGTGCCTGACCAGCACAGGTGACTTTTTTTTTTGTTTTAGTGAAGAGGAGTTGTGCAGTCCCTTCCCCACTCTCTCGCCTACCGACGCTCACAGTCCCACAGGTGCAGATACTGCCACGTGTAGGACGGCCTCGGCAGGTGCAGGTTTTTTTTTTCTTCGGAGTTCCGCCTCCTAGGAGGACTTCCGGAAAACGTGTACGAAACTAAAAACCTCATTGGATGAAATGAAAGATGACTGCTGAGTCTGTTAAAAAAAAAAAAAAGAATCATAAATGGAGAAAGTGTTGTTGTTGTTT
>NC_134876.1:91799348-91801848 GCF_041734735.1 Babylonia areolata
GCAACTGCGTGTGTGAGTATCCGCGAGTGTGAATGTATAGGTATCTGGGTGTGTGCGTGTGTGTGTGAGTTTGCAAATGCGTGTGTGAGTATGCATGAGTGTGAATGTATATGTGTGTGTTTGCTCGCCGTGTATGTATTCGCACACGTGTGTGTGTGTGTGTGTGTGTGTGTGTGTGTGTGTGTGTGTGTACACCCATGAATGCGCATGGACGCGGCCATGTGAACTGGAGGCTATGCGCACATGTGATTCAAAGCGCGCAGCAGAGGCACTCTCACATTGATAATCTAATTTCATCAAGACACAAGTGTCCAAGCGCTGGCCTAATAAAACAGAACCACGTCCAAACTAGACCCCGCCCATCATCAAATCACCACACAAAAGAAAAAAAGAAGAAAAAAAAAAGCCAAAGCCAAACCGGGGGCTAAAGCTTGCGCAACCCTCATAGCAGCCATTCTCATCGAATCCCACTCAGGTTTATTTCACACGTAAAGACGTTTCCTGTTCTTCACAGGCAAGGGATTTCTGCTGAACAAATAAAAGGAAAAGAAAGAAAGAAAGAAAAAAAAAAGAAAAAAAAAAAAAGAAAAAAAAAAAAGCGATGGCCATCGACTGAGTCACAGCAGTTGATGGCCAACGAATGATTAGACAAACACACAGCGGCATACTACTTCATTGAAGTTGTGCGGGAAAAAAAAAAAAAAAAAAAAAAATCTGATATTTCCTTCTTTTTTTTTTTCTTTTTCTTTTTCTCGTATGTGTCCTGGGTATCTGGAATTATCAGTGGCTGGAATTTTGGACCCCGCATTTCAAAGATTGTGCGAGATCAAGTTTAGTTGTTGTTCTCTTAAGTCTGAATTCCAGATTTGTTTTTGTGCCATTCATACGTTATCTTCTGTGTTTTATCATTGCTTGCAGAAAACTTATGTGTTAAACAAACACATCGACAATAATGATATGTCAAACACTATTATGAAAGTATTCTTTGAAAAGAAAATGGTGAATGAATGTTTTAACATGACTAACTAGAAGATACATAAATAATTCATTACATTACATAAAACGTCAATGTGTGTGTGTGTGTGTGTGTGTGTGTGTGTGTGTGTGTGTGTGTGTGTGTGTGTGTGTGTGTGTGTGTGTAATCGGTCGCATGCGCACAGGCAATGTCACTGCATTTAATCAACCACATCTGTCCCAAAGCAGGCCCCCCAAAAGAAAGAATATCCTTCAATAAATCAACACACACACACACACACACACACACACACACACACACACACACACACACACACACACACACACACACACACACACACACACACACACACACACACACACACACACACAACAGCCAATACTAAAACGCATGCGAACTTCTCGCTTTTACCTCTTGACCAGTGAGCTCGACTGGAGAGTTTTACTTCCCATGAAGGGACATTACTGGTTCCTCAAGGCCACGAGTTGCACCCCTTCCCCCCTCAAAAACAGAAAGCGTTGAATGTCGTTACAAGTGATTGCTAATAAATCTTAGAGCTGCATGGCCGGGTTGCCAAAGTGACTGAGCTATAAACAATCTGATCCCTCATATATATTATATTTTTTTTTCTGTTTCCGAATTCTCAGTGCTTTTGGCTTGCTCGGTTATATAACATGTTCACTTGTTTTATTTGGGTTTTTTTTATGAAAGGTCTGAATTCCGTAGATTTTGAGTTTAAATCCATTATTTTTATGTGATGTCCGTGTCGTGCTTGACACAGGTATTTTCTGCCCTACCTGGTAGATTATGAATTGTACATAAGTTGCCTTAAAAAAAAAAAAATCACATACTGCCATTGAAGTCCAATACACTATGCTGATCCTTAGTAGTATGCATGGCAACTACAATGGTATTTGTCCATAAACATAATACAAATCAGTAAGTACATATATGTAATGACGTTAAATACCGGCGCTTATATATATATATATATATATATATATATATATATATATATATATATATATATATATATATATATATATATATATATGTGTGTGTGTGTGTGTGTGTGTGTGTGTGTGTGTGTGTGTGTGTGTGTGTGTGTTTGTGTGTGTGACCCACCTTTAAGCGCTTTACAAACTCAGGGTCATTTGCACAAGAGGCTGCCTATCACTATCTCTCCATTATTTTCCTTCCCTCCCTTCCCCTTTGCTTTTCCCTCACCCCCCCTCCACCCCACGCCCCTTTTCTAGGTATGTATGTCAATTCCAGAAAGGAGAGGGGGGTGACAGATTCGTCTGTAATGAGCAGTCAGTGAGACCAAGAGGGAAGCAAAGATGCCGGGATAAAAAATCAATGGGGGGGTTCAACCAGTGGGGGGGGGGGGGGGGGGGGGGGGGGGTCCAACTGGAGGAGGCACCTGGTGAGTGCAAAGTGTAACACTGGCCTAGCCACATAATCACCACGAAGATCTCCATGTCTTGGAGGTATCCTTCAGTGTGTGCAAAAGTCTTCAGTGGC
>NC_134876.1:91809348-91811848 GCF_041734735.1 Babylonia areolata
AATCAATCAATCAATCAATCAGTTAATCATGCGAAATTCTTCAGACAATCTGAATGTCCGCACGAATTTAAAACTGTAAAGGATTAATCGATTCATACACACACACAGACACACACAGACACACACACACAGACACAGACACACACGCACACACACACACACACACACACACACACACACACACACACACACACACACACACACACACACACACACACACACACACACACACACAATCATGCGAATGCCCTCAGGCAATCTGAATGTCAACACGAATTTAAAACTGTGAAGAATAAATCGATTCACACACACACACACACACACACACACACACACACACACACACACACATTTTAGGTTAAAAAAAAGAAGTGCCAAACCATTTCAAACGAACACTCAGCTTCTATACATAATTAACAACTCGTTTGGTGGGGTTTTTTTTGTTTGTTTTTTTGTGTTTTTTTTTTTTGGGGGGGGGTTGTTTGTTTGTTGTTGTTGTTGTTGTTTTTGTTTGTTTTTTTGTTTTTTTGGGGGGGTTGTTTGTTTGTTGTTGTTGTTGTTGTTTTTGTTTGTGTTTTTTTTTTTTGTGTTTTTTTTGGTGATGTAATTCCCTTCCGGCTTCTGTTTGTTTTAATCCACATCCTCTCCTTGATTCAGCTACTTTCATACTTGTTTTAGTTTTGTCTCTACACCCCCCCACCCCACACACCCCCATCCCCCTTGCCCCCTGTGTCTATATTTCCTGCTGAACTAATCACTTTATCTTGTCTCCTGCCAACCTCTTTCTCTCTGGGTTTTTTTTTCTTTTTTCTGTGTCTGTCTAGTCTGTCCGTCTCTGTCTCTGTCCCTCTCTGTCTCTCTCTGTGTCGCTTTTGTTTCCATGCGAGCGTTAGTTTATTTGACTTCAAGTATGTTTATTTTTTGTTCTGTTTTGCTTTCATTATTTTCTTCATTAGTGTTCAGATTGCACCCCCCATGTCACTAGAGCTGTATAGCTATTGACATTAAACCTTTCAGTGTTCAGTGTTCTCTTTTTCTCTCTTCCTTCTCTCTCTGTCCCCCCCCCCCCTCTCTCATATACATGCTGTACTGATATAATGATTCCCCCTTTGTTTATATTACTGTTTTCCCTTTAAGGGCTGCATGAAAAAAAGCATTATTTTGCTTATGTATTACTCTCAGAAAATAAAATGTATTCAATTGAATTCAATTCTCGCTCTCACTTTCTCTCTCTCGCTCTCTACCTCTTTAACTCTTTCCATACGAATGGCGAAAGAGAGACGTTAACAGCGTTTCACCCGAATTACCATCATCAAAATATTGCAAGCGGAAGGCTCTTATACTGAAGACGTGAATGTTGACAAAGAATACCACAATTCTGACGACGGAAGCTAAAGGTTGGGTCATTCAGATACACACTGGACATCCGAGGGGTCTGTGTAGAGGAGAAGAGAGGACTGGCCGAACTGAGTGAGTTAATATTTACTGCTGCAGAACGAATACTTGTCGATCTGTTTGTTAGCAAAATGGAAAACTAAGCCAGTAAACCGTAAATTCACCAACTAAGAAGAAAGTATCGAACTTTCAGTTGATCGGTGATTTGAACGTCCATTATTGCACCGCTTACTTCCACCGTATCAGAGGCTTTCTTTCTTGCCAAGGTTTCTGGAAGAAATCGTGATATGGAAATCACCATGGAAAGAGATTTATGAGTTTTGGACTTTGTCTCCATCAAACTGTGGTATTATTGTCCCCCTTTGTAGAGCTGATGAAATGGCCATGTTCCCAGATATAAGGACGATTGAGCTTTTGATATTTTAAAGCTTCCCAATTTGAATATGCTTGTTTCTGTTGTGATTGCTGGTGTGTGTGTGTGTGTGTGTGTGTGTGTGTGTGTGTGTGAGTTACAGATGCACGTCTCAGTCTCTGTGTCTGTCTCTGCCTCTGACTGACTTGGTGCGCGCATGTGTGTGTGTGTGTGTGTGTGTGTGTGTGTGTGTGTGTGTGTGTGTGTGTGTGTGTTCCGTTGTGTCTGTCCATCTGTCTGCCTTTCGTTTTTCTTTTCTTTCTTTCTTACTTTCTTCCTTTATTTTTTATTTTTTGGTGAATTTGAGTTTTTTTTTTCTCTTTTCCTTTCTGTTTCAATTCCCCTTTCAATAAGTCCTTCTTTCAATGCGTTACTAGTTCTTTTTTTTTCTTTTTTTTTTTCTTTTTTAATTTCTCTCGTTTTTACCTTCCTTACTCCCCCACCCCTCCTGTTTTTCTATCATTATTTCTGATCTGCTTTTTCCATTGATATTATCCTATACTTCATTTTTGTTGTTGGTGTATATTTTCTTTGTTTTTTTTGTTTTTTTTAATTCTCCATTTTTCGTTCTGTTGTGTTTAGTTCTTATATTTCTTTCATTGTCGCTTTCTTTGTCTTGTTATTGTTTGTTAATTTTTTTTTTCTCTCTCAATTAAAAGTTTGATTCTATGTTATAATTTCACTGAGGGAAAC
>NC_134876.1:91821848-91824348 GCF_041734735.1 Babylonia areolata
TTTGAAAAGTTACAATAGCCAGTCAGATTAGCCGAAACATATCCATGGCAACAACAAAAAAAAAAGAGGGGAAGATAAAGCAGAACAGAGTAGTTTTCAAACCACATCTACCAGCAAATTGTTTCCTGTAGCCAGGACAATTTATCTCCCGTGTTTCAATATGGCGGACAAGCGTTGTCGGAAGAGCAGAGTCTTTTTTTTTGTCGCGGGTTGGCCGGCCTGACTGTGATTGTGATCCATTCCCAGGGCAATCTAATCAGGCGACGGGAACTGTCCTCGGTCTGATCCCTGCAGGGAATGGGCCAAATGAGCACTAAACACATTACTGATCTCAGCCTTTCTCGGAGTGATTTTGTTGTTGTTGTTGTTTTGTGTTAAATCTGTCTTTCCGTTGAGTAATATAAAGGTGGAGACAAAGGCAAGAGAAAGGAGATTGCGGAAAACAGAGAGAGAAGAAAATTCGCCTGCTGCATGCTCACAGACATTTATGGGCCAGCACTACTAATCTCTCTCTCTCTCTCTCTCTCTCTCTCTCTCTCTCTCTCTCGGTGTGTCTCTCTGCTACACACACACACACACACACACACACACACACGCACACACGCTCTCTCTCTCTCTCTCTCTCTCTCTCTCTCTTTCTCTCAAACGCTTCCCAGTTTCTGGCTTAACAGTATCACTCAACTATTATCATATGATTCTCAGAACCTTTTGTAATAAATTTTCCGTTTCACAATTCATTTGCGTGTGACAGGCATATCAATATAGTCACGGGAGCGTGAAAGAGAGAGAGAGAGAGAGAGAGAGAGAGAGAGAGAGAGAGAGAGCTTTCCTGATTTCAGTTTCAAGTGATGGTCACAGTTTTCTTTCCGCATGAAATCCCCCACCCAAGCGACGCTTTGTTCCAACAGTGCAAACACTTTTGAGGATTTTCTTTCTTTCCTTTTCATCCAGAAACTGGTGCAAAAAAACAAACAAACAAGCACAAAAAAAACAACAAAACAAACGTATCCTCCAGTCATAGCATTTCATGTACTAGCAGATGATTTAGGGTTACAGACAGGCCTCTTTTGTCGCTCCAGACAGACTGCTACATATGAAATATTAATACAATCCTACGATTGGCTAACACGACATTACTATTGACAAGATAATTCCCCCCCCCCCCCCCCCCCCCCCCCCCCACACACACACACACCCCTTCTTTTTTCTTTTTTTTTTTCTTTTTTTTTGTGTGTGTTTTCCCGGACTTACACACACCCCTTCTTAATTCAACCCTTCCACAAATGAGAGACAAGAAGAAAGAAATCTTATAAGAATTAGCTCCTTTCAAACGTTGCAATGGCCAACCAGGTTTGACAAGAAAAAAAAAGAGGATGATGAGAAGAAAAAAAAGAAAAGAAAAGAAAGAAGAAGTGGTGTGTTTTTTGTTTTTGTTTTTTGGGGTGGGGGGTGGGGGTGGGGGGTTCTACCCTCACAAGCAGATCGTTACCAGGACCGTTTATCTCTTTTGTTAGACAATGCTGACGGTTGTTGTGGCAGGTGGAAGCAGGGGCCAGTATCTTTATTTGTTCATTTATTTATTTTTTTTATTTTTTTAACGGAAGACGGCCGGCCTGACTGTGATTGTGATCCATTGTCTGGGCAATCTAATCAGGCGAAGGGAACTGTCCTCAAAAAGTAAAGGTGATGCCCACAAAGATTTGGGCGGAATGAGCACTAAACAGATCACTGACCTCAGCCTTTAACTCACTCAGTACGGCCAGTCCTCTCTCTTCTCCTCTACACAGACCCCTCGGATGTCCAGTGGGTGTCTGAATGACCCAACATTTAGCTTCCGTCGTGTGGTATTCTTTGTCAACATTCACGTCTTCAGTATAAGAGCCTTCCGCTTGCAATATTTTGATGATGGTAACTGGGGTGAAACGCTGTTAACGTCGTCTCTTTCGCCGTTCGTATGGAAAGAGTTAAAAGCGAGCGATGGGTGTGTTGTGGCCTTTATGTGATAGAAAGATGGATTAAAAAAAAAAAAAAAAAAAGCATAAAAGGAGAGATTAATAGAAAGAAAAAAAGTGGGTGGAAGGGGGGTTGGGGGGTTGGGGGGTGGGGGTAGGGGGGAGGAAGCTCTCACGTCACTTGTGCATGACGGCCAGCACGTGTACTTTTATCGCTCTGTTTCTCATTGTTCGTCTATATCTCTGTTTATCTGCACCCCCCCTCGCCCTCCATTCTCTGTGGGTCATTGCTCATTCAACCCCCCCCTCCCCGCCACACACACACACATATACACAAACACACGCACACGCACATACACAGAAAGAGAGAGTGGAATGTAGAGAATGTGGAAGAGAGAGAGAGAGAGAAGAGAGAGAGAGATGGGGGCGGAGATAAGGCGAGGAATGAAGGGAAAGGATTCCAGTTCAGTCTAAAGATATGGTTCGCAATCATACTTCCACGTGTGTAAAACACATATCGGTTGCAGCTTTATTCTGCATTATTTTAA
>NC_134876.1:91826848-91831848 GCF_041734735.1 Babylonia areolata
AGAGAAGAGACAAGAGGTAGAGAAATAGGTTTCCTTAAAAGAACCTTTTTGTTTTTTGTCACACCAAACTTTCTCATGTGAAACAAAAGTCTTGTTTACACACGCTGCAAAACATCCGTAAAACAGTTCCACTGCCTTTGTTACACACGAACAATTCCAGGTTACAGACAGACCTTTTTGTGTCGTCCCACACTTCCAGACAGACTGATGCAACTAAGTGCAACAACACGGCCGCATTTTGAGCAGTCCATCCCATTTTAGCCAGGGGAAACAACACACCAGAAAAAAGGGAGAACCTCCCAACTTCCAGACAGTGGACAATGCTTAAAGACATTTTCTTGCCTTTAAACGTTCCAACAGCCAGTTGGATTGGGTGAGACAAACTGATAGGCAGGGAGAAAACAGCTACAACAACAACAACAGCAACTTCCCCACGTCCCGCCCGCTAACCCTCCCCTCCCCCCCTCCATCCCAACTTCCAGACAGTGGACGATGCTTAAAGATATTTTCTTGCCTTTAAACGTTCCAACAGCCAGTTGGATTGGATGAGACACACTGAGAGACAGGGAGAGAACAGCTACAACAACAACAACAACAACAACTTCTCCACGTCCCCCTCGTCCACCCCCAGCCCCACCCCCACCACCAAAAAAAAGCTGTCCTTTCCTTCAATTGCCGGCAGATCGTTTCCGGTTGCCTGGGCCATTTGTCTCCCTTGCTCAATATGGCGCACAGGCGCTGTCGGTGGACCAGAGTTGGGTTTTTTTTTTGTCGCGGGTCGCCTACCCTGACTGTGATTGTGATCCATTCCCAGGGCAATCTAATCAGGCGACGGAAACTGTCCTCAGTCTGATCCCTGCGGGGATTGGGCCAAATGAGCACTAAACACATTACTGACCTCAGCCTTTTGGGGGAAGGTGCTATTTTATGTTTTATTCCCTTTAGAAACCGCCGGGGACAGAAATATAAGAGAAAGGAGAATGAAATGAATAAAGCCAGAAAAAGAAAGAAGACGTAACCAACCCCCACCCACCCACCCCCACTGAATTTTTTTTTTCGTTTTCTTTTTATCAAGATGTCTCTCTCCTTGTATTCAGTATAACTACATTTATATGCGTACATGTTTGTGTGTCTCTTAGAACAACGGCAGATGTGTAAGTCGGCCAAAGTGCTAATATCTTCACCGTTGGAAAATAAAGATTCATTCATTCATTCATTCATTCATTCATTCTTTCTTTCTCTGTCTTTCTCTCTCTCTCCCTCTGTCTCTTTTTCTCTGTTTCCCTGTTTCTTTCTCTCTCTATGTGTGTGTCTCTCTCTGTCTCTCTGTCTCTGTCTTTCTGTCTGTCTGTCTCTGTCTCTCCTCTCTCTCTCTCTCTCTCTCTCTCTCTCTCTCTCTATATATATATATATATATATATATATATATATCCGAGTGGTTAAAGCGTTAGACTGTCAATCTGAGGGCCCCAAGTTTGAATTTTAGTAACGGCGCCTGGTGGTTAAATGGTAAAGAGTTTTCCGATCTCCCAGGTCAACACATGTGCTGCAAACCTGCTAGTGCCTGAACTCCGTTAGTGTGTACACGCACGCATAAGATCAAATACGCGCGTTTAAGCTCCTGTAATCCATGTCAGCGTTTGGTGGGTAAAGGAAACAAGAACATACCCAGTATGCACCCACGAAAACTGGGTATGTTGCCTACATGGCGGGGTAACTAAGTAAAACGATGATACATTTAAAATGTTAGAGATCTGTATGAATGTGTATGCGTACTTGACTAAAAGCTGATTGCATGACATTGGAAACGACTGATGAGCGCCTAGCTGTCAGCCAACTCTAACTTGTTGCGTGTTGTGCAAATGACTCCATGTTTGTAAAGCGCTTAGTGCTTGGGTCTCTGACCGAGGATAGGCGCTATATTAGTATCCGCTTCATCACCTCCCGATGTGGATGTAGATTGAAGAAAAAACGACTGGTTTGGTACCTATCGTTTGACCGCTCGGTTCGACACAGAACATGAAAAGAAAGCAATGACAAAAGCACCATTTCAGATATGTTGGAAACAAATAGCTTGCTGAAGAGACAGAGCCAGAGAGAGCGAAAGAACGAACGAAGAAGAACGAATGAACGAACGAACAAGAGCGAGAAAGAAAGATGGGGCTAGGTAGGAAAGGGAGAAAGAGAAACAGAAAGAAGAACCGAAGGCCAGACAGACAGACAGACAGACAGACAAAACCATTGACATTACCAAATAAGGAACGAATAACAGTCCACGGCAGGAGCAAAAACAACGTAACAACAGCTGCAGCAACAACATAACATCGCGGACATACATAGAAAGGATTGAGCTTGGATTTACGATCATTATCCTGAGTAACAAAGCGAAATGCCTCAGATAGTCTGAATGTCAAACACGAAACTAAAACGGTAAATTGAAGGAATAACCGAAATCACACACACACGCACACACGCACGCACGCACGCACGCACACACACACACACACACACACACTCTCTCTCTCTCTCTCTCTCTCTCTCTCTCTCTCTCTCTCTCTCTCTCTCTCACTCCTTCAAAAACAAAGTCGAATCCAGTTACAATAAAATGAATGAGTAACAAAGACACAGAGAGAGACAGACAGAGACAGAGAGAGACAGAGACACAAACAGACAGACAAAAAGATAGGGAGGTAAACAGATTGACACAGAAAAAGAGACAGAGAGAGCTCAATCATGTATTCGAATTACCAGAGGATATACGTAAGCTGACCCTATCATACTCGCGCACAAAAAAAAAAAAAAAAAAAAAAAAAAAAAAAAAAAAAAAAAATCGCGCGATCTTTCTCCCAACCCAAAATTAACCTATTCAGAAAGCATGACGTATATCATGGCATTATCACCGTTGCAAACAAACAGACAGTAACTGAGCCCAAATTGATATCGGTATGTCTTCTGCAACTAAAGAGCAAGAACCACTGTAAAACACAAAAGATCAGGGCAGAGATCAGCGATGATGTAAGTTGTATCGAATAGGTATATTCTGTTCTTCGGTATCTGACTCAGTAAGAGTGAAAAACCCAAAGGAAAGTACAGAGCAACGCTCTTCGCTTTATTTATCTGGAAAAAAAAAAAACCCACAAAAAAACCCGAAAATAATTGACAACCCTTACGAATGAAAAGTAAACTGTCAGCAAACAATTCTCCATCACACATAGATACCCACAAGAGAGAGTAAGGACTGGACGTTGAGGACTGCGGGTGGAGGTCATTCAGTCTCTATCGCAGGAGGTGGACTAACTGGCAGACAAGGGGTGGGTAACTGGCAGACTAACTGGCAGACAAGTGGAGTGATGGCCTAGAGGTAACGCGTCCGCCTAGGAAGCGAGAGAATCTGAGCGCGCTGGTTCGAATCACGGCTCAGCTGCCGATATTTTCTCCCCCTCCACTAGACCTTGAGTGGTGGTCTGGACGCTAGTCATTCGGATGAGACGATAAACCGAGGTCCCGTGTGCAGCATGCACTTAGCGCACGTAAAAGAACCCACGGCAACAAAAGGATTGTTCCTGGCAAAATTCTGTAGAAAAATCCACTTCGATAGGAAAAGAAAATAAAACCGCACGCAGGAAAAAAAAAAAAAAAAATGGGTGGCGCTGTAGTGTAGAGACGTGCTCTCCCTGGGGAGAACAGCCCGAATTTCACACAGAGAAATATGTTGTGATAAAAAGGAATACAAATACAAATAATCTCGGTGTGTAGGACAAACTAGTACTACTCCCCTGTGTTACTAAACAGAATGTAAGTGGATGGTTAACACCGAGTGCTTTCGCTTCAAAAACCATTCTGTTCTCTGCGTGAGTGCAGATGGCGTAGCGGGGCGAGCAGTAAGCACTATCACCATCACTGACTGATTTTTTTTTTTTCTAAACTGTTGGGATTTAAACATTGTGGGGGTTAGAAGGGTGCAGAACGGGTGCAATGACATCTGAACTTCTGGAATGTCACTTTTTTTCTTCTTAATCTTTCAAAAGGGCCAGCCGTTCAAATATTCTCCGAAAAGATGTTTCATGAGACTTCATAGAGAGTGGATGGTATGAACGCCTTAGCCAATGGAGATACATTTCATGTTGTCAGAGTGGATAGCACATATACCTTAAATGTTGTTTTCATATTTTTTTGTTATTAAAACCAACAACTTCAAAGCAAACAAACAGAAATCCAACATCATCGCTTTACCACCCACACGACTGTCGTAAGCGAAACCCCCAAAATCAGAGCATTGAAAAAAAAAAATTGAACAGCAAGGTACAGACAGTACAACTTAGTTCTTAAAAACACGGAGAGAGGTATCGTGGGGATTAGCAGGAGAGAGAGAGAGAGAGAGGGGGGGGGGGGGATGGGGAGGAGTGAAGGGTAACGCACCGGACGTGGAGGACTCTGGGTGCAGGACGGTCAGTCGCTGTCTCGGGAGGCTTGCTAATTGGAGGACAGTCCAGGAGAGGATGTCTCAGGACAGACTGGGACAAAGACACTGCTATTCCCCTGTGTGTGACCAACATAATTGTTGTCCGGTGATCACCGAGTGTCCTCACCTTACAGCCATTCCTATCACTGCTGGAAATCAGAGGATACTTTGGGAGGGGTAGGGAGTTCTAAGTACATTCATCATCAGTTCCCGGTGAGAAACAAACAAGCTTTTTTGAGAGGGATGAGATTCGGACGTTTCAGTTGTGTCGTGATTCATTACGGGTAAAGTTGGTACTTGAACTACTTTCACATTCAGTTGAGCAAAGCTTGTCTGCAGTCTAAATCTTAGCATGAGAGAATGCTACGTGAAATATCGTGATATAAACGGTTGTGCGTTGGAATCAGCTGACATGTTGTTTTTTTTTATGAGATATGAAATATTCTGTCATTTGAATTAGAAAAAGATGTATGAAAAAAGACAACACTAACAACAACACGCAATGCACTTTTTATTTTGAGGTTTAGACAAAAAACAG
>NC_134876.1:91846848-91849348 GCF_041734735.1 Babylonia areolata
TTATATGGAATAGATAGACGGACTGTTATTGAATGGGCTCCATTAGACGGGCGTCTCGCTAGATTTTAGCGCGCCCTCTGACGAGTGATAAATGGTTGCAGTTTGTGCAACTCTTGATGTCGGTCGTTTATCTCTGTCAACTGTCGAACGCTCACGGGTTGTTTCAAGCGCTGTAAGTGGTTGAGGAGAGACATGGTGATGGAATGAGATCGAGCGAGTGTTTATCTTGTAAATTCTTTTGTTTTCAAAA
Source organism: Babylonia areolata (assembly GCF_041734735.1). Taxonomy (NCBI): domain Eukaryota; kingdom Metazoa; phylum Mollusca; class Gastropoda; order Neogastropoda; family Buccinidae; genus Babylonia; species Babylonia areolata. The sequence goes on from NC_134876.1 coordinate 91,847,099, forward strand.
TTAGGGATCGAGTTTTTCCTACTTTTTCTTTCATTTTGTTGTTGTTGTTGTGTGTGTGTGTGTCTTTTTTTTCATCAGTCTATTTCCCATTCATTCTTCATCGAGAGAAAATAGTGGAGAAAGGGTTAGAGAGGTATGACTGTACTGTACGTTTGACTGTACTGTGCGTTTTACTTCCTGCGTGCTACCATGATCTCATATACACGCATACTGGAGTGCTTTCACGTCATCAAAGAAACATACACCTGTGGATGAAGAAGGAAGATAATAATGATAATAATGTAATAATAATGTACATTTATATAGCACCCTTTCTCTCTAAGAGCTAATGGGCGTTTTACATGAAAGAAAAATATACATTCATGACCTCTCTTTCTCAACCCCCCCCCTCCCCACCCACACACACACACTCTCTCCCTCTCACTCTACATACATCCAAAGTGAGCTTACATGGGTGGTGATGGAGAACAAGGAAGCTGAGAGTGCTTATAGATAGGTTTTAAAAAAAATTGTTTTTAGTGATGAGCGAAAAGCAGAAATAGAATCAGATGCACGGATGTGTGTGTGTGTGTGTGTGTGTGTGTGTGTGTGTGTGTGTGTGTGTGTGTGTGTGTGTGTGTGTGTGTGTGTGTGTGTGTGTGTGTGTGTGTGTGTGTGTGTGTGTGTGTGTGTGTGTGTGTGTGTGTGTGTTTGTGTGTGTGTGTGTATGGTTTAACCACTGTGTATGTTGTTGTTGTTGTTGCTGACGGGCGCAATAGCCGAGCGGTTAAAGCGTTGGACTGTCAATCTGAGGGTCCCGGGTTCGAATCACGGTGACGGCGCCTGGTGGGTAAAAGGTGGAGATTTTTACGATCTCTCAGGTCAACATATGTGCAGACCTGCTAGTGCCTGAACCCCCTTCGTGTGTATATGCAAGCAGAAGATCAAATACGCACGTTAAAGATCCTGTAATCCATGTCAGCGTTCGGTGGGTTATGGAAACAAGAACATACCCAGCATGCACACCCCCGAAAACGGAGTATGGCTGCCTACATGGCGGGGTAAAAACGGTCACACACGTAAAAGCCCACTCGTGTGCATACGAGTGAACGCAGAAGAAGAAGAAGAAGTTGTTGTTGTTGCTGCTGTTGCTGTATTAAGGCTGACACATGACGAAGCCCAGCCACTGATAGCTGTGCAGCTGCTGGTTACCCGTGTGTGAACAGTTTGTTTGTGACTCGTCCCTTCGGGGCGGACACACGTTTAACCAAATAGACAACCTGTGGAGAAACGTTAGTGATGCGCCTCGCGCTTTTTTATGATTGATTGTGTGTATGTCTGTTTCTGTCATTAATCATTGATGTCTGTCTTTCTGTCTGTCTGTCTCTCGCTCCCCTTTTCCACCACTCTATATATCTCTCTCTTTCTCTCCCTCTTTTCAACCACTTTCTCCCCCCCCCTTCCTCTCTCTCTCTCACACACATAGACAATCACACACACACACACACACACACACACACACACACACACACACACACACACACACACACACACACACACACACACACACACACATAGACATGTGTACACAAGCAGACAGACACATAGACAGACAGACAAAGACGTATATGCACACACACACACACACACACACACACACACACACACACACACACACACACACACACACATACCCACACACACATCACACCACACACTCACACAAACACACACACACACACTCACACACACACACACACTCACACACACACACACACACACACACCACACACACACACATGCACACCTGTTCTTCCCACCCCTCACACACACACACACACACACACACACACACACACACACACACACACACACGTCACCAATCTCTCTTCCCTATCTTTTCCCTCAGACAAGTTTTCTTTATTTATTCGAAAACTCACTCAACCATATCATATTTTTATTGTTTGAGTCTCAATATCTGCTTCCTCTTTTGTCTAGTAATTCTTCCCCTACCCCCCCTCCCACCTCTCCCCTCCCGCGTAATATAATAACCCGTCCATCTCCACTTCCTATACGATAGATATCAAAATTATTTCGTTGGAAATAATTCACTCCATCAATCATACGTCCCATCCATTCGTTATGCAAGCATCAGGTTTGATCCCCGTATGGCCCCCGCCGGCCAGCCCAAAACTGGAGAACATGGATGACAATAACAGTTCCACAAGATGATTCGTGATACGGAGAGATTAGTATCAAAATGGAGAGGCG
>NC_134876.1:91856848-91881848 GCF_041734735.1 Babylonia areolata
AATAATAATCGGCATTATGATCACCATTATCGTAAGAAATAACCTTTATTGAGTGCAGGTATGTTGCTTTGATTTAAAGTGAGCTCTAAGTGCATTACCTCTCCCAGAAAAAAAAGAAGCAAAAGAAAGGTTGAAAACAAAACAAAACGAAGCAAAAACAAAAAGAAACCAAAAGACGATTAAGTATTTATTTTCTTTCTCTCCCGTCTGTTTCAGAATTTTTACCAGTACGCCTGTGGGGGCTACACAGAGAAGACCTACCTGTCCTGGTTCAGCACACGGATCAGGGAAAACCCGGAAGAAATCATTCAGCATTACAGGCGGTTTGCCATCGGTGAGTTCTTCACGTTCATCGTAATGTTATAATTATCATCGTCGTCATCTTCATCATCATCACCATCATCATCATTATCATCGTCGTCGTCGTCGTCCTGGTCTTCGTTGTAATGATCTTTATCGTCGTTGTCGTCCTCATCGCCAACATATGTCTGTCTTCATCAGCATCGTTTTCCATCGGACAACATCACGTCTGTTTCTTCACGAGGAAAGAGAGTTCCAGCTGAATGTGATCGTTTCCATGACAATCAGGTGAATATGAACAAGGATTACAGTTGAAATCATCAACTTTGCATAACGTTTCTCTGTGTGCTTATGTGTCTGCAAATGTGCCTGTATGATGAAAAGTTCACCAAGATGTTGTTTCTTCCCAAGGCGCAGATTTGAAATTCTACATGCAAAATGGTATGTGACGGATTCTTCTTCTTCTTCTTCTGCGTTCACTCGTATGCACACGAGTGGGCTTTTACGTGTATGACCGTTTTTACCCCGCCATGTAGGCAGCCATACTCTGTTTTCGGGGGTGTGCATGTTGGGTATGTTCTTGTTTCCATAACCCACCGAACGCTGACATGGATTACAGGATCTTTAACGTGCGTATTTGATCTTCTGCTTGCATATACACACGAAGGGGGTTCAGGCACTAGCAGGTCTGCACATATGTTGACCTGGGAGATCGTAAAAAATCTCCACCCTTTACCCACCAGGCGCCGTCACCGTGATTCGAACCCAGGACCCTCAGATTGACAGTCCAACGCTTTAACCACTCGGCTATTGCGCCCGTCGTACGTGACAGATTACAACAACAACAAAACATAGGGAAATTCACGCCGTGAGAATAAATCAAACAAAAACACATAATAGTTATGATATCTGACACCATAACGGATTGTCTGGTCTTTTCTGGCTTGGTTAGTCTTGCTGTGGTTGTTTCAACCTTTGTGACAAGTATAGGCCAATGTGTTCTGTCTGTCTATCCGTCTGTCCTTTCTCCATTTTGTTCAGCTTTGATGAAGCTCAAAGACGGGCGCCATAGCCGAATGGTTAAAACGTTGGACTTTCGATCTGAGGGTCCCGGGTTCGAATCACGGTGACAGCGCCTGGTGGGTAAAGGGTGGAGATTTTTACGATCTCCAAGGTCAACATATGTGCAGATCTGCCAGTGCCTGAACCCCCTTCGTGTGTATGCGCAAGCATAAGATCAAATACGCACGTTAAAGATCCTGTAATCCATGTCAGCGTTCGGTGGGTTATGGAAACAAGAACATACCCAGCATGCACACCCCCGAAAGCGGAGTATGGCTGCCTACATGGCGGGGTAAAAACGGTCATACACGTGAAAGCCCACTCACGTATATACGAGTGAACGTGGGAGTTGAAGCCCACGAACGCAGAAGAAGAAGAAGAAGATGAAGCTCACAAGCAGCACTGTGTCAAGTTTGGATATTTTAAAACCAAACTTGGATTAGGTCTGTTGTTAACTTCAGGCAGACAAAAATGGTATGTTAATTAGAAAAAAAAAACAAGCTTGCCAAACCGGTGACCAATCACAAAACAGAGATGGTTGTCGGAGCTCTTGGGAGGTCTACAAATGAAGAGCTAACGGCCTTGAAAGCCACCACAGATAAGAATGTGCTGCATTCTGTCGGCAATAGTTGAGGATTTTGTGATTGGTGTATTTATTGAACTGACGCATTCACACGCATTATATGTGTTTATACGTGTGTGTGTGTGTGTGTGTGTGTGTGTGTGTGTGTGTGTGTGTGTGTGTGTGTGTGTGTGTGTGTGATATGTCTGTGTGTATGTGTGCCTGTGTCTGTGTCCGCCTGTATGTCTATGAGTGCCCGCAAAGCGTTCTGTTGTGTTTTAATTTATCTTACGGTGTTATATGGCTGAATGTGTATATGCACGTGTCTTTGTCAGCGTATGGGTAAAAGACACCATGTGTACACGTGGAAACTATTTTCATCGTTGTAAATGCTTCATCACTCGATTATCAGAACCTAGATCCTTCGAAAAATAACCGCCCATATTTATTTTCTTTTTATTGATATTCATAAGAAATGATTGAGGTGTTCACTTGCTATGAACGTGTTCTAAGATACTTGAAAGTTTGTATTCCTTGACAGCTTGTGTGAGATCTTAAGAAATGAATGATAATACTCCATGATGATAACCAACCAGTGTATAATCCAGCTGCTTGGCTGTTTCTGTCAGAGTATTTATGGTGTTTGTTTGTTTTTTGTTTTTTTTTGTTGTTTGTTTGTTTTTTCTTCTTTATAAATGTCCATTAATATGCTGTTGTTGTTGTAAAATGTCAACCTATCAAAATGGAATTTAAAAAATGTTTAAAAAAAAGATTCTAGATCCGCTTCAGCACATGGGATTTCTTTCAACATCACCCATTGTCCTTGACTTTCTTTCTTTATTCTCACTTCCAACCAACCGCTTCCCCCCCCCCCCCAACCTCCCACCCCACCCCCACCACACCCCCCACGAAATCGTCAAGAAATAATGACTGTCGTCCATAATTCTCAGTTCGGACACTCTGCATCAGAGAGTTGCGTGTTGCGTTATTCCGCCATTCCTGCCGCCTTTCATACATCGTCGCCACAAAGTACTGGCTACCCCCGTATCACAATGTTGATCATCGAGCGTTTAACAGTATATCACAGATTGACATAAGTTTCCATTTGGGCCAACAGCAAAGTGAGAGCTGTATTATCAATGGTTTCTCCAGTCAATGGGAAATCATTTACAGCTTAGTCTTTTTGTGAAGGACTATGACTCTCAAACTAGGAGGCAAAATTGCACTGGCTCTTAGTGCTGCAGCTTTGTGGGCAAGTTGGCCTTTGGGAACGATCCCAACGCCGACTGTCCTAAAACCCTCTTGGCCGAGAGAGTGGGGATGTAACGTGGGCAAGACACTCTCCACTATAATCAAATTCCAGCCCAAATAGTCGGAACAGCAGTTGCCTCCTCTGCTGTTCTGATGGTCATAGTCGGACACGACTGACTATCATATATATATATATATATATATATATAACAGAAGACTCGCAGTTGATTAATTAATCATGACGAGGTGCCGGGAACGGTAGTCGTGGCATAGTTCTGTGAACGTACGTGTCTTAGAGTCTTGCGCGCGTGGTTGAGTAGCATGAGCTTGTGTATTGTTTGAGGCAGGGAGAGGGGTTGCGGGGTGGGGGTGGATGGCGAGGGGAATGTAGAAATGAAAGGGGTGGGAGTAGTGCTAGAATTAGCCAGCCGTCAAAAAACGAATGATAAGCATGTTGGTACACATTTGTATTTGTATTTCTTTTTATCACAACAGATTTTTCTGTGTGAAATTCGGGCTGCTCTCCCCAGGGAGAGCGCGTCGCTACACTACAGCGCCACCCATTTTTTTTTGTATTTTTTCCTGCATGCAGTTTTAATTGTTTTTTCCTATCGATGTGGATTTTTCTACAGAATTTTGCCAGGAACAACCCTTTTGTTGCCGTGGGTTCTTTTACGTGCGCTAAGTGCATGCTGCACACGGGACCTCGGTTTATCGTCTCATCCGAATGACTAGCGTCCAGACCGCCACTCAAGGTCTAGTGGAGGGGGAGAAAATATCGGCGGCTGAACCGTGATTCGAACCAGCGCGCTCAGATTCTCTCGCTTCCTAGGCGGACGCGTTACCTCTAGGCCATCACTCCACAGTTAGTTGCCAAATTAGTCTGAGTGATGAAGTCAGAGTATTGAGATGACAACCCAGACTGAACCAACCTTCCTCACCCTTCCACTGTACATTGCGTGTGTGTGGATGTTGGACTTTGAGATAAATATTGACGTAAAGGGAAGAATGTGAGGATAAGAAAACTACAGAAAGAAGTAACGAAAGAAAGAAATACAGAAAAAAAGGAAGGAAAAAGAAATGATGGAGGGAATGTGGTGAGAAACCTAGGGGTGAAGGAATGCATGCACTGAGAAAAGGGGAAACTGAAGAAAGAAACAAACCAAGGACGGAATGAAGACAGGAAATTTGAACGAAAAAGGAACGAAAGAAAGAGCGAATGAAAGCGCAAACGAACAAACATTTCCTACGACAGAAGCAGGATATTAGAGATGAAAGAAAGAAGATTTCTTGAAAGGACTTTAAAATGATAACATTCAAATGTGAACATGAATGATTCAAATGGATGTCTACAGTCACTGGTATGTCGCTCTTGAAAAAGAATTAAAGTGAAAAAGAATAGGCAGGTAGATAGATAGATAGATAGATGAACGGATAGACAGGCGTGTAACAACTGGTTGCTTGGAAACATCTTAGACACTTGAACGGAATATGAAATGATCAGTTCAGTCTTTTTAATTCTAGCACATGTCCGCCTCGCGATTGCCCTCATGTTGTATCCTTGACATGGTCTCTGATCTTAAATCTTTCAACTTTCTCTTGTCCTGAAGATGGACCTTGTCCTGTCAATATGGCAAATTAATATGACCCACCTATACCACCTTTCCACTCTACACTGTCACATTAAACCCGCCGGTTCGAGATTTTCGCCTGCTTTTGGAAAGCAATTTTTTGCATCCATTCAGCACTTAGTTAAAGCCCCGTCTCCAGAATGCACACCCTACAGTGTCCCACACTCCAGCACACCACAGTCGCGTGGAGGGGCATAGCGCCGCGTACTCAAAGACCAATTCACCATACTCCTCAAAACAGATTTTCGGCTTCTCAGACGTCAACTTGTGGAGCTCTCTCCAAGACGTTTCAGGCCTTAGGAATCTGCTTACCGGCCACCCAGTCTCCCCCTCCCCCTTCCCCCACCCCACCCCACTCTCCCCCAGTCGCTGAAAGAAGTTTAGCTGCTTGGAGATGTCATCAGGAGACACTAGGATCGGACAAGGACCCTGCACGGAAACGCGCGAGAGAAAAAAGTTTATTTGCGGTCGTAATGGAAGCACCCAAGAACTTTTCACACTGAAGGTCCCTCCTACCATGGCTGGACGGTAGAGCAGGAAAGCAGTCGATGACGGCTTGCATTCAGGGATGGGAAGCCGAGGAACCGGGAGTTTGTTTGGCTGGTTTGTGTTTTATTTGGGCTACACTGAAAATCAATTACCGTGGTAGCTGGGCGCTGTATTTTTGGATGGTACGCCCTGTGGCTTGGGTCAGTCATGATTGAAGTGTGGAAGGGACAGAAATGTGGCATGGTTCGAATAAGCTTTCCGTTTAGAGTTTGTTCTCTCTGTTTGCCAAAATATTTTTCTTTTCTTTTTGTTCTTATTTCCTTCTCTTTATCTGTAAATAGGATTGGTGCTTTCACTTTAACTGTTTTTTTGGTGTACTGCCTTTCACACAAACTGCCACACAATGATTACAAAGTTGAGTTGGGCGTTGGAAGCATTACGATCGGAGAAAAACCCGTAATGCATACGAAAGATAGAGGGGAAATATCAAACCTTTTGTTCCGGAGCATTGCCATTATTATTATTATTATTATCATTATTATTATTATTATTATTATTATTATTATTATTATTATCAGTAGTAGTAGTAGTAGTAATAGTAATATAATTGGTGTCTGGAAGTCAGTTCCTTATACATTAAATGTAATTTTCCTGTTTGGGCCGACGGGTTTTTCAGATAGTAGACTGCGAGGTGTGTGTGTGTGTGTGTGTGTGTGTGTGTGTGTGTGTGTGTGTGTGTGTGTGCGTGCGTGCGTGCGTGCGTGCATGCGTGTGTGTGTGTGTCCATTTGCGCATGCCCGTCTTTATATGTGCGTCTGTGTATGTGCGTGTGCATGTGTTTGTGTGTGAGTGGTATATATATATATATATATATATATATATATTTGTGTGTGTGTGTGTGTGTGTGTGTGTGTGTGTGTGTGTGTGTGTGTGTGCGTGTGTGCGTGTGTGTCTGTGGCTGTGTGTGAGTGTGTGTGTGTATGGAGGGGGGGGGTGTAATGTACTGAAAGAAATACACTGTGCATTGTCCTATCCTCATAGGTAAACGTAACTCCTACCCTCATGGTCCACACCATTACATTATTACCGATTCATCACCAGTGCTGAAAATTATGTATTGCACATTAATTTTTAAAGTATTCTTTGTAAAGAGTGCGGGTAATGCCACATTTCTTGACCGGATCAATCAATGAACTTTTCTTTTTCTCCTTCGTGTCGACAATGACTGTCGCGCCTGATAAGCTCATCTGGATTCTTCATTGGAATGCTTCGGGCAGATTCCAGCATATTTGCTCCATGTCTGTCGCCATTCATACATCGGTAACAATTAATGCTATGTCTCTGAAAAAAAAAATCCTTGGTAACTGACTCGTGCTATTTTGTGTGAAGAACTGCAAGAAAAGTTACCACAACTAACTGAGGGATCCACAGTCAGGTTTGGTTTAGAAACCAGTGTCATTTGTGAAAGGGTTAAGATATGTCTTTCTCCATTGATTAAGATAGAGTGAGTTTCTTTGGTTTTCTTGGTATTGCTTTCTTGTCAGTAATCCTTACCGCATCATTTGATGTGTACTAGTCTCTGTTTTATATTTTTATTGATCATCATAACACAAGAGTATTGTCGTCATATTAGATTTTGTTCAAACACAATTATACAAAACCTTGAAAATCATACATTGTGTACGAACATGGGTGTTCAATGAAATAATAATTGCATTCCATCCCAATTGCCTACTTAAAAGCGTGCATGTTTTTGCAAAGGAATATGTGTAATGTATTTTGCTTGCTTGTAATCGTTTAAAGATTATTAGACGTGTTCCTGCTATAATTGGTTGGTTTTCCATTGTTTATGACATTGGATCGTTTCTATGTTTTCATATAGCTCACATAATCGATTTGATATATAATAAACACTGGATATATACTGGACAGTGACTTCTTTAGCTCTGTTTGTCCAACTTCTTCACGTCAGTCCACTGGTATTTGAACGCGACTCTTTCGTTCGTGTGTTCTGAACCTGGAAATTCTCCTGGCAAAGGGAGAGAAATCTCTGAATCCATTCCCTGGATAGTTGAAGTTCTCCCAGCAAAATGCACACACTTCAGCACGCTACAGTCGCGTGGAGTGGCGAAGCGCCGTGCGCTCAAGAGCCTCCCATTCAACACTTCTCTTTAAAAAAATAAAAAAAGAAGAAGAAGATTTTTGGCTTTTCAGACTTCAACTTGTGAAACTCTCTTCAAGACGTTTGGGCCTTTGAGATCTGCTTCTTGGCCTCACAGCTGTGGGCGACTTGGATAAGTTTAGCAGCTTGGAGTTGTCATCAGGAGACACTAAGATCGGACAGAGACTCTACACGGAAACGTGCCAGGAAACGTTTATTTGATGTCGTAATGGAAGCACCCAAGAACTCTTTGACACAGATGGCCCTCCAGTCTCGAATGCGGAGCAGAGACGCCGTCAATGATCGTTTTTATTTAGAGATAGTAAGTTGAGGAACGTGGGTTTGTATGGACGGTACGGACTTTATTTGGGCTGCACATAAAATATATATTGCTGGGGTAGTGGGCTTTATGTTTGAATGGTACATGAGATGGATGGCTGAGGGTGGAGAGTTGATAAGAGAGAGTTGTCGAATAGAATATGGCTGAAGAAGCTTCCCTTTTTTTGTGTGTGTGTCGGTCTCTATCCTTGCTCTGTGTTTGCCATCGTAATAAAAAAACGCTTCCAAGAACCTTCACACACATGGCCCCCTAGGGCTGGACGGCTGTGCAGTCTCTTTTTGGTAATGGTGTCTACTTTCAGTCCTACAGACAAAGACAGAGACAAAGATACAGAGATAGACAGAGGGACAGGGAGACGGAGACAGACAGACAGACAAACAGAAACACACACACACACACACACACACACACACACACAGAGCGTGAGTGTTCCCCCTCTATACACTTCTTTCCTTATCTGTGAATATAATTGATATTTTCACTCTTACTCTTTTACACACTGTTACAAACCCATACAGAGTTAACAAAATTGGGTTTACTCTGTTGAGATAACCGTGGGAAGCGCTAAGGTAAAAGCAAAATACATGTTTGACACGAACGTATAGAGGAGACATGTAGACTGTTAAAATATGATTGATCCAATCCCCGTGTCATCCATGATAGGTATAGATATACTGGTATTATTGTCATATAGATGTTTATCAAATATGTTCAGAAACTTAATGGTAAAGAAGATCCTGAGAGGTAGATAACAAAACAAGCTTTGATGAATGAAACAGTCGAATTCCTTCTTGGTTGCCTGTTTAAGAATGCATGGGAATTTTGCAAAGGATAGTAATATGGAATTATTGTTTATTTCGTGCATTGTTGTCCCTCACACAGCTGGTTGAATAATGTAAGTATCTCTTAAAATCAGATGTAAACCTGATATGAAATCACCAGCTTGTGCAAATATTGCAGACTTGTACTTGGCCAACATTAAAACATCTATGCACTGGAGTCCGAGTCCTTCAAGGGGGGTGGGAGGGGAGGGGGGGCGGCGCGGGGGGGGGGGGGGGCGATAATGGCTGCGTCCATTTAGCTGTCAGTTGAAGTTATCCCGACAAAATACGCCCTCAGAATGCATCAGTCGTAGGGAGTGACAAAAAACGCCATACTTTTAACCGCCCCTGTACCTCTTCTTGAAATAGTTTTAGTTTCTCAGACGTCAACTTTTGAAACTTCTTTTTAGACGTTTTGGGCGTCAGAAATCTTATTATTGGTCCTTAACTCCGATCTATTGTAAACAGTTTTAACAGCCTCTAGATATCACCAGCAGACACCAGGAGAATAAATGGACAAACATGGGAATCCAAATAATGGTCAAAACGGGGCCTTAACTCTAAGAATAATGGCATATTGCCATTCTAGTTTTTGCATACCATGAAGCACGGTCTGTTGGTCGCTTTATTATTGTAACACAACTGCCAACATTTCCATGTGGGGGGGGGGGGGGGGGGGGACAAAAAATTGCTGATGATGACATGCGAGAAAGGGAAATGTGCTCTGTGTGTGTGTGTGTGTGTGTGTGTGTGTGTGTGTGTGTGTGTGTGTGTGTGTGTGTGTGTGCGTGTGTGTGTGTGTATGCCTTACTGCCTGTATGTACATATGTATGTACATAGACAATGAGAAATGGTTATTTGATTCGCGCAAGACAGAAACAATGGTATAGCAAATAGAAACAGAGAAAAAAAATCCGGTATCAGGGAACCAGTGGGCATGCCCTTAAACATATTTCTTCTCATCATGTACACATAATGAACATATGTTTAATCGAAACTATTATTAGTGTTGATATATTCCACAGACCTGTGCTAACTCTGCATGTAATATTTATTGCCATGACTATGCCCATTAACATTATACTGTATGTAATGTCTCTTTTTTTTATTATTATTATTATTACAAACTCAGTCCACTATTCGACATCTATCCTTCGTGTTCGTGCTGACACTAACTGTCGAGACTTGTTCTCACATGTGGCACTCTTTAAGAGAACGTTTCGTGCGGGCACGCAGCTGTTTTTGTCGTGGTTCTGTCGCCATTCATTCATCGATAATAGTTGACTCATGGTCTCAAGGGAAAATGGCGTGGTAATTGACTGGTTGTTTTTATGACGAATTGTAGGATTACGTTTGACAAACTGTGGGAATGATGGACGGAACTGGTCTGTAAAAAAAATAATGTGATTACGGGGAGGGGGGGGGGGGGGGGGGGGGGTGATATATTGTTTTGTTTTGTTGTTGTTGTTGTTGTTGTTTTGTACCGTTTAAGATTATTGTAGATTTTTTTGTTTTTCATCGGTAGTGTGTTTGTTGATGTTATTGAGCGGTTTTGTACTTCATCTGTCATTATCCACGTGTCCATGTTCATTAACTGATCGAGAGGTTGTGTGTTTGTATTTTTGTGGATGTTGTTTTGTTCTGTTTCGATGTACATGTTCCTTTTTATTGTTCTTTGTGCTTTCTGTTTCCAACTGTATCATTACTTTTTTTTTTGGTCAGTTTTTCCTTTGTGCTTATTATTTTATCAGTGATGGATCCTGTTGTTTCATGACTGGTCAACACATTTTGCATCGATATGATTATGTTATCGCATGCTGAACGACGAAGGTCAGATCACTTTCCTGACTTGACAGTGATTCGCACCCCCCGCCACCCCCTCTCCAATACACACATACAAGCAGGCACGCACTCACGCACGCACGCACATGCACACACACACACACACACACACACACACACATACACGCGCGCGCGCGCGCGCGCGCACGCACACACACACACACACACACACACACACACACACACACACACACACACACACCTGAAGTGACCTACTGAACGAAATTCCTCATTAACTTCTGAATCACATTCGTTCGGATAAGCTGTTCGAAAAAAAGAAAAGAAAGGTAAACAAGTATTAATATATGAATAGATAAAGTTTGAATTAATAAAGACAGATCAAAAATGAAGAAATGGAAGCAAGCTCGAAAGAAAAAAAGAAAGAGAGGAAGAAAAAGAGGAAGAAAGATAGAAAGAAAGAAAGAAACGAGGGAAGCTGTGATCCCTTGTGGAGCAGACAATTTGTGGATGTGGCAAAAATCACAACAGCACAGCTAAATATGTGAACTACTACTACTGCCTCAGCAACTACAACCAATCATTATTATTTGTTGTAGTAGCAGTAGCAGTAGCAGCAGCACTAGTAGTAGTAGTATCAGATGTGATAGTGTCATGGTAAGTATGATGACACGTGAAGGGGGAGATTCTCATTAGTGTCATGGTAGGTGTTTCCAGCCTGATAAATGGAGCTTTCTTTGCGTTTGGCAGGAATGAAAAGAATGGATTATAATGCCAAGTGATACTTATTGTACTTCTTTTAAATATCCCTTCACAGTCCTTTGAATACTACTGCAGATATATGGATGCCTATCTCCCACACTTCACTGTTGGACGCCGTTCTTTCTCAGTCTGTGGACCTTGCATTTGGAATGAACTTCCTCTTTCGCTTCGTCATGTCTCCGCACTCAGCTCTTCAAGCCTGGCCTTAAAACCCACCTCTTCACAAGATAGCTTCCCTCCCCTGCCTCTTCCTTGTCTTCAGATTCTTCTTCAGTTTTAGAGTTATGCAAGCGTGTGAATGACTGGTGTGAAAGCGCTTTGATTGTCTCTGCACAAGATTCAGCGCTATATAAATACTATCATTATTATTATTCATGCCGAGGTGTTTTTTCTGAATATTATGTTCTAAATATTGCCAGGTATGTAGCATCAATCTCCAATTTTTTAATTTTTATTTCTCTTCATTCATTATATTCAAGATGTACATGCCACGCTGCTATATACTTCAGCGCGTTACGACCGCATAGGCATCACGCCACACACTTGAAGGCATCCATACCTCTTTCCCCGAGAAAGATTTTCGGCTTCTCACACACCAAAGCTTGGAAACGCCCACACACTCCACCCCCACCCCCAAGATATTTTAGCTGCTGAATTGTGCTCACTCGCTACCCACGCTGAAAGAAGCTCAGCACCTCGAGGACGTCTTCAAAAGGAGACACCAACAGTGGACAAGGACCCTGCGCGGAATTGTATGAGGAAACGTTTATTTGCCATGGTAATGGCAGCACTCACGAACTATTCACTCTGGATGCCCCTGAGGGTTCGAAAGCTGAGCACACGTGCAGTAGGTAACGGTGTGCATTCAAAAATGGGTAACTGAGGAACTGGACTGTACTTTGCTGGTCCGTATTTTACTTGGGGTACATGGTAATTCAATTACCATGACAGCATGCTTTTCAATAGTACGCCTGGTAACTGAATGTGAAGTGCTGAAATGAAAAAAGCTGAGGGTTGCTTGGTTTCTGTGATGGTGACCGCTTCCAATCGCAATATCTTTCATCTTCTGGTCCATGTCTATGTTTAATTACCAAAATTTATTAATGGCCATTGAAAGCATAGGTAATATGTACCAATAGCAAAGGGCTTGAATGAGTTGTAATCTCGTACATCATCTCGTCTATCCTGTTGGCATTGAGTCTGTAACCGTTTTCCTTAATTCACCCTGGGATTTGGTTGCCCTCTATCCGCAGTCTTTGTGGTAACACAAGATGTAACAACACAAGATAACACAAGTATCAGCCGAATATGAAACTTTGTTCGGAATTTCCTTTTATTGCACTTCCTCTGTCTTTCTTTTGTCTTGAGAGCTTGAAAGACCAAGAAATTAGATCTGACATTAAACGGCCGCTCTGTTTCGAATTTGATCGTCATGGCAAGAGAGATGTCGCAGCATCTGATATTCAGCAAATTGTTAAAGCTGTTCTGATGATAAGAATGCGCACTCACGGTGCCACACACTTCAGCACGCTACAGCCGTGTGGAGGGGCAAAGCGCCACACACTCAAGGGCCCAATCACACACACCCCCTCCGCCCCCCCCGTGCCCCCCACCCCCACTCCCGTCCCCCCTTTTTCCTTGGACAGAGTTTTCGGCCACTCAGACGTCAACTTGTGAAACTTTCGCCAACATGTTCTGTGCCCTAGGTGTCTGCCAACTCACCACCCAAAGACCCGTCCAGCCACAGTAAGTGAAAAGTTTAGCATATGGGACACACCTCTCAGGAGACTCCAGGAGTGGACAAGGACCCTGAAGCAGAAGGGAGTGAGGAAAGGTTTATTTGCCGTCCTAATGGAAGCATCCAAGAACCCTTCACATTGACAGCCCCTGAAGGCTTGGCAGATGATGGCTTGCATTCAAAGATGAGTAGCTGAGGAACTGGGTTTTGTGGGTGGCTGGTTTGAGCGGTATTCCAGGCTACACGCCGTTCTTCATTTACTGTAGTAGCAGGCTGTTGTTTTGAATGGTACCTCTGGTGGTGGTAGGTCTCCGTTGTTTGTTGACGAGAAAGAATTAAAGATGACTGAGGAATCTCCGTGTAGAATATGTATAAATATATATATATATATATATATATATATATATATATATATATATATATATGTGTGTGTGTGTGTTTGTCTCTCTCTCTATCTGTGTGTGTGTGTGTGTGTGTGTGTGTGTTTATCTATATATCTTTTTTTTTTAATTTCTGTTTCCATCTTTGCTAAACTAGGCTTGCTGTTTTGCATGTCAGTCTATCCTGGACAATGAATATGGACTTAAAGCTTTCCCTGATATTTCTCAGGATTCTGTTTTGTTGTTGTTGTTTTTTTTACGAACTTCAATAGCCTCTGGTATAAGTGGAAGGCTCAAATATAGTTTCAGTCTAATGGGTGGTTACCATTTTTTTTTCATGAATATGTTTGAAAATAAAGATTAACAGACATAAAGGACACCCGATAATAGGCTCTACAGTACAGAACAATTTGCTGCGATGGCAATTTGATCATCAAGATTTCATTTGGTGTTTCCTGGCAAGGATCGCTTCTTGGCGATGAGTGCATATCTGATAGTTTTTTTTTCCCTTTTGCTACTTTGATTTTTGTGCTTTCACAACCACAACCTTATTCTTTTTTTTTTTTTTTTTTAAACCCTTATATTTCGTGTTTAACCCGTTTGCCTTTCCACAAATAAAGTAGTGTGGAACAAAACAGTACATAATAAAGCAAGAGAAGAGATTCAACAATTGTAAAAAAAAAAAATTTAAATCATAATTAAAAAAAAGAAAAAGCAATAGCCGAATGGTTAAAGCGTTGGACTGTCAATCTGAGGGTCCCGGGTTCGAATCTCGGTGACGGCGCCTGGTGGGTAAAGGGTGGAGATTTTTCCGATCTCCCAGGTCAACATATGTGCAGACCTGCTAGTGCCTGAACCCCCTTCGTGTGTATACGCAAGCAAAAGATCAAATACGCACGTTAAAGATCCTGTAATCCATGTCGGCGTTCGGTGGGTTATGGAAACAAGAACATACCCAGCATGCACACCCCCGAAAGCGGAGTATGGCTGCCTACATGTCGGGGTAAATAAAAAAACAAACAAACGGTCATACACGTAAAATGTTACATGTCTGTCTGAGTGTGTATGTGTGTGCGTCTGAAATCTGATTGAATGACACAGGAAACGAATGATGAGCGCCCAGTGGCAGCCGTCAGTCGGCTCTACCCAGGTAGGCAGCCTGTGGTGCAAATGTCCCCGTGTATGTAAAGCGCTTAGAGCTTGGTCTCTGACCGAGGATAGGCGCTATAGAAGTATCCACATCAATCAATCAATCAATCAATTAAACAGAAAAAAAAGAAATGAAGTGTGACCAAAAAAAAGAGGGTCATTCAATTTCCGATTCCACCTCTGAGGTGTAAAATAAATAGAATAACATTGTCAGACGGCAATATCGACTTTTTCGTGCAAATTGGTAGGCTAACTGTCTGAAACCGTCGAATGGCCGCCTTTTGAAGACTGGCCTCTTAGAAACAGCCTAGTTATTTTCCTGCCATATAGCACATTTATTTGCTTGATGATTTCTGTTTTTCATTTTGTTATTTCTGTTTTGTAGTGACTGTTTTTTGTTTGTTTTTTTTTGTTGTTTTTTTGTTTGTCACTTTGGTCTGTTTCTTATTTTTGTTTTGTTTGTTTCTGTTGCTGGTTATCATTGTTATTGTTATTATTATCATTATTATTATTATTATTCTCAGTAGTAGTAGTAGTTATTATTATTGTTGTTGTCATTGCTGCGATTATGGCCATTTTCATCTCTAATTTGGGTATGTTCCGAGCAATAGTCTGCTTGTTGCTTTTAATGATTAAAAATCAATCTGAAACAAAAATAATTTGGCATAACCGTATAACAGGGAACGTCAGTTTGAACTCCCCAGGTGTGTGTGAGTGTGTGCGCGCACCCACAGAGCCCAACCCACCCACCCCCAGGATGACTAGATGGTCCTCGTCGATCCCGACGGACGAACCACAGTGTGTGTGTGCGTGCGCGCGCGCGCGCGCGTGTCTGTGTGGGCGTCTGAGTGCGCGCGTGCCGTACCCTTTCACTCCACCATACTTCCTCGCACTTTCACCGCACTCCCATCGCGATCAAACACGAGAACAGTTCACAAAGGCACTGGCTTCTCCTCTTGTCTTTAGTTTTCTTTCTCATGAGACGCTGCGGGCTTCTTGTTTTCATAACAATAGAACAAAAGCAGTCGACAAACAAATAACAGACTGAGGACATTCTTTGTTCACTTTGAGAGCCATCTTTGCCTCAATCGATGGTAAACGATATCTAAGAAATGGCGACAACGTCAGTGGGGCAATAGTTCATCGGAAAAGTACTTAGAGATTTCGTAACAAACGGCACTAAAGAGAAGTTTGATGTTTTCGGGGTTTTTTGTGTTTGTGTTTGTTTGTTTTTTGTTTTTTTGTTTTATTGTTGTTGTTTTTTTGTTTTGTTTTGTTTTTGTTTTGGGGGTGGGGGGGGGTAGTTGTTTTTTTTGTTGTTTTTTTTTTGTTTTGTTTTTTTACTTGCCCGTATTGTAAGTCTGAAAGACTGAACCGGGGGTATCGAGTACTGGAAGAATACTGACTGCTGTGTGAAAGGTCTGGGTTTTTTTTTGTTGCTTATTGTTATTGCTTTTGCTAGCCTGTTTGTTCACTCAGTGTGTATACACGAGAGAGAGAGAGAGAGAGAGAGAGAGAGAGAGAGAGGGAAAGGAGGGGAACCCGCTTGCGGCCATTGTATCAAGCATCACCCACTTTTACGTCTGGACGTTTGGCTCAGATTCCTGGACCAACAAAGCGCAATGTTGTCTGGAATCAACCAGGCTGTCCTTAAAGTCTCTGGCGTCATCATGACCTTCAGCAAGTCTCATGGAACAGCGTTAACTGGCGTGACAAACTTGCGGTGTGGTTCCCCAGATTCACCCCCACCTCTAAGTTAACCCCCCACAGGGAAGGCCCGAAGTAATTCCGGTGTGGAGTTAGCACAAAAAGACTCCATAAATTCAATGTAAAATTAATCATAACAAATGAGTTTGTTAACCCCTCCCCTCCTCGCCCCCCCCCCTCATCCCCCCCAAAAGGGCAAACAACAGCAACAAACAAACAAGCAAAAACAAAAACAAAACCACAGGAGAAGTGAGTTAATTTAAACAACCCCCAACATATCTTTGATGATGAAAGCCCTCCATGATGATAAGTCAGTGTGGGCTGGTGTCTTTTCTTTTTGAATCATACAGTCAGTCAGAGTCAGTACGAGATTTGCTCTGCGTAAACACGTATAGAGTGTACTCAGCTTCAGTTAGATAAAAACAAAACAAAACAAAAAAACCTTCAGTGCCTCAGGACAGAAATATCCTTGTGAGTCATTGTAAGAATTGTCCTAGTATCTCAAAATCATTAAGTTCATGCGAATTTATCATTGAATAGTGTGTTCATTTTCATTTTCAGGAAAGTTTAAGTTGTAAATACTTTCTTTCGGTAGTATGCATACTATATTCTTTTTTTTTCCTTTTTTTTTTCTTTTTAAAGATGATCACCCTCCGTGACTAAAAAAAACATTGGCAAATAGTTGTCATGGAATAGGCCTGACTATTATAGGCCTTTTCTCAAGGCCTGACTAAGCGTGTTGGGTTACGCTGCTGGTCAGGCATCTACTTGGCAGATGTGGTGTAGCGTATATGGATTTGACCTGAACGCACGGACGCCTCCTTGAGCTACTGATACTGATACTGTCATGAAATAGGCTCGGCACTGGAAGGGTTAAAGGCCCCATAGCCTTGAACGGCCATCGGGGCAGTGAATTCATGTTAACCGTGTCTGTGGCTCGACAATGGAAGGCGGGGTCCATCTTCTTCTTCCGCTGTTTTAACTCTTTCCATACGAACGGCGAAATAGACGACGTTAACAGCGTTTCACCCCAATTACCATCATCAAAATATTGCAAGCGGAAGGCTATTATACTGAAGACGTGAATGTTGACAAAGAATACCACAATTCTGACGACGGAAGCTAAAGGTTGGGTCATTCAGACACCCACTGGACATCCGAGGGGTCTGTGTAGAGGAGAAGAGAGGACTGGCCGTACTGAGTGAGTTAATTAACCTCCTCAACCAAAGTCAGGTACCCATTCATACCTGGGTGGATTAAGAAAAAGTCGAAGTAAAGTGCCTTTCCCAAAAGACACACACAACACCATGCCGAAACGGGGGTCTCGAATCCTCATCACCGGTTAAACACTGGAACAGAAATCCAACGCCTAACTGATTCTGCTACGGTGCTTCTAGTGTATCAGGGGCCAGCCGAAAAGAATTCCACGGGGGCGTAATTTTGGTACATGGGATGGAGTCGTTTTAGTTCTGCCCACAAAATACCGCCCCCCCTCCCCCCCCACCCCCCACGCCCCCTCCCCCGATCCCACCCCCACCCCCACACCTCCCAACCAGCAACACGTTTTTGGGGTGGTTGGTACTTAAGAAATTTCAATGGAAAAAGGGGTTGGGACTTATATAAGGCACGGTGTGGAGTGAACAAACTGGCCTGCCCTGAAATAACTTCAAGGGGGGGCCGAATACAGTGGAATGTAGTCAAGACAGTGCCTGTAGTGATTTCCAAGCGCTCTATTTCCCCAAACACTCTACGTTTTTGAGAAGAAAAAAAACAGGAACATTTTTTTAAACAGTTTTGTGGGCGTTTGGGCTTGGAGGAATCTTTTTTTTTATTTTATAAACTCTCACTGAAGTCTGCCTCCGCGATTTTGGGACAATATTTCTACAGAATCAATCATATACAAGTTCTGTCCCTTTGATCTGACGGTCAACTCCACCCACATGCTATTTATCTGTTTATCAATATGTTTGTAGTTTTGTTTATTTTCTCTGGGAGTTAGCTGTAGCAGCCATTCTATCTTTGTGTGTGTGTGTGTGTGTGTGTGTGTGTGTGTGTGTGTGTGTGTGTGTGTGTGTGTGTGTGTGTGTGTGTGTGTGTGTGTGTGTGTGTGTGTGTGTGTGTGTGTTTTGCTGTACAATTAATTAGCCTTAGCATATGCTAAGGACAATGGTTAATTTACGCTAATCAAACGGTGGTGGTGTTTCAAAAGGTCGTTCATGCAAAGTCAGCAAAAAAAAAAAAAAACTTTAATCCTTGATTACGATTCAGTTTGCTTGCCTTTTCCTTTCTGCAGACCGCCTGTCCAGCTCCTACGCCAAGGAAGACAGCGTGTACGTGACCAAGGCCCGAACCCTCTACCGCTCCTGTCTCTTCAGGCCTCGGACTGTGGACGAGAGAACACGCACTATTGGTGAGTTCTCCCAGGGATTCAGATCAAGATCAAAACGATGTTTTAGTTTTTTTGTTGGGAAGCCCACCCACCCCTCCCTCCCCCTCCCCCCTCGCCCCACCCCCCTTCTCATTCTCCCAATTGAAACAGCGCATTGTTGTCTTCTTAAAGCTTATGTAAATTGTTGTTTTGTCAACAACACGTAAGTGAAATTAGGACAGTCATAACTGAATATCCTGTACATTAATTCTTTTAATGTTATTTTCATATATCAACCATTGTGTAAAAAGGAAAACATTCAGTGAGTAATTTTATATAATACTCTAAGGCGACGAACGATAAAAGAAGAAGAAGAAGAAGATAGTCCAAGACGCAGTACCAGGACCTGAAAAGTCTATGAACATCGAAAGTCAAAAACATATTTACAAGGACTTTTTGAGCAGTTAGAGCTTGCCGTTCACAACCCATTCGCCACTCACCCTGCCAATGCACATTAAAAACACACACACACACAAAAAAAAACCCAACTTAAGTACATGCATATACACGTTCGCAGGCAGATACTCATGTGTGGAAAGGTGCACACACACACACACACACACACACACACTTGGTATTATATATATATATATATATATATATATATATATATATATATATATATATATATATATATATATATATATATATATACGCCTATATGTTTTAAAGTTGGAAAGTTATTCTCGTCGTTAGATTGTTGTTTAAGTTAATGTTGTGAATAGTATTGTTTTCATCCCTTTCCTTTCCCCTCCTTTGTGTGTGTGTGTGTGTGTGTGTGTGTGTGTCTGATATCACTTAAATGTGGACAGACATAAAATGAAATTGAACACACACACACACACACACACACACACACACACGTCGCATGCAGCGATCAGTGTGATCCTGAACGGCAGTTAATATGTCTCATCGCCATTAGTTTTCCGTTTGACACGTGCAACACAGGAGATTGTTTTTTTGCTTTGTTTAGTTTGTTTTGTTTTTGTTTGCACTCCTTGCACGTGCAAAACATGTTTGAACTGTGTGTTACTGCTTAACGCACGCACACCGTAAGAACACAGGACAGAAGCAACTGGCTTTACTGTGAAATACCTGCATTTCAGTTGAACTTGTGTGTTGTCGAGAACGTTGGAGAGAAACTGCAGCTTGGTTTTACCGCAGACTATCAACACATCATACCTCGGCCACTATACTACCCATTTCAGTGGAATTATGTTGGAGCAAAATGACTCCACTTTTCCAGGACACTTTTCCTTGGACACGTAGTGTCATTGACATAACAAAGAGACAAATCTTGTGATGGAAAAAAAAGAAAAACAAAAAGAAAAGAGAAACAGAAGAAATTGAAATGTTGTTCGGAATACCTACTTTTCGGTAGCTTTGCTCTACGACTGTAGCGGAGGAAGGTGGCGGAATGGTTAAGACGCTCCGTTGCCAATACAGAGAGTCCGTGAGGGAGTGGGTTCGAATCCCCGCTCTCGCCCTTTCTCCCAAGTTTGACTGGAAAATCAAACTGAGCGTCTAGTCTTTCCGTTGAGACGATAAACCGAGGTCCCATATGCAGTACGCACTTGGCGCACTAAAAAAGAACCCATGGCAACAAAAGGGCAAAAAGAAATCCACTCTGATGGGTATACAAATATATAAGCATGTACTCAAGGCCTGACAAGCGCGTTGGGTTATGCTGCTGGTCAGGTATCTGGATAACAGATGTGGTGTAGCGTGTATTGATTTGTCCAAACGCTGTGACTCTTCCTTGAGAAAGTGAAACTGAAACTGTACGAAGAAATGAACAGGGACTGGAAAACGCCACCACAACAACTACCACCACCACCACCAACAACAAATAAACAATAGCAAAGACACGAAGACTATTTACTGAGGTAGACTTCTCAGTACGTTATATACTGCTTTCAGTGTCGGAGGTGATCGAGAGCCTGGGAGGGCTGACGATGCCAACCTCGAAGAGCGGGAAGCCTGCAGGTCGCTATGACCTCACCTCGCTGGTGGCCAACGTCACCAAGCTGTACGGCGCCAGTCCTTTCTTCAGACTCTACGTCCACGGGCCCAAGAAACTGTCGGTGAGTAACTGGCTAGGGCAGAGATATGCACACTGTGTGATTAACCTCTGTGACTGCTGATGGCTTAATGTGCTCGTCAGTTAATATGAGATTAGAAAGAGCTTAAAGGTCAGGATGTAAGTCACCACTCTATTTTGGACCCCCTGTACTTTTTCCGTTTATATGACAGGAAAAAGTTGTAAATTGGTTATTAACATTGTAATATATACTCAACATTACTTCCCCTTCCACTCTTTCACTAGCCGTCTTTACGCCATTCGGCAGGGGAATAAATGTAGACTATATATAACAATAGTATCGAAACAGATTTACAATTTTTCCGCTGTCAGAACTAAACTGAATGCAAAGAACACAGTGGGAGAATGCGGAAATTGCCGACTCATCTTCCTTTTTGGATTACATTACTTATGTTCAGCAATTACACCATCAAAAAGTACACAAAGTTTTAACTGCCTTTCAAACTCACGCAACACTGATCTCATTCGACCAAGCTTCAGCAGTTTGGGGATTAAAGCGCCATGCGTGGCTTTTAGCTTTACACGAGGGACGTGAGCAGGAATGGATTTGAACATGTGAGTCACCCTTTCTTAACGAACGTTATAATGAAGATAAAACAAATAAACGCTCTCCCCTAAAATATATTGTTTCTGTATTCTCATATGTAGCTGATGCTGTTGTTTGCTCGGTCTGTCTTTCTGGACTTAAATAATAATAATATAACAATGATAATAATAATAATAATAATAATATTTACATAGTGCTGACTCTTGTGCAGAAACAAATCTAAGCGCTTTCACACCAGTCATTCACATCATGCGTAACTCTAAATCTGAAGAAACTGAAGACAAGGAAGAGGCAGGGGAGGGAGGCTGTCATGTGAAGAGGTGGGTTTTAAGGCCAGACTTGAAAGAGCTGATTGCGGAGACCTGACGAAGTGAAAGAGGACGTTCATTCCAAATGCAAGGTCCAGAGACAGAGAACGAACGACTTATGTTCCTTCGGTTTTGTTTCGAGCTGGTGGAATTACTCACTCCTGTAACGACACACGGACGCTACTGCTTGCTCCCAAAGGTATGTTAGGGGTGGTTTCAAACGAATTCGTGAACACGAAAACCCGAGATTTACACACGACTGACAATGAAAGAGTTGCCTTTTAGATACATTTAAAACCTTATAATTATGAAACCATTTTTATCCGAAAAAAAAAGTTTTATGGGGCTACGTAAATAATGTTTCTTCACATTTTCTGTCGATTCGTTCAGACTTTTCACAGCGTTTTGTAGTGGTGGTGGTTTTGTTTTGCTGTCTGTTCGATGTCGTGTTTTCTTTCGTCGTATTTTCTTCACTGCCGCATACATCGAACAGCCCCCCAAAAAACAGCCCCCACCCCTCTCCCCGCCCCACCCCCTACTAACCCCTTGAATGCTACAGACGAGTTGATTTTGGGGGGGGGGGGGGGGGTGGGTTGTTGTTGTTGTTGTTGTTGCCCAACAGGGTTAAGATTAAGGTCCGGACGTTGGTCACCATTTCTTCATCTTAACCCTTTTCTTCCTTGGACTGCATTATTATTTTGTTCCGCAAATTCAGTCACATCACTTAAAACTGCACACGAAGTGGTGCATTTATAATTTTTTTTTTGTTCAGCAAAACCACTCAGTCACTTAGAACTGCACAAGAAGTGGTGCATTATTTCTTTGTTCAGCGTGCAGAAGATCACATACGCACGTTGAAAGATCCTGTAATCTCTGTCAGCGTTCGGTGGGTTATGGAAACCAAATAACATGTGCAGCATGCACACCCCCGAAAACGGAATATGGCTGCCTACATGGCGGGGTAAAAACGATCATACACGAAACAGCCCACCCGTGTACGTACGAGTGAACCTGGGAGTTGCAGCCCACGAACGAAGAAGAAGAATGTACAACAACAACTGTTCAGCAAAGTCAGTCACGCCGCATAAAAACCTCGCAAGAAGTGGTTCAAAAATCACACCGCAAAGATTTCTTTCCATCAAACGTTCAGCAGTCAATGGGGTTGAGTCCACAGCAGCTGGTGCAGCTTCTTCTGAAGCAGGATTTGGTTGGTGGCTGGCTGCTTCTAGTGACCACCGGCAGTGAGTAGCATGGAGTTGATATGGTGATGGCGTGTTTTCGGGGGCTGTGTTGCATCAGGTGATGACGACCACACTGACATTTACAAAAAAAAAGAGAGGAGTGTTATCTATTTTTGTTGATGGTGCAGTGTACTACATACGCTGACCTTAACAACTGAAAGAAAGCTGTTGGGTGGGGGAAGCTGTGGACTTTCATCTGTTTTCATTTTCGTCTGAAAGTGTTCAGAACTCACTCAGCACGGCCAGTCCTCTCTTCTCCTCTACACAGACCCCTCGGATGTCCAGTGGGTGTTAGAATGACCCAACCTTTAGCTTCCGTCGTCAGAATTGTGGTATTCTCTGTCAACATTCACCTCTTCAGTATAAGAGCCTTACGCTTGCAATATTTTGATGATGGTAATTGGGGTGAAACGCTGTTAACGTCGTCTCTTTCGCCGTTCGCATGGAGAGAGTTAAATCACATCTGACGTCTAACATGTTGCCACTGCACTTTTGATGGTAGTGTTTTATCAAAGGGAACGTGTTCAGAATAAGGTTTAATAATCAAAAACTCTTTTTCTGACCTCCTTCAACTCGCGTCTCTATGAATGTCTCACGGTGCCTTTCATCCCGAGATGGCTTTGAGCCGCATTCAGCGATACATGCAATCATTCGGAGGCAAGTCTGGCCCCCTTTATCGTATAGGAAAGGATGCACCCAGTAGACTTTGATGAATCTCCACCATCGCCTTTCTTTCGCTCTCCCCGACTCCCCCCTCTCTCTCTCTGCTTCCCTCTCTCTGTCTGCCTGTCTGTCTCTCATTGACTGTTTCCATGCCTTCCTCCCTTTCTCTCTGTCTCTGTCTCCCTCTCACTGGTTTTGTTTTAATCCCTTCCTCCCCTCTCTCTCCCTGTCTCTTTGTCTCACTCTCTCTCTTTCCTCTCTCTCCCTGTCTCTCTTTGTCTCACCCTTTCTTTCCTTTTGTCTGTCTGTCTGTCTGTCTCTCTGTCTCTCTCTCTTCTCCTCTCCCTAATTTTCCCACTGACTGTTTCCATCCTTACACCCCCCTCTCTCTGTGTTCAGTGGCGTTACTCCCACGCCGCTCATTTAGATTCCCCCATACACGGCCACACCCGGGTTCGTCCGTCACAGTTCCAGTGTCGGCAGTCCGCAGGGAACCATCGATGTTAGGTCGCCAGGAGGCCACACACCAGAGGAGACCCTGCACTGCTGCTGAGTTACTTCGGTCGTGTTCAGTGGTGCCTGTTCTGATTTAACGTACTTAGGACACCACCTACTAAGCCCCCTACTAACGACAATAATGGCTTAGTCGCGGAGCCAGACTGAGTGAGCGTCCCTCCCAGAGTGGAGACCGCCACCACGTCCCTCCAACAAGAGCCCCCATGAATCTGCCGACACTGAAGACTTTGACAGGACTCAAGCACAGAAGTGGAGGGGTATCGAAACTGAGGTCACCATGAGAGCAGGGCATGAAAGGCCACAGACTTTGAGACTGTTTTGTCTATATTGATGATGATGTAGGAGGAGGATGACGATGACGATGTTGCCATGGAGGTCCATTTTGGTTTGGGACTGCGTGACAAGGCTGTCCTCTACGCTTCCTGTCATAATGATATCCCGGCGTTAACCAGGCCCGAGAGATACAGACACTTGCAGTGTTGGTCAAGTAATTAGAGCAGCACACCCAAAGACGCATCCTTGAAGTGGATGACACTCGACTGTGTGGTCCCAGTCTCCCCATTTAAGCCCACAGCACACTCAACTCTGGGTAGGAGCCGGCCACGGGCCGAAAAACCCACCTCCGCTGGGATTCGAACCCGCGTCCTCCCAGCCGTCAGTCCGCGACGCTAACCACTTCGCCACGGCGGCTGGTTGTCTCTGTGTCTTTGTCTCTCTTCCTTCTCTCTCTCCATAGTTATACTGTATTTTTGTCGAAGTTTCGTTCGAATAATTTCATTTTGTTTTTTTTTTCCCTCTTCTTTTCAGTCAAGCAAGTGTAACTTTCATGACATCATTCTCTGACGATACAGATCGCCACGCGTCTGACGGACTATCGTGACCCTGTGCAGTCGCCAAACAGCGTGCTCTCCCGTTCTGAGGACTCTCGTCCCCGAAAGGTAAGAAAAACATGCAGACTGTTTTCTACTTCTGTTTTCTGGTGTGCACTCCTCCTCCTCCTCCTCCTCCTCCTCCTCCTCCTCTCTCTCTCTCTCTCTCTCTCT
>NC_134876.1:91884348-91889348 GCF_041734735.1 Babylonia areolata
TTATAGACCACTGTCCCATATGAAAGGAGTAGGTGGGGAAAAACCCGCACGTTTGAGAAGAAGGAAAAATAAAGACGAAATATAATTTATCCAGCGATAGGCAGCGTGTTAAAACAAAACAAAACAAAAAAACAAAAACAGCTGGAGTTGAAGGGTGGTTTTGAAATTGACAATATCCGTCTGAAACCAACTTTGGAATGGTACCGTGTTGGACAATACGGAAAGAAAACAACAACAACAACAACGACGACAACAGCAACAGCAACAGCAACAAAAGCAACAACAACAACAACAACAAGGGAAAACAACCCAAACAGCTGCAACAACCGACCAACCATGAAGCGAAATAGGTCACAAGGAACAATGTTTCAGTTTCAGTTTCAGTAGCTCAAGGAGGCGTCACTGCGTTCGGACAAATCCATATACGCTACCCAACGCGCTTAGTCAGGCCTTGAGTCTGAAACCAACTTTGGAATGGTACCGTGTTTGGACAATACGGAAAGAAAACAACAACGGAACAATGTATTATTGCTGTAGGGTAGTAGCACTCTCGGCTCTGCATTTCTGTTGCCATGTGTGACACCTTTGCACAGGTGTCTGCCGGAATGATGTTCGCGGCGATTGGGATCATGCATGAGATGCGGTAGGCACTGTTCAACTCTATCCATACGAACGGCGAAAGAGACGACGTTAACAGCGTTCCACCCCAATTACCATCATCAAATATTGCAAGAGGAAGGCTCTTATACTGAAGAGGTGAATGTTGACAAAGAATACCACAATTCTTACGACGGAAGCTAAAGGTTGGGTCATTCAGACACCCACTGGACATCCGAGGGGTCTGTGTAGAGGAGAAGAGAGGACTGGCCGTACTGAGTGAGTTAATGAGTAACGTCCTGAAACAGACAATGAAAAATCTATGTTTCAATTGTCTGTCATCTATGTTTCAATTGTCTGTCTGTCTGTCTCTCTCTCTCCCTCTTTCTCTCTCTCGTCTCTCGCCCTCTCTCTCGCATGTTCGTATGGACGCGTGCGCGCGCGTTCACACACACACACACACACACACACACACACACACACACACACACACACACACACACACACACACACACACACACACACACACCTTGAGCGAGTGAACGTGAGAGACAGACATACAGGTAGGTATACGGACTGTCATGCATTCAAAGAATGTGACAAGCAGAGAAGAAAAGAGGGCTTTGGTGTGTGTGTGTGTGTGTGTGTGTTGGAGGGAGGGTGGCGGCGGAAGTGACGCACTTGCTCTAAAAAAAAAAAAAAAAAAAAAAAAAAAAAATGAGCATATAGTTTTGACAGATAATTTGAACCGATGAAAAAACAAAAAACAAACCCATTTTATAGATTAGGTTTGACGTGTCATCTGAAAGAAAATACGAAGAAAATACAGAAAAGCGATCCGGGGGGAGTGGGGGGGGGGGGGGAGGGGGGGTACACTTTTGAGCTATTTCTTTGCTATCGACATAACTATGGAATGCATGTGCGGTGTGAAAGGACAAAAAACAAAGTAGCAAACACCCCGCCCCCCCTCCCCCCTCCAAAAAAACCCAAAAAACAAAAACAAAACAAAAAACAAACAAAACAACAACAACCAAAAACAAAACAAAAAACAAAAACAAAACAAAAAAACACCAAACCAACCAAAAACACCAAAAACCCCCCCCCCCAAAAAAACGGGAGGGAGGTTTGTAAGAAACGCGTTCTCTTTAAACAAAGCAATAAACTAATATATCAAAAGTAAATAAACAAATGAATGAATAAATAAATAATTGAAAAAAAAGACAAACAAATAATTGAATAAATCAATAAACAAAGAAATAAACTAGAGAGAAACAAAATCTCATGATTTTGTAAAGAATGAGATATGTCCCTGTGTTCTGTCCAATCTGGAAATTAAAGGGGTGGAAACTGGAGAAAAGAGGGGTGGTGTGGGGGAACCATTAATCGTTTATCTCTTCCATTAGCTGATCTGCTGTTCCATTAGTTGATCTGCTGTTCCATTAGTTGGTCTGCTGTTCCATTAGTTGATCTGCTCTTCCATTAGCTGATCTGCTGTTCCATTAGCTGATCTGCTGTTCCATTAGTTGATCTGCTGTTCCATTAGTTGGTCTGCTGTTCCATTAGTTGATCTGCTCTTCCATTAGTTGATGTAGTGCTTCCACTTGTTGGAGAATGTTTCTGTTTGGTTCCTTGGTTGATTTGATTGTTAAGATTGTTGTTGTTTCTCTTGCTATGCACATGAAGAAGCGAGATTTCTTTCCTTTTTTTTTATTTTTGTTTTTGTTTTTGTTTTAACAGGAAATTAACTGTCATAGATACCATCGAGTCGAATGAAATGCGATTTTGTTTTTAACCCAGAGTGAAATGTTTGAGAATACAGCATTGAGCAATCTGAAACAATGAAGTAAAATAAAATGGAATATCATATGAAATATTTCTTAGGCGGATGCGTTGTTCACAGGATCTATGGAAGTGGCAGATAGCAGCCTGCTCTGCGAACGTTCTGGTTCTTAAAACGTCAGCACACATACCATGCTTGCGCGCGTACGCACGCAACACGAGCGTTCTCACAACGGTTTCGATTCAATATTTATTTGACCCGTGATGGAGGGATATGAACGTGAGTTTGTACACAGTTCACAGTAAAATACATTTTAAAGAACTGGAAAAAAAAAACACAGAAAAAATACAAACAGAAAAACAAACGCGAAAACAACAACAACAACAAAAAACACACACACAAGAAAGAAAAAAAAAGACCAATAAATAACAGGGTGAATCCAATATTCAGAAACATCAAATCACTCGTGCTCCCTCTTTCAAAAAATGAAGACATACATTGTCAGCCGAACGAAAAGTTTTGAAAAAAGGAAAAGCTATTTCTGGGCGGCTTCCGACAGCGAATGTCATGCGTTTTGCATTTTTTTTCTTTCTTTCTTTTTCTTTTCTTTTCTAATAAGCTGTATAATCATTGCGAATAGAATGCCTTTTTTTTTGGTCGAGCAGCAAAGCAACAACTTGGGGGAGACTGTTGCGAGGGTTGATTTGCTGTTTCAGTAGCTGAGTTTGGAGTTTGGAGTCTGAGTATGAAAGACTCTCTTCGTTGATTCGTACATGCTGTGGTTTTTCACTGCCAGTAGGCTAATATTTTTTTTTGTTATGGGTACTGCCGGATGAACTTTGAAAAGAGGCAAGAATCTTAATGTATGGAGTCTGGAGTTTACGTTGGGAGGTATTATATTTGGAAGAAGCTAATTATTGTTGTCAGGTTGCTTCACAAGCACGACGTGAAACTTTCACTCACATTCAGTTTGTTCTTCCGATGTGCATCCCTCAGAATAAGACTCTCTCTCTCTCTCTCTCTCTCTCTCTCTCTCTCTCTCTCTCTCTCTCTCTCTCTCTCTCTCTCTCTCTCTCTCTCTGTGTGTGTGTGTGATTTAGTCAGGTGTTCTCACGTTTGTGTATCAGTGTTTGCACGTACGTGTGTATGGAAAGAGCAACACACACACACACACACACACACACACACACACACACACACACACACACACACACACACACACTACACACACACACACACACACACACACACACACACACACATACTACACATACACACTACACACACACACACACACACACACACACACACACACACACACACACACACACACAAACACACACACACACACACACACACACACACACACACACACACACACACACACACTACACATGCACAAACACACATGCACACGCATGTACGCACGCCAAGCTTCTCTTCATCTTTGGGGTGTGCTTCCGAACTTTACTTCGTCAGTTTTCTCCACGGTATGCCAGTCTCAGAAAGGATAATTGGGTCTTATTATTATAATCATTATTACTAGCAGTCGCAGAAGCAGTCGTAGTAGTAGTAGTAGTGGTAGTAGTAGTAGTATCATCATCAGCATCATCATCATACATCATCATCGGCTCACGTGAGCAAGTCCACGAGGCTAGCCGTCAGTTATAGAAACACTCTGCAGCAGTTGAATAGTTGACGGCCGCCGTGTTGGAACCGGGGACATGACAGGGCCCCCTGCAGAGCTCCGCCAGTTTGGATGCCACCTGGCCCGTGTACAGCGTTCCGCTCTGCTTCCGGCCGTAGATGTCAATCATGTAGTGGTCGCTGATGATGGACACTCTCCAGAGGGCTAGCACCCTGCAATGAAGAGACGGCGAAACGCTGCGAGACGGGCGCAATAGCCGAGTGGTTAAAGCGTTGGACTGTCAATCTGAGGGTCCCGGGTTCGAATCACGGTGACGGCGCCTGGTGGGTAAAGGGTGGAGATTTTTACGATCTCCCAGGTCAACATATGTGCAGACCTGCTAGTGTCTAGACCCCCCTTCGTGTGTATTATGCAAGCAGAAGATCAAATACGCACGTTAAAGATCTTGTAATCCATGTCAGCGTTCGGTGGGTTATGGAAACAAGAACATACCCAGCATGCACACCCCCGAAAAACGGAGTATGGCTGCCTACATGGCGGGGTAAAAACGGTCATACACGTAAAAGCCCACTCGTGTGCATACGAGTGAACGCAGAAGAAGCTGCTGCTGCGAGACAAGGCAAGGCAAGAGAACATAATTACGGCAAGGTAGGGAATATCCAGGCACAGAGACTGGAAGAGAAGAGAAGAGAAGCAATTAAGAAGGGCTAATGACGGAAGAGACATCGAGGCAAGACAAGGCCAGGGGGGAAAAAATTGTGAGATCAACTGACCATATGCAAAGCTTCCTTGCTTTCGGTGAATCAGGGAGTTAGTTCTCTTCGGCTTCTCATATGCCCCGAGGAAAGCTCTCATCAATGAATAGCAGTGTGCACTTCGCTTGAAAACAGGTCTCCAGCAGTTTCCTTGTCTTGTTTGTTTTTCTTTTAAAAGCGTCCACCATCCGTGGACCAGCGCATGGGGTTTTGCATTCCA
>NC_134876.1:91896848-91909348 GCF_041734735.1 Babylonia areolata
ATTCCAAGAACGATCTGCGTCATAGTGCCATGTTTTCAATGCTTTCAGTGGAATCGGGGGGTTTTGTTCAAAATGAATCTGTACATGAACAGGTTTAACTTGGGTTTGCTGGAAATTTCGTTGAACGTGGTTGTTACTCATCATTCTTAGAGAAAAAATTGCCAGTGTCAGCATCATTTTCTTTAGAATAGTTGACCACGCGACTTCCTGGCTCTGTCTCTCTGGCCACGTCCCTGTCTGACTATCCGTCTGTCTGTCAGTGTGTATGTTAGTCTCATTGTCTCTCTTATCGGTTTTTCTCTTTCTACATATTATATCTCACTGTCTACATTAATTTTTTTTATCTCTGTGGATACACACACACACACACACACACACACACACACACACACACACACACACACACACACACAGAGATATGTGCACACACACACACACACACACACACATACACACACACACACACACACACACACATACACACACACACACACACACACACACACACATATATATATATATATATAGAGAGAGAGAGAGAGAGAGAGAGAGAGAGAGAGAGAGAGAGAGATCGCTTTTCCGACTGTCCAGCAGTGTGTGTGTGTGTGTGTGTGTGTGTGTGTGTTGAACACTGAAATGTTTATAATGTCATTAGCTGTAAAGCTCTAGTGACATGGTAGATACAAATCGGATAAAAAAAAAAATGGTGCAAAACAAATAAAATGGAACAAAAAGTACAAACATAACCAAAGTAAACTAAACTACTAAGGGATAAGCGGCCCTTTGGTATTTTGTCGTTTGCTTAAAATGTCCATGTGGCAGGCGGGTACTGTGCCTTCCCCCCCCAACCCCCACCCCCCCAGTCGTTCGTCTCTAAGGTAAGTATGTGTGTGTGGGAGTGTGTGTGTGTGTGGGGGAGTGTGTGTGTGTGTGTGTGTGTGTGTGTGTGTGGGGGAGTGTGTGTGTGTGTGTGTGGGAGTGTGTGTGTGTGTGTGTGTGTGTGTGTGTGTGTGTGTGTGTGTGTGTGCGCGTGCGTGCGTGCGTGTCAGAGCTCACGCGTGCTTTACGCCATCAGACTTTTCCTCCCACGTCAAAGGTGCGAGAAGGAATGATCGAAACAAACTTCCACTTTTCCTTACCGCATTCCGAAAGACTGCAACTGTGAAGTAAAAGTCAGCCAGTGTGTTTGGTGTAATACATCGTTCAGTCTTCTGTTCGCAACTTACGTTCACAACTTCGGATGTTTTGAGGCGTGAGAGAGAAGGTACAACTCTGCTCTCTCTCTCTCTCTCTCTCTCTCTCTCTCTCTCTCTCTCTCTCTCTCTCTCTCTCTCTCCGGACCCCCTCCCCCCCTCCCTACCCTTCTTTCTAACTTCGTAGTAACTTCTTCCTGGTTTATCTCTAGTGTAATAAGTTCAGATGAGGATTTGTACAGTCTGCTCCGTGTGTGTCTGTGTGTGTGTGTGTGTGTGTGTGTGTGTGTGTGTAGAAACGTTAAGTATAAACTATAATATGTTTGTATTCAACACTGTCACACCCTCGGTCTAAATCAGCATGATTTAATGACTAAGATTAATAAGTTTAGATTTTATTCAAGATCTCTCTCTCTCTCTCTCTCTCTCTCTCTCTCTCTCTCTATATATATATATATATATATATATATATATATATATACATACATATATACAAACATACATACATAGTCCTACATGCATATATATATATATATATATATATATATGTGTGTGTGTGTGTGTGTGTGTGTGTGTGTGTGTGTGTGTGTGTGCGTGCGTGTATGTATATAGTGTCATATATGTGTGTGTAATCCCTCAGTCCTGATAAATATGGCCCTGTGCGGTCGGCTGGACTATAAGCAACAAGAACAAGAACAATCTATACTCATTGAAATAAAATTTGAGAGAGAGAGAGAGAGAGAGAGAGAGAGAGAGAGAGAGAGATCGCTTTTACCGACTGTGCAGCAGTGTGTGTGTGTGTGTGTGTGTGTGTGACTATTGAAAATTTGAAAAAAAAAAAAAAAAAGTTTTGGATTCTGTCCCTTGTGACTAAACTTGAGTGTAGTTTTGTGGCTGATGAAGAAAAGACAAAAAAAAATCAGTCTTGAAACCGTGTGTCATGGGAACGGAGAACTGACTGATTAGTCGTCAGGGTGTCTGGGTTGTGTGTCCCGTGGGAAAGCCCTGAAGCCCCTGGCTGGAGTGGCTCGTGACCACTTCAAAGGAACGAGAAGCACTTCATCTTTTTTTTTTTCTTTTTTTTTTAATGACGTTCCGAGTTGGCTCCCTTCAGAAGAGAAGATAACTTCTCTTTTCTGCAGTGGAAACCCGAGTTATTCAGTTATTCTCTCCCTTCTCCGACTGTTTGTGCAGCAGTAGATATTGACTATTCGTAGTTTTTGGGGTTTTTTTTTAGGGGGGGGTGGGGGGTAATTTACATGCATTTGATTTTACGTATTAAAGGCATAATTAAAACTCCTATTGTTTTCTATATCGAAAGGGTAGACAACTATTGTGCTCTTATGATCTCTTGATTTTGAATTTGATGATAATTTTAACCAGTATGATGAGGTCAAATACAATTGTCGGATAATTGAATTTAGGCATATAGATTGTATTTCCATTTCTAATTTACTCCTTCCCTCCCTCTCTTTCTCTCTCTGCCCCCCACCCCCACCCTTCTCTCTCTCTCTGTCTCTCTCTCAACGAAAAAAATAAAGAATAAAAATGATTTGGTCCTATAAATATTATATTACTAAAAAAAATAAGTGCTGTTCTTTGGTTGCTGAATTAAAACAAAACTATTTCAGTACGACCAAGTAATCCCGAGCAGGGTATCGTGGGAAGGGAGAATTGATTGATGAGTTGCTGGGGCGTTGGGCGTCTCTTAAGTTTAAAAAGAAAAAAGAAAAAAAAAGAAGTTTCGGATTTTTGGTCCCATGTGACTAAACTTGAGTGTAGTTCTGTGGTTGACGAAGAATGACACAAAAAAAAAAAGAAAAAAAAACAGTTTTGAGCCAAGTGTCATGGGAAGGGAGAACTGATTGATTAGTCGTTGGGGTGTCTGGGTTGTGTGCCCCGTGGGAAAGCTCTGAAGGTCCTGGCTGGAGGGGCTCGTGACCACTTCAAAGGAACGAGAAGCACTTCTTCTATATCTGGCCGTTACGAGTCGGCTTCCTTTGGAAGAGAAGATAACCTCTTTTTTTTCTGCAGTGAAAATCCTGGTTATTCTCTCCCTTTTCCGACTGTTTGCAC
The DNA here is from genome assembly GCF_041734735.1 of Babylonia areolata. Taxonomy (NCBI): domain Eukaryota; kingdom Metazoa; phylum Mollusca; class Gastropoda; order Neogastropoda; family Buccinidae; genus Babylonia; species Babylonia areolata. Next base: position 91,900,118 of record NC_134876.1, read on the forward strand.
AGCAGAAAATTGTCTTTTCGTAGATTTTCTCTTTTTAAATCTAAACTTATTTTATTTTATTCATCAAAGGCATCATTGAAACTCCTATTGTTTTCTACCTCGAAAGGGTAGACAACCATATGTGCTCTTTTGATCTCTTGATTTTGATGTGATATAACCAGCATAATTAGGTCAATTGCAACTGAATGATAATTGTATTTAGACAACTAATTCATTAACCTTCGGGGGGTATTTACTGTCTCTCTCTCTGACTGTCAACGAGAAAAAAAGAAGCAAACAAAACAAAATGGTTTGGTCATACATGACTAAAGTTACATGCAGTTCTGTGGTTGTACAATTAAAAAAAAAAAAAAATAATAAAAAAAAAAAAAAATCAGTTCTCCCAAGTAATTTTGAGCAGAGTACCACGGGAAGGGAGAATTGATCAATGAGCTGCTCCGGCGTATGGGCGTCTCTTAGATTTAAAAAAAAAAAAAGAAAGTTTCACTTTTCATTTCTCTTTTCCTGTCCATTTGCAGGTAACCCTGTATAACGACCACAGCAGAAAGATGCTGATGAATGAATGTAAGATTTGTGGAATGGATGGGGGAATGATGGGGAATTAAAAAAATGTTGAAAAAAACAGAAAACCCCCCCCAGAAAGTTTCAGTTTTTAGTCCCATTTGACTAAACTTAGTGCAGTTCTGTGGTTCATGAAGAAGAAAAAAAAAGATACACAAACAACAACCAAACAAGAAAATCAGTTTTTAGCCGAGTGTCATGGGAAGGGAGAACTGATTGATTAGTCGTCAGGGTGTCTGGGTTGTGTGTCCCGTGGGAAAGCTCTGAAGCCCCTGGCTGGCTGGAGTGGCTCGTGACCACTTCAAAGGAACGAGAAGCTTTTTTTTTTTTTTTTTTTTTTTTCGTTCCGAGTTGGTTCCCATTGGAAGGGAAGATAACTCCTTTTTTTCTGCAATAGAAATCCGAGTTATTCTCTCCCTTTTCCGACTGTTTGTGCAGCAGAGATTGACTTTTCGCTGATTTAAAAAAAAAAAAATTTAAGTTATTTGATTTTTTAAAAATTGTATTAAAGGCATCGTTGAAACTCCTATCGTTTATCTGCCTCGAATGGGGAGACAAAATGGTGTACTGTAAATTCCAGAAGCTGTTGAAATATCCATTTTCTTATTGCTCATTACTGTTTTTTTCCCATGACTTTCGCTCTCTTGGTTTTGAACTGGATGACATAAGCAGCACAGTGATGCGGATTACAGTTGGCTGGTAATTACAGTTAGACATATACTTATTAACTTTTGGGGTAATTTTCTCTCCCTATTTCTTTCTGTCTGTGCAACTCTCTCTCTCTCTCTCTCTCTCTCTCTCTCTCTCTTTCTCCCTCTCTCTCCTTGCTGAAGAATGGTTCTGTTTACAGTATTCGTAAACTCTGTGTTTATATATTTAATGCCCTGAAGATACGACAGGAATTCTGTGACAACAGTGATGAAAGTTAGAATTAATTTACTATGCCCAAGAAGCACTTTTGTTCTACAGGTTTAAGTTAGTATGCATTTTACATTTTGTTGTCGCTGCGTGATCACCATATTGTGTACTTTTGACCTCTTTCTAGGGGCCAGAGGCCTGGAGATTAAAGTTTTTGTTCTTGTTCTCTCTCTCTCTCTCTCTCTCTCTCATACACACACACACACACACACACACACACACACACACACACACACACACACACTCTCTCTCTCTCTCTCTCTCTCTCTCTCTATCAAAAAAAAAAAAAAAAAGAAAAGATTAGGTCCTAGGTGACTAAAATTAAATGCAGTTGTGTGGCTGCCGAAAATTACGGCAAAAAATATTTCAGTACCCTTAAGTAATATTGAACAGAGTATCATGAGAAGAGAGAATTGATTGATGAGTTACTGGGGCGTCTGGGCGTCTCTAAAAAAAAATAATAAAAAGAAAAAAAAAGTCCCATGTGTCTAAACTTGAGAGCGATCCTGTGCTTAATGAAGAACGAGAAATTATTTGAGTCTTGAGCCCCGAGTATCATGGGAAGGGAGAATTGATGGATGAGTTGTTTGGGCGTCTAGGCAGAACTCTCTGCGAAAGATCTCAGAAACTCTTAGACGAGTTGGCTCCTGACGAGTTCAAAAGGAAGGAGGAGCACTTTTTTTTTTATTGGCCGTTCTTAGTTGGCTCCCTTTGTAAGTGAAGCGAACTGTTCTCTGCGGTGGAAGTTGGCCGAGTTATTCTCCCTTCCTGGGATTGTTGTGCAGCGGACTTTTTTTTTTTTTTTTTTTTTTTTTTTTTGCATCATTGAACCTCCATTGTCTGTCTGTGAAATTATCATAAACATTCCTCTCTCTCTCTCTCTCTCTCTCTCTCTCTCTCTCTCTCTCTCTCTCTCTCTCTCTCTGTCTCTCTCTCTCTCTCTCTCTCTCTCTCTCTCTCTCTCCTTTCTTTGTCTTCTCTCTTTCTCTCTCTGTCTTCTGTCTCTTTCTCTTTCCAATATTCCTTGTGACCCCGGTACACTTGGTAATAAAGACATATTCTATTCTATTCTATTATCTGCGTCTGTCTCTGTCTGTCTGTCTCTCTGCCTCTATCTGTCTGTCTATCTTTCTCTGTCCCTCTCTCACTCAACCTCACCTCTCAGTCTATCCCTCTATCTCTTTATAACCCCACCCCTCCTTTTCTCTATCCCTCTCAGCCCCCCCTCCACGCCCCCCCCCCCCCATCCCTCAACCCCCGCCCCATCTTCCATCACGATCTGAAGCAGATCTTTTTGTAATTCACTCACTCACTCACTCATTCCCTCGACCGCTGGGGTCGTTGGGGGGACATGAGGAAGATGTCATAGCTCGCCACGCCGTTCTGTTGGCAGCTGTCGTGAGGAGATCTGGCATCGTCATTTTGGTCCATTCCTTGACGTTGTCGGACCAGCTCTTTCTCTGCCGCCCCCGTCTGCGCCCTCCCTCTACAGTCCCTTGCAGGATGGTTTTGGAGAAGGTGTTATGTCGTATGACGTGACCAAACCATGCCATCTTCCGTCGTTTGACAGTCGCCAGCAGTGGTTCCTGGGGCCCAACAAGGTTGCTGACCAGGTTCCGCACATAGCCATTATCATAAACATTCCTCTCTCTCTCTCTCTCTCTCTCTCTCTCTCTCTCTCTCTCTCTCTCTCTCTCTCTCTCTGTGTGTGTGTGTGTGTGTGTGTGTGTGTGTGTGGTGTGTGTGTGTGTGGTTGTGTGTCTCCTTTCTCTCTTTGTAATTATTATCTATTGATTCCGGTTTTTTTCCCCCGACTGCAACATGAGACTTTCAGTCACCTGATACAAACGCTGTGGGTAGGACAGTGTAGATTAAAAAGAAAATACTAGAACGTCTCTCTCTCTCTCTCTCTCTCTCTCTCTCTCTCTGTCTCACTGTCTCTCTGTCTCTGCCTGCCTCTGTATCTGTCTCTGTCTCTGTCTCTGTCTCTCTCTCTCACCTCCCACCTCCCTTCCTATGTGTCTTTTTTTCATTCTGTCCCTAATCCACACTATTTCTCATGCCCCCCCCCCTCTCTCTCTCACACACACACACTATCTTTCACACCCACGGTCTCAGAGATGTTTCTCTCTCTCTCTCTCTCTCTCTCTCTCTCTCTCTCTCTCTCTCTCTGCCCCCCCCTCTCTCTCTCTGTACCCCCCACACACACATCTCTCTCTCTCTATCTCTCTGCCCCCCCTCTCTCTCTTTCTGTACCCCCCCACACACACACATCTCTCTCTCTCTCTCTCTCTCTCTGTGACATGTGCACCTGTCAGAGTATAATAGCTTCTCGGACTAAAAATACTCAACAAGGCCTGTACTCTGGAAAATTTCCGCGGCACGCACATGTCGGAGACGACACTTTCGAAAAGTCTGTTTTCATTCCAGACGTTCAGTTCGCCTTGTGTCTGAACATGACATGTCCGCTGCTATGGGGAAAGTGGTGGTTATTATCATCATCATTCCTTTATTCCCAGACAAGCGTTGCCCACCCATATCAGCTCTTACTAGTTTTTTTTTGTTTTTTTTTTTTGGGGGGGGGGGTTGTCAAGAAAGGTTCAACTCACCAGCCGCCGTGGCGAAGTGGTTAGCGTCGCGGACTGACGGCTGGGAGGACGCGGGTTCGAATCCCAGCGGAGGTGGGTTTTTCGGCCCGAGGCCGGCTCCTACCCAGAGTTGAGTGTGCTGTGGGCTTAAATGGGGAGACTGGGACCACACAGTCGAGTGTCATCCACTTCAAGGATGCGTCTTTGGGTGTGTTGCTCTAATTACTTGACCAACACTGCAAGTGTCTGTATCTCTCGGGCCTGGTTAACGCCGGGATATCATTATGACAGGAAGCGTAGAGTACAGCCTTGTCACGCAGTCCCAAACCAAAATGGACCTCCATAGCAACATCGTCATCATCATCGTCATCCTCCTCCTCCTTCATCGTCATCAATATAAACAAAATAGTCTCAAAGTCTGTGGCCTTTCATGCCCTGCTCTCATGGTGACCTCAGTTTCGATACCCCTCCACTTCTGTGCTTGGGGTGAGTCCTGTCAATGTCGTCAGTATCGGCGGATTCGTCGGGGGCTGTTGTTTGAGGGACGTGGTGGCGGTCTCCACTCTGGGAGGGACGCTCACTCAGTCTGGCTCCGCGACTAAGCCATTATTGTCGTTAGTAGGGGGCTTAGTAGGTGGTGTCCTAAGTACGTAAAATCAGAACAGGCACCACTGAACACCACCGAAGTGACTCAGCAGCAGTGCAGGGTCTCCTCTGGTGTGTGGCCTTCAGGAAGACCTAACATCGATGGTTCCCTGTGGACTGCCGACGCTGGAACTGCGACGGACGAACCCGGGTGTGGCCGTGTATGGGGGAATCTAAATGAGCGGCGTGGGAGTAATGCCACTGAAACGGTGCAGATGATGAGGCAGCAAAAAAAAAAATAATAAAAAATAAAAATAAATAAATAACGCTCTGTCTCCGTCCGTCTCTGTTTCTGTCACTGTCTCTGTCTGTCTGTCTGTCTGTCCCTCTCGCTCCTGTGTGTGTGTGTGTGTGTGTGTGTGTGTGTGTGTGTGTAAATGCATGCATAATTTTGTGTACGCGTATACGTTTGGTGTGAGCATGGTCTTGTGTGAGAATGAGTTTGTGTGTGTGTGTGTGTGTGTGTGTGTGTGTGTGTGTGTGTGTGTGTGTGTGTATAGCTGTACGGGTGTTTCTGTGAACGTCCGTGCGCAGGTGTGCTAGGTGTAGAGGTATCGTGTGCGTGTACATGTCTGCCTGGACCCACACGTACTTTTAGTCCTGTAGTAACTGCATCTTTTTTTTTTCTTCTTTCTTTCTTTTTTTTTTTTACCCCCCAAAAGTGAAAAGGTTGAGAGGGATAATTTCTCAGACAGACTTCCGACATTTCTTTTCTGTCGTTTTGGGAATCGAAATTGCTGGTAAGGTCCTCCAGACTACTGGCGTAATAGGTCAAAGTGGCTCTTGTTCTGCTCAAAGTGATTATAACTCTGTGTGTGTGTGTGTGTGTGTGTGTGTGGAGGATAGGAGGGAAAGCACTAGAGCTTGCTGAATTCACACGACCCGAGAATTTGTCTGTCCCTTTTGTACTGTTTGAGGGAAGGTATCCCACCCCGCCCCCCCCCCCTGCCCCCGCACACCACTCCCTCGTTCACTTCACACAAGATGCTAACTTTACGTGCTGCGCTCTCAGTGACTTGATACTGGCTTCTCTCGTCCATCGCACCACACCTTGTTTCTTCAGTCTGTGGCCTTCTGTCATTCTCTGTCTGTCTCTCTGTCTGCGCGCCTGCCTGTCTCTCTGTGTGTGTGTGTGTGTGTGTGTGTGTGCGTTATGTAGATTAGCAAGGACAGAATGGAAGAATGGGCCTAAAATCTTAATCCTTGAATAAAAAACGTTTTGAGTTCTGAGTTATAAGCTCTCTCTCTCTCTCTCTCTCTCTCTCTCTCTCTCTCTCTCTCTCTGTGTGTGTGTGTGTGTGTGTGTGTGTGTGTGTGTGTGTGTGTGTGTGTGTTTGTGTTTGACAGTCTGTTCGTTGGTTTTCCCATTCCGTCTGTGTGTGTCTTCGGACTCGCTTTTTTTGTATCTTCGTCTGTGTCTGTTCTGATTGTCTGATGGTTGGTCGATCGACCAGTCTGTCAGGTCTGTTTCGGTCTTTCTCTCTCTCTCTGTCTGAATGTATGTGTGTCTCTCTCTGTCTCTACCTCTCTCTCCCTCTCTCTCTCTCTCCCTCGCTTCGTCTCTCTCTTTCCCTTACCGTCTGCCTGTACTCCCCTTATCCACCTCCCCCCCCCCCCCCAACACTCCGGTCCTCCCGCTTCTATTCCCTCTGTCGCTCCTCTCTCTCTCTCTCTCTCTCTCTCTCTCTCTCTCTCTCTCTACTGCCTCAAAGTCTCTTCTTTATTTCCCTTCTCCTCCCACCCTCCCACACCGCACTTAACCTACCCTTACTCCCCACCCCACCCCCATCCCTCCAGCGTCTGATCCCTATCCCCTCATGTCTCCATTTTGATTCTGATCTTTAAAAAAAAAACAAAAAAAAAACACGTCTTTCTTGGGGATGGGATCACGAGCTATCCTCGCTTTCTTTTCATTTCCGACCTGTCAGCTTGCTGATCCCCACCTGGGAGAGCTGCTTTATTCTTTACTTTTTTTTCTCTTTTTATTATTATTAATAATTTTTTTTTTAAATAAAGCTTTATCCTTTTTTTTTTTCGCTCTTGCGATCCGCCTCCAGTTCCAAATTCGGATATATCGAGCAATGCGTTCTTTTCATCCACCTCCACGGGGGTGTCCTGAAATAAACCTTGTCTTGTCTTGTCTTGTTTTGTCTCGCCATTTGCGGCTTCGAAGCAAGACAGAAGAGAAGAACTATGTCTTTATAAAGAAACTGACACACGCTGTGCATGAAAGCAATATATATATATATATATATGTATGTATATATATATATATATATATATATATATATATATATATATGTGTGTGTGTGTGTGTGTGTGTGTGTGTGTGTGGTTGTGAAACTTTTTTTCTTCTTGAAAATAAAAATAAAAACAGCGACTGCAAGAACAAGATAAAAAGTCAGACGTTTAATCATCTTGGTCGTCAATTTTAAAAACCACTTGAAAATTTTAAGATATGCCGAAACCCATCATCGCGAAGTTCTCCAGCGTGACAATCTGAAAATGTCAGTTGAAAATCGTACAGTCATTCTATGCAATACCACCTGCTCGCCCTTTCTGAACCGACAGTCCGTGGTGTAACGTTATAGAATATTATATGTGAGATTAGCATTTTCAGACATCTTCGTGAAATCAGATTCAGTTCGATTGACATTTTATGAACCGTTTTTTTTTTTTTTTTTAAATAATCGAATCAGGAAACCAGTGTTGCACATGAATGATACGAGTTACCCATCCTTTAGTTCGACATAGCTTTTGCTCCAAAGAAAGAGTGGCACAGATAAGTCCAAGCTTGCTTGTGATTATGTAGTCTGTGTTTGTGTCTGTATGTGTGTGTCTGTAGTATGTCTGTGTCTGTATGAATGCGCGCACGTAGGCGCGTGCCATCGCAAACCTTGTGCGTACCCCCGCGTGTGTCGCGTGCGTGCGATAATGTGATTTCAAAACCAGCCATGGAAAACCGTGTTTAGAAAACCGAAAGAAAATTTGATAAGATTTGACGATTTGTTTTTCCCTTTTATTAGTTTTTTTTTTTTCTTGACTGATAGAGGGACCTGCAGGAGTGGGAGGGAGGAGGGTTAGAGGCGGCTGGTTCCCCCCCCCCCCCCCCCCCCCCCCCCCCCCGTGTCCGGTGGCTTTTGGGAAAAGCGATGACGAAAGCAGCGCGAATGATAGCTACGTTTGAGATTTAAAAAAAAAAAAAAAAAAAAAAATCCCCGCACGCAATACTGTGCCATTCAGAGCACTTTTGTCAATGTTGCCCGAGTGACTCTTCTTCTTCTTTTTCGTCTTCACCACGTCAGGTTCTGTATGGCTGCTGTCGGTTTGATAATAGAACGTGCGCGTGTGGACAGTTCGTGCGTGAAAGGTCCTCGTGATGCATGCATCTGCACCTTTCATAAGTATCATCACATGTATGGCAGGCTCGGCTCACAGGTTTTTTTTTTGTTTTTTGTTTTGTTTTTAATCAAAAAGAAAAGGAATGACGAAAAAGATTCTTGCGCGCGTGTGTAGACATGCGTGTAAAAAAAAAAAAAAAAAAACCCACGCACGTGCGTGCGCGGGCCGCACTTGGAAGCATGGATCCTTTCGCGTTTAGATATCTTCTCGACTTGGGATCTCTTATTTCCGTTTCCATTTTCTTCCTGTTTTGCTCCCGTGTTTTTGTTTGTTTGCTCGTTTATTTTCCCGTGACGAGTACGAACAGGACGGGGGAGTATGTCAGAGGAAGTGGAGGGGGTGGGGGGGGGGGGGGGGAGAGAGGATAAAATAGGGAAAAGAGAACAATAACAAATAAAAGCAAGGAGGATAACAGCTCTTGAAAAAACAACCAGTTTACAAATTTCTTTTCGTCCTCCTCGTTAATCTTGTTCTTGATGGCTCCTGTTTGTAAACAATGTGAGCTTGTGTGGTGGTAACCCTGTGTTTCAGTTGTCTGCCCGTGTGTGTGTGTGTGTGTGTGTGTGTGTGTGTGTGTGTGTGTGTGTCCGTAGTGAACTTAAACTAATTTTCTCTGAAAACACGTGTCTGTCAACACCAAATTTGGCATAAAAAAAAAGCAATTCTTTCCACATGTTCGACTTGAAATGACAATGCACCTCTGGAGAGGGCATAGAAATGATAAAGAAACCAGAATATTTCCACAGTCAGGTTATTGTTGTTGTGTTTTTTTCACAAGGCTTCGCAATTCACCTCACGTATTAATTTTACTCACTGTTTGATAACAGTCGTTTTAATCATCTTTTTTGTTTAAATAGGAACTTCTTATCCCGAGAATAGAAGTCACATTGCTGCCTCATCTGTCAGCAGCAGCAAGTTTCTGCCAAGTAATGGGACATCAAATTGAATACACTATGTGATTGTGTGTGTGTGTGTGAATGGGACATCAACCTGAATACACTATGTGGTTGTGTGTGTGTGTGTGTGTGTGCGTGTGTGTGTGTGTGTGTGTGTGTGTGTGTGTGTGTGTGTGTGTATGTGTGTGTGTGTGTGCGTGTGTGTGTGTGTGTGTGTGGGG
>NC_134876.1:91914348-91924348 GCF_041734735.1 Babylonia areolata
ACACTATCAGCGCCACCCCTTTTTTTCTTTTTTTTTTTCTGCCTTTGAGTCAGTGGTGCACTGGCGGGAATGTCTCTGGAAACGTCATCATAAACAACGACGGGATTATAGCTGCTATTGCTGCTCTTGTTGTTGTCGTAATCGCCGCTGCTACATTAGATGCTACTGCAGCCGCTGCTGCTGCTGCTGCTGCTGCTGTTGTTGCATCGACTGCTACTTCTTCTGTTGCGACTGCTGTTACCGTTGCTTCTACGTTTGTTGTCACCATTGATATTACTTCTACTATTACGACCGCTACTACTACTGCTGCTGCTGCAGATACTACTACTACTACTACTGCTGCTACTTCTACTACTAACACAACTACTACCACCACCAGCACCACCACCACCCACACCAGCAACAGCACCACTACTGCACTGTCACAGCAACAACAATGACAGAGACAGTAACGATGATAATGACAGCAATGACTGCCGTATCAGTCGTACTGATTGTGGTGATGATGACCCTTTGTCTTTAAGATTTTACAGGTGATTCGTTTACAAAGAAATACGAGTATAATGATTCACTGACTTTAGGTGAGGTTAGAGGAGGGACACAAGTCATGTCTGGCTTCCGACTAGCACTGGTTTGTAGATACATATTGATTAACCCGAATCCAGACGCGTGATAATTGTCATTATTCGTTATTGTACTTGATACATGAAGTGAGACGGAAATCATAAACACAGATATATATATAATGAAATAGAAGAGAGAAAAAAAAGGGGGGGAAGGAGGCAGTAGCTGCTAGAGAGAAGGAAACGTGTGAGGTACAAGGAAGGAGGAAAAGATGGGGAAGAGAGAGAGAGAGAGAGAGAGAGACTCGGTAAGCCCTTTTCTTCCCACTACCCCAATTATCGAAGGTGAAAACCTTGGGACGGCGACAATATAACGCCCCAAATAACACGTTTCGGGCCAGTCGAGAGAGAGAGGGAGAGAGAGAGAGAGAGAGAGAGAGAGAGAGAGAGATTGGCAACCCATGCGGAGAGAAATCGACAAGCTATCGCCGACACTGCTACTTTTCAGGAAGGGGTGAGATGGCGAAATAGAAAAGTCGGGACTTTTCCTCCATTTTCCTTTTTCCCTCCATCTTGTGTTTTCTTCTTCTTCTTCTTCTTCTTCTTCCTTTTTCCTTGCCGTCTGGCGTTGAGGTCATCGATGAGGCTCCACCAATCGTTTTCCACCGTCATTAATAAGCCTACCTGACCCCAAAATCAGAAATTACACCCGGGTAATGATCGGTTGCGGACAGCGCTGAGGTATCAGGAGAGGGTTAATTGGTAACATCAGGGCAGCAGAAACTGAAAGGGTTACAGTGGGAATGGTGGGGGAGGGGGTCGGGCGGGGGGGGGGGCGGGGGGGGGGGTGGTGGGAGGGGGGAGGGGAGCTGGCGAAGAGACGAGGCTTGTCTTGTCCCATTCGATGCTGGAAATGTTGGTAGTTGACTGTTCAGCGTGTCTGCACACCTCCCTTTCTCGAAACATTCCCTCGTCCCCCATCAAGCTGACAGGTGTTTTGTTTCTTTTTCCCTGACAACGATCAAGAATCTTTATTTTCTGCAAACAAACCACTTTTCAGACTAAAGTCTATAGCCCTAATGTTAGGATGTATATCTGGAAGAGTGGAAATTAACTGTATATAACACAAAATTTCTGTTTCCTGATGATGATATTTGTATTTCTTTTATCTTTTTATCACAACCTGTGCACTTTCGTAACGTTTAGAAATGGCCGTATTCATTGTCTTCAAGATCACCTCTTCAACAACCGTGAGAACTTTCCACTTGAAACATGTTTGTATTTGTATTGCTTTTTATCACAACAGATTTCTCTGTGTGAAATTCGGGCTGCTCTCCCCAGGGAGAGCGCGTCCCTACACTACAGCGCCACCCATTTTTTTTTTTTTTTTTGTATTTGTTCCTGCGTGCAGTTTTATTTGTTTTTCCTATCAAAACCGAAACAACCATATCCTTAAATAATGGTGATGTAGTCTTGTTTTGATGATCAATATACATCTGATGACGTTTTAGCGCAAGTGATAAGAGTAAAATTTAAAAAAAATAAATAACAGAAATTGAAGATCCACAAACCCATGCCAAAAGAAATCGAAACACCCTCACTATCAACGCCGTTTTTTTCTGGCAACCCGGAGGAAGGAATACGGATCAACATGTCCCCATCTTCCTTCGTTTTCATTTTTTTACCCTCTTCGTCCGGTGTTCAGGGCATCAATGACGCCGACAACATTGGTTATCAGCCTTCGTTCACCACGCCCATCTGACCCTGAAATTAGACCCCAGCAATGATCAGTTGCGGACAGCGCGCAGACGTCAGGACGAGGGTTAATTTGGCATGGCTGGACAACAGAATCTGAAAGGGTTATTAAAGGAGGGGGTGGGGTGTGTGTGTGTAGGAGGTGGGGGGGGGGGGAGCAGGGGGATAGCTAGGTTACAAGAGTCAGTGAGAATTGTCCATTTCCTATCAACGCCGAACCAAGAGGCAGTACAACGCCGGGCTGCTCGCTGGGCGACCCATCGACACAGGAAAACATCCAGTGTGCAAGACATGATGGAGACTCTTCAGTGGTCTCCCCTCAAAGAGCGAAGGAGAAAGGCAAGACTGATTAACTTTTATAAGTTCCATAGCGGCAGTCTTATCATCAACACACGCCACAAGCCCTCTCAAAATCTTCAGCATCCACGGGGACCCGAGGATCGCATCCAGCAGCGTACCACCTCTCCAACTGCAGGACGCTGTACAGACAAAAATCTTTCTTTCCTCGAACTATAACAAACTGGAACAGCCTTCCTGCTGAGACTGCTCTCAGCACAACCCTGGAAGGCTTCAAATCCCGAATCTGATCACCTCCCCCCCCACCCCCATACCTCCCCCCCCACCCCCCAATCCCCTGGCCCAGCAACCTCTACCTCAGGAAACCTCAAAAACACGCAAAGCCCCCTTATAGTCTACAAAATCTTCACAATGATGAAGGCGGTAGTCAAGGGAAAGAAGAAGAAGAGAAGTGTTGGGGTGTGGGTTGGAATTCATTGTGGCTGTTTATTCACCATCCTTCCTGAATCATGATGATACTGCTGGCGGGATAGTACACATCAGTGTGAAAGTTTTGTGGACTGACATGGAAATCAGTACAGAGTTTGTGTGTGTGTGTGTGTGTGTGTGTGTGTGTGTGTGTGTGTGTGTGTGTGGTCCCGGGAAAAGGAAAAAAAAAGTCCTATCCTTCCTCACTAGTTAGCAGGGGTAAAATCCTTGCAAAGGCGGTGATAGAACCACCACAAATAACACGTTGTAGGCCAACTGAGAGAGAACGATCCGCACATCCATGTTGAGAGAGACTGACAAACCCTCACTGATAATGCCAATTTTTCTGCAGCGAGGAGGAAGGATCGGGGACTGACTTGTCCTCATCTTCCTTCTTTTTTCTTCTTCTTTTTTTATTTTTAACCCCAATCCCCCGACGTTTAGGCCATTGATGTGGCTGCCACCATTGGTTATCTGCCTTCGTAGCTCCGCCTATCTGACCCTGAAATTAGACCCCAGCAATGATGATCAGTTGCGGGCAGCGCCCAGACGTCAGGACGAGGGTTAACTGGCCATGGTGAGGACACAGAAACTGAAAGGGATATCAAAGGGAAGGGAGGAGGAGACCTTCTGATGACAAGAGTCGATGAGGCTTTTCCTTTGCCTTGAGCGCTGAACCAAGAAGTGTTGGGATGGAATCCAGCATGGCTGTTCACCTTTCTTCCCTGAGTTACCCCCTTTTTCATAATGATGATGGGTTGGTACACACAAACGGCGTTAATTAAGCATCACGAAAGAAATACGTGACTACAGATTGAATGAAGTCAGTGCCATCATAGCTAGACAGAAAACCGAGGAAGCAGGACGGAAATGGAATAGAAAATGGTGTGTGTGTGTGTGTGTGTGTGTGTGTGTGTGTGTGTGTGTGTGTGTCTGATATCACTTAAATGGTATGTGTGTGTGTATGTGTGTGTGTGTGTGTGTGTGTGTGTGGAATAGGGTGAAGGGGGGGGGGGGGGGTGGCTCTGAGAAAAATAGTCCTGTTCTTTCCCTCATTGACAACGCCACTTTTCTGGCAGCCGGGAGGAATGACTGGAGGTCCGACGTGTCCCTGTTTTCCCCTCTTTTTTTCCCCCTTTTTTTTTTTGTCCCCATCGCCTGGCGTTTAGGCCATCGCTGATGCCAACACCACTAGTTATCTGCCTTCGTTACCACGCCCATCTGACCATGGAATTTGTAGACCCAAGCAATGATTAGTCGCGAACAGCGCGCAGACGTTAGGGCAAGGGTTAAGTAGGCATGGCGTGGCAGCAGAAACTGATAGGGTTGTTCAAGGGGAGAGGTGGGGCGGGGCGGGGCGGGGCGGATTGCTGATGACAGGTATTGGTGGGTGAGGATTATCCGTTTTCTGCAACTCTGAACCAGGAAGTGCTGAGGTGGGCTGGAAGTCAGCGTGGCTTTTCGCCTTCAGTTCAGTTCATTTCAGTTCGAAATGCTTTATTGCCTGCTTGAAGCAGTCAAAACTGAAAAATTTCTTTCGTCTCATTCAAATGCTCGTCAACAAATATCAAAGCGAAAAACGAATGAGTAACCCGAACGCCCTTCCCTGATCACCCCACACACATCAACCATCAAGCATAAAGAAAAAACAGCAAAAAGAAAAATACCTGAGCCGTCTCCTCCTTGTAGGCATTTTGTTATGCTTTTTGTTTGTTTGTTTGTTTTTTAAAAATTTTTATTTTTTTATTTTTTTATTATTTTTTTTTGTGGTTTTGTTTTCTTAGGGGGAGGGGCCGTGGAGGCTATCTCTAGAGGAGTGGCAAAAAGCCTACAAGACCAATTCTCCGCGTGGGGTACGATAATTTATGAAGACATCTCTCTGCTTTTTTTTTTTTTTTTTTTCTTTCTGTCTCCTTCATAAATATATCTGTTATGTCTCTTTTTTTTTACCTGCTGTTCTGTCCACCTGTGTTTTCACTCCAGGTGTACTTGCAGACTTTGTGATGCTTCTTAGCTTGCTCTACTATGAAGCAAAAGTAATAGACAATCAACACTAGACACTACCGTAGACACCGCTTGCCGATTGTGCAGTATTAGTTTTCCAGTGTTGCCGTGAAATGCCAGAGAATACCTCTATAATTATGTGTTTGTGATATTGTATGGCTCTGTGTGTGGCTTTATTTTTATTTATTATTATTATTTGTGTGTGTGTGTGTGTGTGTGTGTGTGTGTGTGTGTGTGTGTGTGTGTGTGTGTGTGTGTGTGTGTGAACCATTGACACTCGCAGAAGGAGCCCGTTCCAGATGGTTCTGATACCGTGGACACGTCTTTGATCGTCTTGATGGTCGTATGTCGAACTACTCGAACGAAACGTTTTGCACATATACGATTTATCTCGAAAATCCTACAAACGCTGACTTATAATCAACAGAGGGAGTCGAAAATTTGATGGCAACATCACAGCTTTGACATTCGCGTGTGTGTGTTTTCGGTGTGTTTTATTTTTTTCTCTTTTTGTTTGTTCGTTTTTATGTTTGTTTATAGTTTGGATTTTTTAGATCATTCGCAAGTATGTGAAAACGTATATAAATAAAACTGTATACTTCGTATGTGCCCAATCAAGATGGCCATGTTTCCCTTAAATAACTGCTTGGCAGATGTGGTGTAGCGTATATGGATTTGTCCGAACGCAGTGACGCCTCCTTGAGCTACTGAAACTGAAACTGAACCATGGCCACCCCTATCTCCCCCCGCCACCCCCCCACCCCCCCACCCCGACCAGTGATCATCTGTGCAGCAGTACATGCTGATTGGCTGCAGAAAAGTCACATCTTACCCAGAATTGCCTCCAGAATGCTCACGTGGACGTTAAACCATTATTTGTTTCAACGCCGCGTATTTTCATTTCTTTCTGGTGCCGGGTGAACGTTGAAACCGTGATAATTAAAACACCAGCAAAAGAGACATTTTTGTTTATGTTGATAAGCGTACGTTGCTTAATGTTACCAAGCGTACCTTTTTAATATATGTATTTTACAGTAATCAAACAATTGTAGCTCGTCATTACTACTTAACACTCTCGTTTCGATAGGACAAGGGTGCTACGTAGGGACAATTTCAGAGCAAATATTAAAGGTGGCGTCTTTGTTTTATCGTTCCCTTTGTTACCTGAAGCTTCCATATCACACCTGTGACAGACGTAAGGGAAGTAGTTCTCTATGTGTTGGCATTATTAGAACAACGGCTGAGTCCAAAGGACAGGCAAGATAACGTGAACATGTGGGTGTGTGTGTGGGAAGGGGGTGAGGGGGGTGCATGTGGCTTTATATGAGTGTGTGTGTGTGTGTGTGTGTGTGTGTGTGCAATTTATGTGTATCCCTACGTGCATGTAAGTCTGTGTGGACATGTTTGCAAGTGTATGTATTCGTGTGTGTGTGTGTGTGTGTGTGCACGCTTTATGATCCGCTTTGAGCGCCTGGGTTGCATGCTGCTCTGTGACGCATGAAATGGCAAAGAAGCTTGGCCTCTGAAATCGTGGAGAGCTAAAAGTCTGAAAACGAGCCACTCGTGAGATCAGAGAAAGATGACGGAACCGACTTCTTAAGACGGCCGACATGCGCTGGGACCGTCCTTGTCTCCGAATAAGTTAAGTGTGAAAGGCACTGGGGACTGGGCGGCTTTCGCATGCCCAGGACGCAGGGTTTCCATTAGCATGTGTGTGTGTGTGTGTGTGTGTGTGTGTGTGTGCGTGCGTGTGTGTGCGTGTGTGCGTGCGTGCGTGCGTGCGTGTGTGTGTGTGTGTATGCGTGCGTGCGTGTTCTCACGAGAGCTCAGAGGCTCACGATACAAGCAACCGAGCATTCTTAAGGGAATAGGGAAAAAGTTCTCAGGGCCATGAACTGCCGTTATAGCGGATTTGTAGATACTGGTCATTTTGAGGCCAGGGTGATGTGTACGAGGTTGTCCGTGGTTTCACAAGTCAATCAATGAGCAACCTGTTTTAACGGCCTGTACCCACTCTGCGAAGGGGCAGAAGCAGTCACTGAACTGATTGTGGAGTGGAAGAATATCCTCACTGACCGTTTCCCTGGTGGGTGGGTCCTTGTGGAATGGTTCAAAGTGTTTCAGTACAAACGACATAACAACTTTTCTTTTCTGGTTGACAGCAGGAGATATCATGAAAGGAAATGCAGAGTTCGACCCCTACAATGTATATGAGATCTAAACAGACTTTTTCCTCGCAGCATCCGTCATGTCTTCGTCCTCAAACCTCATCATAAAAAGACCGTCCCCATGTATGTAATAATCACCAGCCTTGTTTCTAAAAAAAAATACGTAATTTTTGAGACAGTGAAAGATTTGGAGCTGGGAAAGGCAAAGGGTGGTGCAGCTATTTTTAAGCTCTGTACTACATTGTAGTGTTTCATTTCTTTTTAATTGGTTGATGAAAGAAACAAAATTGTAAAGCTTCTCTTTACATGTTCGTCGAGTTCATAGTCGTTCTTATCAAACGTGGTATCATCGAAGCAGATTTGGTCTGCTGGTTATCAATGTTTTTTTTGTTGTTGTTGTGTTTCAAGTAAAATTACAAAATTGTTTCTGCATTGACTATTTCTACACTTCTTGCCCTGCTTTGCCTTTATTCTTCTTTCCAGCTGTTTGTTTAGTTTGGGCTCTTTTTATCTCTCTCTGTCTCTGTCTCTATCTGTCTCTCTCTATCTCTCTCTCTCTCTCGTGTCTCTCTCTGTCTCTCTGTCTGTCTGTCTCTCTCTCGTGTCTGTCTGTCTGTGTCTCTGTGCATCTCCCTCTCTGTCTGTCAGTCTGTCTGTATCTCTCCCCCCTTCTCTCTCTCTCTCTCTCTCCCTGTGTATGTGTGTGTGTGTGTGTGTGTGTGTGTGTGTGTGTGTGTCTGTATCTCTCTCTCTCGCTCGCTCGCTCGCTCGCCCTCTCGCCCTCTTCTCTTTCTGCTTTCTCTCTCTCTCTCATCTCTCTCTCTCTCTCTCTCTCTCTCTCTCTATATATATATATATATATATATATATATATGCGTGTCTGTGTCTGTGAGTCTGTGTCTGTGTGACACCCCTGCCCCTCGTGGCTATGAGACTATCATCTTCTCAAGCCTGACGATCGCCCCACACTGTTTCACTGAAGCCGCGTTGTCGTTTTTTCATTTAGCGGCCATTGATTAATCAATTGGAACGTGATTACAACTAAAAGCAAATTTTGTGCAGATGTGGAGGGTAGCACACGAGGACAATTAATTTGCATCATGCAAATACCAGCAGGATTTTCACAATATCCAGGTCCGCTATGGCGTGGAACAATTCAGCTGCAAAGAATCCACACGCAATGGTCGAAGCGTGAACCTTCCCAGGCTCTACAAAAGCCTCCAGTCACGAATGTCTTGACGGAGAAAGTCGTGTCACAGCCAGCTGAGAAAAAGAAAGACTGACTTTGTGTTGACACGAATACACAATCCTTCCCTCCTATCTTCACCCAAGATGATTTTTATTTCCGTCAATCGAGCGTCAGATCCCTTCAGACTAGCCGATTTTTTTTTTCCGATCTCCCAGTTCAACATAATTATGTGCAGTCCTGCTTGTGTTTGAGCCCCCTTCGCGTGTATACGCACGCAGAAAATCGAATTCGCACGTTAAAGATCCAGTAATCCATGTAAGCGTTCGGTGTGTTATGGAAACAGGAACATACCCAGCATGCACACCCCCGGAAACGGAGTATGGCTACCTACATAGCGGGGTAAATAAACAAACGGTCATACATGTAAAATGTTTCATGTCTGATGGTGTATGTGTGCGTGCTTGAAATCTGATTGAATGACACGGGAAACGAATGATGAGCGCCCAATGGCAGCCGTCTGCGGGCTCTACCCAAGTAGGCAGCCTGTTATGCAAATACCCCGTGTATGTAAAGCGCTTAGAGCTTGGTCAACGACCGAGGGCATACGCAAGATAAGTATCCAAATAGTTCATTCATCATTCAAGATGATGGACTTGGAGTTTAGAAGCTGTCTACCCAGAGGGCTGGCTGGGGCAAGTAGAGTGGAATGTATAACGTGCGAAGTAAGAGCCAGGTGGATCTGTTGACGATATTTTGTTTTCATGCTGGGTCTGTTTCGTTGAGTGACAGCGTGTACACCTCTGGTACAGTGCACGTGCATGTCGGTGTAAATGGTGGAGGGTATGGGTGATGTGTGCACGAGAAAGAGAGAGAGAGAGAGAGAGAGAGAGAGAGAGAGAGATTTGTGTGTGTGTGTGTGTGTGTGTGTGTGTGTGTGTGTGTGTGTGTTTAATTCACACACCCTACTAAAATCTAGGTGATCCAAATGAGGAGACCGAGTTTTGGAAAAGGGACCAAAACGTTCAGCTGGTTCCCATTCAAAACTATTCACACAGCTCCAACTGACAAGTGCAAGACACAAAGCACGGCTATATATAACAGAGGTGTTTGCTTAAGACAAACAAACCAATATCGTCAGTGAAGAGTCAATATCACAATTACCATAATTTTCTACCCCCAGTCTAGGAAACGATTGACATGAACTTAGTTGTGTTGACAAACCTGTGATATAACCCAAACTGCACTGAATTGCGGTTCGTCCGTCGGGATCGACGAGAACCATCTAGTCATCCTGGGGGTGGGTGGGTTGGGCTATGTGGGTGCACAGATGACTGGTCAGGCCAATCCGCGCCCGGAAGGTTCTGACGCAGTGTGGACAGGGGATGGTGGCGGCTGTCGGGGACTTGCTGGCACTGCTTTTCCTGGCCTGTCTGCGTTGCTCTGCTGCAGCGATTCTGTTGGCCTCACAGGATTTGGCGCCTTCGTGGACAGCTGAACGCCACTTTGGTCTGTCCATTGCATTCAGCTCCCGTGTGGCTGATGTTGAAGGCCTTCAG
>NC_134876.1:91929348-91941848 GCF_041734735.1 Babylonia areolata
CGCAGACCTCAGTCTGTGGCAAGGCCGGTCCTATTTCAGTACTGCACTGGACGTGGGAGGAAAGAAAAGAGCTTGCAACCACGAAGGTGAAGGGACGTGAAGGCAGAGGAGCCTGAGGAGCTAAGCTGTTCCCAAGTTACACCAGCCTCAGACAAGGGTCTGGCTCAGTCGATGATACTTTATTTCCCCACCGATTATATTGTTTGCCAAGTAGGAACTCGGCTTCGTACATCTTGAAAATTTTCTCCCCTTCCTTCCTAGAGTGAAACAGAAGGTATTCTCGCCAGATCGATGTTCCCCAATCATTCAGCGGATGTCCAGAGTTAACCAGATAACAGCTTTCGACTGACTGATACTGTAATCTATTGTCTCTCCCTCACGGTGTCTTTGCCGCCCTGTTGGTGGTTTCCCGCTTTTCGCAAACGTGGATCTTGTGTACCCGTCTGTCTCCTTGCCAACCCCAGGCTTTCGTTAATTTAGAAAGATGGGAACTGATTGCCATTAGTGCCTAGCACGAACGCATGGTCTATTATTCATATATTTCGTTTAGTTTAGTTAGTTAGTTAGTTCGTTGCTTATTTTATTTTATTTTACCTTCAGCATCATATTACGCGGGTGCCAAGAGAATCATTTATGAAAGGACATTCCTGCCTGTTAGAAATTTCCCGCAAAAAGTTATCTTTCACGTCACTTTCTTTGGTTGTTTTTCTTTGTTTCCTGTCTTCTTCTTGTTGTTCATCTGCTCGTTAAAATAGTTCTCCTTGAGATATCTTTTTGACTGCTCTGAACACCTGGTGGTGATATTGCATGGCTGGTGCTTGCTGTCCATTCTAAGGTTGTATTTGCCAATTAAGGTTGTATTTGCCAATTAAGGTTATATTTGCCAAGAAAGTTGTATTTGCCAATTAAGGTTGTATTTGCCAATTTTGCCTTTTTCGTTTGTTACCAGATGTCTTTTCATGTCAGTCTGGGGGTGATAAATGTAATGATATCTTTATCACTTACAGTATTGTTTAAATTGTGTAACGCGATGTGTGTTTTTGTGCATTTGAGTGTCCAGATGTGTTTGTGAATTTAAGTATCCGGGTGACTGAAGCGTGTTTTACTTATCAAAAGAAATACATATATGGGTACATAGATTTCTTTGTTCTCATCGTTGTGAAAGGTTTTGATATTGTCATTGTTCATCTCCTATTCGTATTTGTATTGCATTTCAGTCAGCTCAGCTTTAATGACAGTAAAACGAGAAACAAAAACAGTCCCGCAAACACTCTGAAATAACGAAGAAAGCAAATGAACGAACCAAACAAATACCACATAGAGCATTTTTTTTCTATCATTGGTGATGAAGAGAGGTATTCAACAAAAGTGGAAATTCAAGTCCTCAGTCGCTTTCTCCACAGAATGATGAGGAAACCACTATTTCATTAGTGGCTGTTTAGAGGACAGAGACAAAAGCTGAAGACATTAGTGCAAAATATGAAGGTTATGAAATGAAGACGTTTGCGGCTGAAAATATCAGCTGAATCAATGGAGCGTCAACACCATTACGCTTTTTAACACACCAGATCCTGTATTCTGTTGAGTAAAACAGTTCTGATTGAGAGAAACCTGGGATACTTACCGCAAAATGGATAATACACACTGACCAACACCTGAACTATTTAGCCTCCAGTCACGAACACCTTGACGGAAAGCAGCGAGCCGAATGGAATAAGATAGAATTCCATCCAGACCCCCAAGCCAGCCAAGAAATAAAGCCTTTGCTGACACGAAACACTATTCTCGTCCAAGTTCACCGAGCCATTCCTTTATTTCCGCCTAGCCAGATCTCGTATTAACCTCCTGTCTTGCACTCACTGGCCTGCAGATGACGCGAGAGGCGGAGAGAAATTTTAATTAGTTTCAGGGCTCAACCATTCAAGCATGGTAAAGCAAAGAGTTACTTGGAAAAGTTGATAGGATTACAGATTGAAGTAGGTCTGCTTGAAGTGCTAGGTTTGGCTTTAAGACTGCCAAGTGGTTAGCTGTTGGCATATCAGAGCCATGTGAGTCAGTGTGAGTCAATTGATATAATTTTACTTCCACTATCTTACTAATTGACAATTTATAGACCACTGTTTTCCTGCACAGTGTGTGTGTATGTGCATGAGAATATTTGCTGGGAGGATGATATTTGTGCACGTGCATGAGTGCATTCCCATCACATTCCAAAGTCTTTAAATGTAAACGACTTCGAGCAAATTGAAGCAAAGGAGGGAAATTACAACGCACCAACTGACCTAAATTTGGAGTTCAGGCCCTGAAAAGAGATACGCCAGTCACCAGGCATGATACAGGCATTGGCAATGTATGACGAATGTATCAACTATATGGTCAGTAATTCTTATTAGCGTTTTTTGCCTTGGATGCTATCAACGCAGACTCATTTTTTTTCGAAACAAACCCCTCCGCTGTGAATCCACACGCAGCGGACGCGACACGTGAACCTTTCAGACTTTTCAGCCTCCAGTCACGAATGCCTTGGCGAGACGGAGAGAGTCGAGTTGAAGAGAAAATGAAAATCCAAGTCGGCCTCCGGCCAGCTGAGAAAGAAAGCCCCTGTTGACACAAACAATATTCTCTCCCAGCTTCACCCAATCGTTCTTGATTTCCGTCAATGGAGCGCAAGATCCCATCGTCTTAGCCCCCCGTCACGCACTGGACTGGCCGCAGACGACGTGTATAAGGGAGAAAAAGAGCAGGGCAAAGGAAGCGTGGGGTAGGTGGGAAGGATGAGGGTGATGGCTTTGTGGTTGGGAAGCAGGCTACTCAAAGGGCTGACTGGGCAACGGACAGCCAGTTGTATAAGTTGTTTGCAAAGTTAAGAGTTGTCTAGCTCAGTGAATGATGCCGTATCTCCAGGCCACATTTCGTGAATGCAGGTGCATCTGTTTACTTATTGCTGGTTTTACTGGATTTTCTGGAACGACAATTATTGCTGCTGGGTCAGATTTTCTGTATGTAATCTTGATGTTGTAGCTAATCACACTGTACTCGTCTGAAATAGAATTTTGACCAAATTGCTCTCTTATGAACAAAACGAATCAGACCCGCCTGGACAGGTTAAAACCTTATCAATCCACACCAGTCATGCTGTTTGCCAAGTCAGAACTCAGCTTGGCACATCTCCAAGTCCTCTCTCCGTCCTCCTCCCCAACTGACTACGCAGAGTGAGATAATAGATATTCTCTCCTTATTCTTCACCAGGTGCTGATGTCCAGAATTAACCAGTTTAAAACGTTCGACTGACTGATACTGTTATCCATTGTATCTCCCTCATGATGTGGCGGCTTCCTGCTTCTTTAGCCAGCGTGGATTTTGCGACCCAGTCAGGCTGTTTACCAACACAGGCGTTCATCAGTTTGGAAAGATAGGAACTGGTATTCATTTTGATAGGAAAGTACAAGTGGTGTATCATTTTGTGAATGGTAAGACTAAGTGAGGATCAACATTTTTATTTATTTATTTATTTTTTTTTATATATGCTCCTTTTTTTTTCTTCCAGTGTAGTGAAAACGGTAGAAAAATAGATGTCTCTGTGATGTTATCTTCACGCGATGAAGGAACTTTTTTTTCTAATCCCGTAATAAAGATGGTTGATGTGCTTTTCGTTTGTGAACAAACCCTGGAAACTCAGTTAGTTAGAAATACTCTTCTTTTTATTTTCTCTCACTCACTCTCTTTTCTCTTTTTCTGAGTTGTTTCTTTTCCTTCTGCCCACTATTTCTTTCATTCTTCCGGGTCTGTGCATTTGTACTCTGCTCAAAGTCTGCCCACTGGAGTTATTTTCGGAACAGCTGTACAGCTTGGTAGGATGATTGTATTGAGACTTACTGCCCATTCTGCAAGACTGAGTTTTTGTTTGCTCCACAACTGATGTCTGGTCTAACAATCTATAGGTGGGTATGAGCATCGCTTTCTGCAGTTCTTTTTTCATTCCGGCATTCGACTTTTCCTGTGTGTACCAGTTTCTTTTTTTTCTAATCCTGGGGATGGTTAATGAACAGCAATGATTGGAGCCTCCAGCATAGCCTGATTTTTTTAATTTATTTTATTTTTTTAAATTTTTTTTTTTAAATATTTTTTGCTGCCCCATCATCTGCACCGTTTCAGTGGCATTACTCCCACGCCGCTCATTTAGATTCCCCCATACACGGCCACACCCGGGTTCGTCCGTCGCAGTTCCAGCGTCGGCAGTCTACAGGGAACCATCGATGTTAGGTCGCCAGGAGGCCACACACCAGAGCACAGCCTGATTTATATTTCCAGAAAAAAGGTTGCGAGTGCAATCGAAAGTCTCAGTGACTGCAGGTAGCGTTCATTTTTATTTTGCTTTAAAGGTGATACGGGTGTGGATAGATCGCCTGAAGTGTTCTGTGTAAAGGCTTTGAATGTCGTCAAAGTTCGTCTTGTGTTCGTGGCCTTATATGGCACCGGCGATCGGCTAGGTTTAAGACATGATTAACGTGAATTAAAATTGTTGTACACATACACAGATACACACACACACACACACACACACACACACACACACACACACACACACACACACACGTACACACACAAAAGAAAGCATGCATGAACGCACGCACGTATACTCTCTCTCTCTCTCTCTCTCTCTCTCTCTCTCTCTCTCTCTCTCTCTCTCTCTCTCTCTCTCTCTCTCGTGCTTATATAAAGCTTTTAAGTTAAGAGAAATAGTATTGTCCTATTTTCTGTAGTATAATTATGTAAACAGTTGAATGCTTATTTCCCGTTACGGTAATGTCAGCATGTCTTGTTATCGCCTCTCATTCATATGGGGCTATGGCCTTAATGAATAAATCATCTGCGTCTGTTTCTCTCTCTCTCTCTCTCTCTCTGTCTCTGTCTCTGTCTCTGCCTGCATGCCTGTCAGTCTCCGTTTTTGTCTGTCTTCTCCTAACCCTCTCCTCCTCCTTTGCTTTCCTACTTTCTCTCACTGGTTCTTTGGATTGCATTCCACCAAATATGCACAGCCAGAGGTTACGAACTTTACATGATAGACCTAAGCCCTGTGATCAGTACAACTGTACAACCACACGGTTCTCCGGTAAACGTACATCTCATAGTCACACAATCCTTCTTTCAGTTTAATTAACTTATATAACCCCAGACGTCCTTGTGACCTGGCGATACTTGTTGGTATATTTACACATGTTTTTCCCTCCTCAGCTGTAAGAATAGTGCTGAGAAACGAACGTAGCTTCCATCGGACTGGAAGGGACATGAAAGTATCATTCAGACTTTCAATAATGGACAGCAAAGGAAAAGGAAGGAGGTAAAAAACAAAACAAAAAAAAAAACACAAAAAAACCCCAAAAAATCATGGTACGGGTTTTTACGCGTCAAACGTAACAGAAGTTATTTTGGCCAAAGAAAGAACATAAAGCGTTTGCATGTGCAGCAAAGTTATTTATCCTCTTCTCTCACTTCCCCTTTCCCTCTCTTCCACTCTCTCTCTCTTTGAACAGCGTAGTGTTTATGTAACGTAATTTCTCTTTGTAGTAATGTGCGACTTTCTGTTTATTCCATGCGTACCCCCTTCTAAGGGGCTATAGCCTATATGAAAAAAAAGTCTACCTCTGTGTCTCTCTTTCCCTCCCCCTCCCCCCCCCTCTCTCTCTCTCTGTCTGTCTGTCTGTCTCTGTCTCACGTGAGGCAAAGACAGCCAAGTCTGTTTCAGTAAGTGATGTGGAACCAGATCTGTATAGACTTGGGAGCTGTATGCCTTCAAAAACGATGGGCAGTTCCTGATGCTTGGTCCTTGTCGAGTCTGAAACTCCTTTATCTCTGCGAAGCTTCTGCTGTCTGTCGGGTCAGACCAGAGTGCTGTACTTTGTGCACATGGTTGTTTTGTTCCCTGGTGATTCTGCACATCAGCTAGCGGGTTCTCTGGGGCAGGAACCTTTGTTGGTCGATCGATGTTCTCCAGTCCTCTGTGGGGACTGAGGGAACTGATCTCTTCTAAGTCACCACGTGTAGCTGAAGTTTATCGTCCGGTCGATCTCGTTTTGTTTCTTGACCTCCATGTCTTTCGTTTCCCTGCCACTGTGTGCCACTGTGTGTCACGTGCACCATTGATCTGCACTGTCATCAGCTTTTCGGTGGCTTGGGTTATGACGTCTGTTATGCCTTCATTGCCAGGAAGATCCTGTCACACAAATCTGCGCGTGCCACTGTTGTTGTTGTAGGATAGTTGACGGAAAGAGACGTGGATGGCTGGAATTGGAATGTAGGCGATTTGTTCTGATGGATACAGTTCCGTAAGATGGATATGAAACCTTAATTTATTGTTGTATTTTCATTGAATGAATATCGACAGGTGTAGCGAGCTGTCGGTACCCACTCACCCAATATACAGGCACACCCCTTACTGCACCAAATCTTTCCACAAGCTGAAACTGGGAATGTATGGATATAAACAAACACTATTCACCCCCCACCCCGGTTTCACACAACCAATTCTTTTACATCTGCTATTTGAAAAACAACAACAACAAAAAAACATCAGTGCCAAACCCGACCGCCAAAGCCTCGGTTCACATGTTCATAGGAACACAGCAGTGCTAGAGAAATAGAAAGGTATAATAATATAAACTCGTTTCTGTCTTGAGTGCAGCCAGCGAGGGTACGAGGGAGAAAAGCGAGTTGTGACTATCTTCCTCTGATTGGTTGCGAAAAAATCACACACAAAAAAACCCCCCAAAAAACAAACAAACAAACAAAAAAAACAAACCCAGAAGACCTCAGCTGTCTCACCCAGCGGACGATATCTTATCTCCGCACCATTTATGTCCCTTGCAAAGCACAATTACAGCCTGCTCCCCCCTCCCCCCAGACGCCAACTCTCTGTGAATCAGCTGCCAGGTTTTCCAGGGCAGTATCCGTTCTCGCTAGATCGATGTGCCCCCCCCCCCTCCCAACCCCTCACCTTCCACTTCCCCCAATCAATTTCCGGATACAGAAAATTAACCTTTTAGCACCCCGTGCACACTCCGGAATCTGCCCCGTCACCTCCATTTGGCCCTGTCTCTTCACCCTCCATGCTCGTGTTTTCCGGCCTCCTGCCAGATCGTTTCCGGTTTCCGCCTCTGTTCATTTTCCTCAGCCTTTTGCTGCATTGGGGTGATAGGAGCAATTGTTTTCCCTTTTATCTTTCTCCTTGCGAGACCTTTTTTAGTGCCACTTGGCATGAGAGATACATTGGAATACCGTACCGTTAGGAAGCAACTGTCTTCCTGTGGTAGGTTCAGGGTAAGAAGAGTCCAAGGGAACAGATCAGTGCCATCTCACTCGATGAACAATGACTTATCTCTCTGCACCAGTTCTACTCCGTGGTGAATAGAGTTACAGTGGCAGTGCTCTGACCGCCTCTAATCCATACCCCCTCCCCCATCCCCCTTCACCCTTCCCCCCTATCAAACGACCCTCACTGCCAGTCATTCCATCTCCTCATGCATACTCTGTGAATCAGTGGACACATGGTTCTCGCAAGATCGAAGTTTTCAATCAGGAAAAAAATTAACCTTCTCGCCATCCGTGAATAGATCAGACTGCTTCGTCTCCTCGACCTTGCGATGTCTCTTGACCTCACCCAGCTCGTGTTTTTCGACCTCCCGCCAGCTCGTATCCCGTTTTTTGTTGGGTTTTGTTCACCCTTCTCCCCGTCTTTTACTAACTGAAGTGATGCGAGCTGTTACTCCTTCGCTGGTGAAGCTGTTTTAGAACCGCTTGGGGTGAGAGAGAGAGAGAGAGAGAGAGAGAGAGAGAGAGAGAGAGAGTCAGAAATCGGAATTCCGTTAGAAGAGCAGCTATTGGGGCGTCTTGGAGCATCTTAGGGATAAGAAGAATCATGTGAAGCAGGGCAGAACCATCTCTCTCGGCGGACAATACTTCTGCGTCAGTTCCGCTGCATGCTGAGTGCCATCACAATGGTACGCCCGCCTCCACTTCACCCCCCCCCCCCCACACACACACACACACACCTTTTTCCCTCTTCAGCTTCCGTTAGTGCCCCCTCCCCCACTTCTACCTCCACCCTCCATACCCCTCTGCTCCCACAAACTGTGAATCGGTGACTGATGGGAATAATTATTTCTATTTTGTCAGTTGGAAATGGGTTTGCTGTCCGCACAATGGTCTGGGTTTTCCTTTTCGACATGGAGATACGGGGGTGAGAATGGCTGGACACGTGTTTTATTTCTTTTAGTTTTTGACTACATATCTTAAAGATAGATTGTAAAAAAAAAAAAAAAAAAAAAACATTATTGATTACTTCTGGTCAATGGAAAAAAAATCGTTGACACTTATGAGGGATGTGACACTCACAACACCACACACACACACACACACACACACACACACACACACATACACACACACACACACACACACACACACACACACACAAAAACAAACAAACAAAAAACGCACGCACACATGCGCTCGCGATTTCACGCAATTAAATCGCCAACCGTCCCACGCATGTATGCTCGAGCTAATGCGCCGAAAAAGAAATCAGAGCTGACACAAACCATGTTATTCTCGGAGCTTTCCCCGTCTTTTACTCACTCATTCGTTCGTTTCATTCGATCAGTTATTGATTCCATCTCGTCTCATCAACTTCCAGGGCCATTGATTTACACGAGAAAAGGGCAGTGCAGCATCAGCTCGTTCCAACACTTTTTCGTGTTTTTCAGCGAGGGAATTTGGGGGAGTTAACCTGAAATTCAGTGGGAAGAAATTTCAAGACCTGTCAAGGGTACTCACTTCAGTCGTTATGGTTTTATTTATTTATTTGTTTATCTGTTTATTCCTTTATTCGTTTATTTAAGTGTGTGTGTGTGTGTGTGTGTGTGTGTGTGTGTGTGTGTGTGTGTGTGTGTGTGTGCGTGCGTGCGCGCGTACGTACTTACGTGCGTGTGTCTGAGTATAAAAGACGTAACATTTCTTTAGTAGATAGGGTGTTTATGGTGTAAGATGCATTTTACTCTCTTATTTCATTTCCTTTAACCGATTCTGACAGATCGGCTGGCAACTGTTCGCCGAGGGTTTGCCAGACTGAGGTTCCCGATCACTTTTCGGATTTGGTCTTTTCACCTTACCTACCCATGTTTTCTGGCCTACTGTTGAATATTTGTATTTGTATTTGTATTTTTGTCACAACAGATTTTTCTGTGTGAACTTCGGGCTGCTCTCCCCAGGGAAAGCGCGTCGCTACATTACAGCGCCACCCATTTTTTGTATTTTTTCCTGCTTGCAGTTTTATTTGTTTTACCTATCAAAGTGGATTTTTCTAAAGATTTTTGCCAGGAACAGCCCTTAATTGCCGTGGGTTCTTTTACGTGCTCTAAGTGCATGCTGCATACGGGACCTCGGTTTATCGTCTCATCCGAATGACTAGCGTCCAGGCCACCACTCAAGGTCTAGTGGAGGGGGAGAAGATATCGGCGGCTGAGCCGTGATTCGAACCAGCGTGCTCAGATTCTCTCACTTCCTAGGCGGACGCGTTACCTCAAAGCCATCGCTCCTCTCACATATGCTGTGCGTTCGTCCTTGTGTCCATGCCAGAAAAAGCCTTATTCTGCAAAGCTATTATCATTATTTCTTCGTTATAACCATGGATGTTTTCGTACTGGAAGAGGCCAGGGATTTCGGATAGATGAGAAAGAAACAATGTATCTGTTGGTATTTCAATGACGAAACACCAGCAGTGGTGTATTTCTGGACATACACACTCATACACACATACATACATTCATAGCTACCTACCTTTCAAACGACACATTCAAATGTGAAAATCAGTACTTATTAACAGTACCAGTATGTGTTACGGAATATTGAGCTAAATTCCACTCCATGTACATATACGCATGCGCACCCACTCACACTCGCACACACGTGCGACCCGCGCTCACACACACACACACACACACACACACACACACACACACACACACACACACACACACACACAAAACCCCCCCCAGACACCATTTTGTCAGCAAGCTGGGAAAGATACAGATAATGAAGACCGCGAGTTGGAGCACCCGATCGTCTCCCCTTACCCTCGGCCAATCAGTCTTTTATTTCCGTCGATCAAACGCCATATCCTGACGCCCTTAGCCCCCACCCACTCCACTCCACTCCAGCCGTTTTCAAGGATCGTTGATGCTGATGTGTGGGAGAGAAGAGACGACCGGACATAAATTCGTCTCGGGACTTAGGGTCGCTACACTGGTGGCTAGGGACCTACACACGCGGAGGAGAACTGAATTCTTTTGGTGGCCACACTGTCTGCCTATGATGGAAGGTTGGAGGTCAGGGACAGAGATGAAGCCGTTTATTTATTTTTATTTTTATTTTTTATTTTTTTTTTTTTGGCTGGGGCGAGATGTGGGTTGTTGTCGTCTGGCTGTGGATATGTGGAGTGATGGCCTAGAGGTAACGCGTCCGCCTAGGAAGCGAGAGAATCTGAGTGCGCTGGTTCGAATCACGGCTCAGCCGCTGATATTTTCTCCCCCTCCACTAGACCTTGAGTGGTGGTCTGGACGCTAGTCATTCGGATGAGACGATAAACCGAGGTCCCGTGTGCAGCATGCTCTTAGCGCACGTAAAAGAACCCACGGCAACAAAAGGGTTGTCCCTGGCAAAATTCTGTAGAAAAAATCCACTTCGATAGGAAAAACAAATAAAACTGCACGCAGGAAAAAATACAAAAAAAATGGGTGGCGCTGTAGTATAGCGACGCGCTCTCCCTGGGGAGAGCAGCCCGAAATTCACACAGAGAAATCTGTTGTGTTAAAATGAAAATGAAAATAATGATTGAAATTTCTTTTTTCGGGGTTCATCTGGAAATGTCACAATTCTCTGTCTCATTAAGAAAAAAAATCATGGTGACATTGTAAGAGAATCTGAGCGCGAGAGAATCTGAGCGCGCTGGTTCGAATCACGGCTCGGCCGCCGATATTTTCTCCCCCTCCACAAGACCTTGAGTGGTGGTCTGGACGCTAGTCATTCGGATGAGACGATAAACCGAGGTCCCCTGTGCAGCATGCTCTTAGCGCACGTAAAAGAACCCACGGCAACAAAAGGGTTGTTCCTGGCAAAATTCTGTAGAAAAATCCACTTCGATAGGAAAAACAAATCAAACTGCACGCAGGAAAAAATACAAAAAAAATGGGTGGCGCTGTAGTATAGCGTCGCGCTCTCCCTGGGGAGAGCAGCCCGAAATTCACACAGAGAAATCTGTTGTGTTAAAATGAAAATGAAAATAATGATTGAAATTTCTTTTTTCGGGGTTCATCTGGAAATGTCAATTCTCTGTCTCATAAAGAAAAAAAAATCATGGTGACATTGTAAGAGAATCTGAGCGCGCTGGTTCGAATCACAGCTCGGCCGCCGATATTTTCTCCCCCTCCACAAGACCTTGAGTGGTGGTCTGGACGCTAGTCATTCGGATGAGACGATAAACCGAGGTCCCCTGTGCAGCATGCTCTTAGCGCACGTAAAAGAACCCACGGCAACAAAAGGGTTGTTCCTGGCAAAATTCTGTAGAAAAATCCACTTCGATAGGAAAAACAAATCAAACTGCACGCAGGAAAAAATACAAAAAAAAAAGAAAAAAAAGAAAAAAGGGTGGCGCTGTAGTGTGGCGACGCGCTTTCCCTGGGGAGAGCAGCCCGAATTTCATACAGAGAAGTCTGTTGTGATAAAAAGAAATACAAATACAAATATTTCTACACGCCATCCTCCGTCAAACATACACACATACGCACGTACGCTCTCTCTCTCTCTCTCTCTCTCTCTCTCTCTCTCTCTCTCTGAGCTTTTCTCACATTATATAAAGCACATTCTAGAAATTCTAGAGAGTTGTGGAAAAGATCAGAAAAAGTTATGGGGTACAATCAAATCTGCAACATATAGTAGAACACCACCTAGCTGTATTTCAAGCGATGAATGGTTTAGACATTTTAAGTCAGTATTTGGATGTATTGGAGGAGGATATAGTGATTGATCTCGAAAACACAACAAACGAAGCTGATTTTGACGAAACTTTGCAAAGTTCTAGCATGTATAACAGTATTTTAGATGCCACCATAACCGAAACAGAAGTTATTGGAGCACTTAAAGCTCTGAAATTAGGAAAAGCTGCCGGTCCTGATGGGATTAGTGGCGAATTTTATAAATATGGTTCACCAATTGTAGTAACATTTTTTTACCCAATTATTCAATAAATTATTCGACTATGGAACATTCCCAATGACTTGGTCTGAAGCAGTTATACACCCACTACATAAGAAAGGTGATACTAATTATCCGGACAATTACAGAGGGATATCTTTGCTTAACGTATCTGGTAGATTATATACTTTCATTCTAAACAAGCGCCTAACTGCATAGGTTGAAGAAAATGCTGTATTGAATGAGTCACAAGC
>NC_134876.1:91946848-91951848 GCF_041734735.1 Babylonia areolata
CCACTCTGTACTTCCTCCTCACAGTAATTCACTTGCCCCTGTTGTTTTTTTTTGTTTTTTGTTTTTTTCTTCATCTTGTTTTTTTACTGAACAAATCCGACACAGATTTTGTCCCTGTGGAGAAAGTGCACTCCCGCTTTCAAGGAATGCCTAGGGAACACATGCATTCTTGGCAAAACTCCTCTCTGTCTGTTGACCTGCCAACAAAAGGCACACGCCAGGGGCATTTGAGTCCCATTTCAGGGCCCAGCTTAGCCCTGATCAACTCGGGTTGTTCTCTTCGTCTGGGGGTGTGGGGAGGGTGGTGGTGGTGGGGGGGGGGGATTTGAACTCCACAGAGCAACAGAGGACATGTTAATGACACCAAAAAAAGTGGTCAACAGGAGGAAGAAGCTAAGTGCAAAGGAACTGCTGATAATACATAGTCTGAACGATACAAAAAACGCCGCTGTGGGATGGGAATGGGGAGGGGTAATGCTTACAGCACAACACGCTGTGATGAGACAAAACAAGATATTTATTTTACAGGAAATGAACATTGTCATCCTTTTTTTTGTTTAGATGCAGAGTGACAGCAATATGAAACAGGAATGCACGATGATGATGGTAGGGATGACGATCGTGTGTGAAGAAGATAATACAAATGACCCATATTCATCTTATTGTCATCATCGTCAACATCAAGATACCACATGCATACAAACGCATGCGTTTGTAGACAAACAAATATGCACACACACACACACACACACACACACACACACACACACACACACACACACACACACACACACACACACACGGAGAGAGAGAGAGAGAGGGAGAGAGAGAGAGAGAGTGATCAGCTTTCGGAAAAGCCCGACGAACTGCTGGCTTGTACGAAACTCCTCTGCACTGACCAGCTAACAAAAAGTACATGCCTGCATTATGATTTTTTTTTTCTTCTATCTCTTGAGGATCAGCTTAGATTGACTGAATCTCTTTCTCTTCGTCAAGGGAATTTAACAACAGCAGGACAGATATAAATGAGACAAAAACTATCTAACAGCAGAAAGCAAAGTGAAGCAAAACTGCTGATGGCAGCAGATGTCTAAACGAGACAAAGCCACCACAGGGGGATTGCCAGGGAACGGAAGATGCGTGGGAATTATGTTTTGATGTAGCACAACAAAACCACCATAATCACCAAGACAGGGCCATCTGAACTTGCTTGCCGTTTCTTTGTATCACTGGTATTAAGTTTTAATTTGAAATTTTAGAAAGGAGGAAGTGGTTCATTGGTGGATAATGATGATGGTGATGATGCTTTCAGTGGCATGACGAAGGGTTTTTAGAGTCATCACCATTTATGTAACTGTGTTCATCGCTATCACTGTCTTGGACGTCACACACATGACAACAACAACAACAACAACAACAAAACCAACAACAGCGTCACACAACAAGACTTTAATCACACACACACGCACAATCTCACACATACACACACATACACAAAGACAGTACAACAACAGCAACTACAACAAAAGCAGGGCAGTGCAACATGCCACCACACCGCACCACAGCACACACACACACACACACACAATGTTCACAGAATGTTTATCTGTTCTTGCTGCTAGACCGATGTTTCCCAGCCTAATTTCCGGGTTGAGAAACAGAACCATGGAACACCCCACACGTGGCTGAGATTGCCACGCTTCCTCGGTCCTCTGCTGTCTTGGCCTTTTCCCGCTCCTGTTTTCCGGCCCGTCCTGCAAGCTGTACGACGTGATCCAGTTTTTTTTTCTTTCTCTCTCCTGTCCCCGCTTCGATCAGTCTATGGCTTGACAGCAATGAAACAAACTGTAGCCCCCTCCCCCCCACACCCCCCTTCACTCTTCTGCTGTTCTCTAAAGTCGCACGAAAGTTGCCAGGGAAGGAAATGTTCAAGTGAAATCTTCTTCAAAACTTTTTTTTTTCTATTTTTCTTTTCAGCTTTGTTGTTGTATCGGGCAATCGCTGTCCTCCAGCTGGCTGCGCGAACGCAGTTGTTAGCGCCTGTTACCGACGACTTTTCTTTTAGCACTCTCGCTCCTAAGTATTCCACTCTGATGGACCATTTTCTCAGTGTGCGAGAAATAGGGGAGTAGTGAGGCTTCATCATCTGGGTGGGTGATTGTCAGGGCACGTGTGTGTGTGTGTGTGTGTGTGTGTAGGCGGATGAGCTGTGTGTGTGTGTGTGTGTGTGTGTGTGTGTGTGTGTGTGTGTGTTTGCGTGTGTCTGTGTGTGAATGACATAGGAATAGAGAGGAAGCCCCCCCCAAACCCACCACTACCACACACACATGCACACACACACGCACACACACACACACACACACACACACACACACACACACAAAGGCTTGGGGGTGAGTGGGGGTGTGGAACTGATGAAATCACCGAAGGGTGGCAGGAGAGGACACTGAATTTCTGTTGTTTTGGCCAGTAATAGTT
This sequence comes from Babylonia areolata, assembly GCF_041734735.1. Classification (NCBI taxonomy): domain Eukaryota; kingdom Metazoa; phylum Mollusca; class Gastropoda; order Neogastropoda; family Buccinidae; genus Babylonia; species Babylonia areolata. The sequence goes on from NC_134876.1 coordinate 91,949,327, forward strand.
TTGCAAGAACAGCACAGATTGTCCCTGTTCCATCGATCAAGCACTTTGCTGTGCACTGCCCTCTATTTCTGGCTCATTGCGCGTGCAGTTCCTGTGTCACAATGATTTATTGGAAAGACGCTCGCTCGACGGCTCATTGCAGGGTGCTCTCTCTCTCTCTCTCTCTCTCTCTCTCTCTCTCTGTGTCTCTGTCTCTGTCTCTCTCTCTCTCCCCTTTTCGCCGCAGGTTCTAATAACAGAGAGAAGAGAAGTGAACTGATATATCCAGGAATGCCAGGAGAACACGCAATGTCTTGGGACGAAACGTTTACTGCAATGACCCACAAACAAAAGGCTCGCAAAGTTATGTTTTAGAGGCTCGCTTTGGCTCCTCCACCCGACTCCCGAGTTTTGTTTTCTGTTTGCCTTTGGGGAAACTGGATGACAACAAAGGACATATAAATGAGGGGAGGAACTGCCACAGGAGGTTTTAAATGAGGTAAAAACTATACTGCAATAGTGGGAATGGAAATGGAAACACAGAAATCGACCTTGGGGATCACCTGGTTTAAGACAATATTCCGCTCCACTTGGGGAAGGCCTATTAACAGAATGCGCAAGCTTTGAGGGACAGTTTTGGCTCTCTCTCTCTCTCTCTCTCTCTCTCTCTCTCTCTCTCTCTCTCTCTCTCCCCTCCCCACCCCCTCCCCCTCCCATCAGCCTTCTCTTCGTCAGGGGACTTTGAATACCGCTGGAGAGATGCAAATGTGTTGGAATAAAACCACGATGCAGGAATGTGAAGGAGAAGAAACTACGGCAGGGGCATGTTTAAACGAAGCAGAATTTGAGGTTTCACGGTAATTAATGAATTTTGTGGTAGATGTTTTGTGGTGTTTGTCTGAATCAGGAGAAGAGGTGGTGATGAAGGCGATTACCTGGTAGAAACTTTAAAATCGTCGCTGTTTTGTTGTTGTTATATTCATTGGCATCGTCATCATGATCATGACCATGATTATCATCATCGTCGTCGTCGTCGTTATTATCATGAACATTGAACAGGTGCACACACACACACACGCAGACACACGTACGTACGCACACACACACACACTCACACTTGCATGTACTCGCGCGCGCACGCACACACACACACACACACACACACACACACACACATACACGCGAGCGTGCACATTATTAAGAATGTTATAACTCCCTGACCTCCATTTGTGAATACTGCAGAGTGTTGATGACACAAAGATAATCATCGCCACTGTCTGAAGTCTGCCTCCCTTGTGAATAGACTGGCTTGTGCGCATATTTAAACGAAGCAGAATTTGAGGTTTCACGGTAATTAATGGATATTGTGGTAGATGTTTTGTGGTGTTTGTCTGAATCAGGAGAAGAGGTGGTGATGAAGGCGATTACCTGGTAGAAACTTTAAAATCGTCGCTGTTTTGTTGTTGTTATATTCATTGGCATCGTTATCATGATCATGACCATGATTATCATCATCGTCGTTGTCGTTATCATTATCATGAACATTGAACAGGTACACACACACACACACACGCGCGCGCAGACACACGTACGCACGCACGCACGCACACACACACACTCACACTTGCATGCACTCGCGCGCGCTCGCGCACGCACGCACACACGCATACGCACACACACACATACACGCGAGCGCGCACATTATTAAGAATGTTATAACTCCCTGACCTCCATTTGTGAATACTGCAGAGTGTTGATGACACAAAGATAATCATCGCCACTGTCTGAAGTCTGCCTCCCTTGTGAATAGACTGGCTTGTGCGCATATTTGATTAATTATCATCATCATTATCATTGCGTCATCGACATTATCATTTTTTTTAATCATTCGATAACAATACACTAGATCAATGCAGAGCGGTTTTAATTCCAATTTTGTGTTTGTTATAGATGAAACGATGCCCGTGCACCCTTTAACGATGGAAGAAGATGACGATTGAAACTAGGCTGCTGATCACAGTGATGATAATGATGATGATCAGTTGCAATCCATTTATGAAAATTTAAGACAAATCAGTTTTCTGTCTTTATGCTTAATTAACACAAACACTATCAAGTTGCCTCTGGTTGTGTCTTTAGTTTTGCTGTTATGCTTCTGTCAACACCTTCCTTCGTGTTACTAATCTATCATTGCTTCAGTGGCGTTACCTTCCTCGCCGCTTGTGAGCGATTCCCCATACACAGCCACGCCCAGGTGCGTCAGCCGCTATCATGATCATAATTATAATTATCATATTTATATAGCGCGGAATCTTGTGCAGAGACAAATCAAAGCGCTTTCGCACCAGTCATTCAAACGCATGCATAACTCTAAAACTGGACAAAAACAAAAAACTGAAGACAAGGAAGAGGCAGGGAAGGGAGGCTATTTTGTGAAGGGGGTGGTTTTAAGGCCAGGCTTGAAAGAGCTGAGTTTTGGAGACCTGACGAAGCGAAATAGGAAGTTCATTCCAAATACAAGGTGCAGAGACAGAGAAAGAACT
>NC_134876.1:91959348-91979348 GCF_041734735.1 Babylonia areolata
GCAGGCACAAAAGTGTGTGAACGTGCACGCACCTGCCTTCGCTTATTTTATTTTGGACTCACTTGTGTAAACAAAGTGAGTCTATGTTTTAACCCGGTGTTCGGTTGTCTGTGTGTGTGTGTGTGTGTGTGTGTCTGTGTGTCCGTGGTAAACTTTAACATTGATATTTTCTCTGCAACTACTTTGTCAATTGACACCAAATTAGGCATAAAAATAGGAAAAAATTAAGTTCTTTCCAGTCATCTTGTTTAAAACAATATTGCACCTCTGGGATGGGCACACACAAAAAAAAAAAGAAAAAAAAGAAGCCTAATTATATGCAAACTGCAATTACTGTTATATTTATATTTTTTTTGTATTCTCTAAACTTGGCACTTCGATCTGATATTCTGACCCAACAACAAGAGCAGTCATTATTATCATTTTTTTGTTCAAACAGGAACTTCTTTTGCGAAGCATGGAAGTTTTATTTATTTTGCAAGCGTTTTGGTGCAGATAGTAAAAAAGGGAAATTACTCCGTAATTAATGCTAGGGGACCTAATTTGCTTTAAACTGATCTTTCTCATCTTAAACATTACATTTTGAAATTATACTCAATACTTAAAAAGCTTGGATTTTTTTTTTTTTTTTTTTTTTTTTTTTTTTTTTTAAGTGTATCACAAGTGAGTCTTGAAGGCCTTGCCTCTCTTGTTTTTTTTTGTTTTTTTTCCTTCGGGTCTTCGCATGCAGCGCTCTCCTTGTTCCTTATGTGTGTGGGGGTGGAATGGGGGTGGTTGGTGGGGGAATGTAGGTGTGGGAGTGGCTGTGGATGTGTGGTGTGTGTGTGTGTGTGTGTGTGAGGAAGGAGAGAGAGAGGGAGAGGCATTCTTGAATGCGCGTGTGAAGAAATTTACCACTGATTACATTTGATTTAATGCTGTACTCTCTGATAGGGGTGTGGAAAGAAAGACCGCATGAATGTACACACATGTGTTCGTTGTTTCCTTCAGAATCCATTTTATAATCATATCGGTTGATTTTGTGCTCTGTGTGTGTGTGTGTGTGTGTGTGTGTGTGCGTGTGTGTGTGCGCGCGCGCGCACGCGCGCGTGTGAGTGTGTGTGTGTGCGTGTGAGTGTCGGAAGGGTGGTGGGGGTGTGTGCTTTCGTGCATGTATGTCTCAATGTTTGTGTGTTGTGAGTGCGTGTGTACGTTTATGTTGTGTAGGTGGGTCGGTGGATGGCTTGGTGTCAGTGTGTGCGCGCACGCGTGTATGTGTGTTCATATCATGTGTTCACTGGCGTGCGTGCTTGCAGACACGATTCTGGCGCGGCCGGGGCCCCAGCTGTACCACGGAGCGGTGCCCAACGCCCTGAGGTTCGGGTCCCTGGGCTCTTACCTGGCCGGCAAGATTGCCGACAACCTGGGGCTGGACGGTACGTCTTTTGTAAAGGGGGGAGACAAGACAAGACAAGACAAGACAAGACAAATTCTTTATTTTGAGGATAATAGATAAGCACTGGTGTGCTTTTTTTACATCCAGTCCCCGCCCTGAATAGGGTCTACACTACACAATATTTAATAAAATGAAAGCATGGTGTTAGTAAAGATACACAACAGAGGAGAAAAAATATATGCATAAATCAAAACAAAAACAACAACCACACACACACACACGCACATACACACACACACACACACACACACACGCGCGCGCGCGCACGCACGCACGCACGCACACACACACACACACACATGACATACAGGCACTAGCATGGTGTTAGTAAAATGCACTAGTATAAAAAAAAGGAACAAAATCAAAGAAACAAACACACACAACACACACCGCATTACACATCAGAATGGGGGGAGATAGAGGGTGAGGAAGGTTCTGTCAACCATACACATTTGACAAACAATATCAATGAAATGAACGATTTACATTACAAGAGGGTGGGGTGTAGGGGAAGGGTGGGGGGGAGGGATCTGCCAGGGCTGGGTTAGGTTAACTGAGGCGATCTTTGCAAGCGCTAAGTTTCTACTTAGAGGTTAGGAATGTACCTAAATTCTGATTAAGGAATTCACCGCGTGGTGTCAGGAACATTTTTAACGATAAGTACACTTTTTTTTCTGGCAGACGTTTTAACCACTGAGCCATCGTACGCCTAGTTTGAGTAGGGAAATTTTTAATCCATCTGGAACTCTTTTCTGCTGCTTCTGCCATTGCCTTGAGAGCCCGTGTCCTCTCTCTCTCTGCCAGACGAGGCGGTGGAGCGGTGGTGTAGCAGTTAATACCGCCCCCCCCCCCAACCCCTACCCCCACTGTGAAGCAAGTGTCCACGAGTTCGGGTCCCGAACCTGGCCGTGTGTTTTGGCGTTTTTTTGTTGTTTTTTTTATATATTTTTATTTTTGTTGTTGTTGTTGTTGTTTGGTTGTTGTTGTTTTTTTTTACTCCGGGCCCCTCCATTCCTCCCTCCACCTCTATTATACAGACCTTGAGTAGTGGTTTGGGTGCTAGTCTTTCTGATGAGATGACAAACCTTAACCGTTGTCCCGTGTGCGCAGCGTGGATTCAGCGCACGTAACAGAACCCGCGACAAAAAAAAAAAAAAAAAAAAGGAGGGGTGGGGGTGGGGCGGTTGTTTACTGGCTTTTATTTATTCTGTAGAAATATCGACTTCGGTAGTTAAAAAAAAAAGAAAGAAAAGAAAAAAAAATCACAAACACACCCTTGTCACAAGAGGGTGAAGTTCGGGGCTGCTTTTCCCGGGGAGACCTCTTCGCCGCTGTACAGCGCCACCATTATTTTTTTTTTTTTTATTCTTCCTTTTTTTTCATAACCTGCAAGTGTATTTGTTTTACTATCCAAGTTGATTTTTCTGCAAAAAAAAAAAAAAAAATTTCCTGTGACAGCCGTGTTGTGCCGAGGGTTCGCTATATACATGCTCCACTTTTCGTCTTATTCGACTGATTAGCGCACTGATATCACCGAAGACCACAGTGGCCTCTCTAATAAGGGGCGTGATCTAGTCAAAACCGGCTGTGCACGCACTCTACGACACATGGCTACGCAGACAACGTTAGACCGATGTGGTGTCGTCTTCCTGGACCATGGCCAGGGGGAGACAGTGCCGGGCCCTCAGCCTCAAAGGCTGACCTCAACACCAAGCTCTGGGGGACGGCAGCCGATCTTCACCGGACGTCCGAGTTTGTGGCATCCCTCGGACTTCGACCCTGACTGCGTAGCTGTCGAACGCAAAGAAGAAGAAGAAGAAGAAGCGCACTGATTATGACTCGAGCTCTTCAAATAGGGAGTGGGAGTGAGAGGGGGTGATAAAAAATCCTAGTCCGTTGTGTGTTGGAAAGAACGAACTCGTGGACACCGCTCCACCGATTTATTGGCTTTTTTTTTTATGATGGTGATGATGAATATTGTTGTTGTTGTTGTTGTTTTCATTTTCATCGTCATCATGTCATCACCCCTTGTGCATTACTGCTAGCCCACCACTCCATTATTTCATTGTTACCAGTAGTAGTAGTAGTAGTGTCATCATCAATTACCAGCCCTCCGTGTGTGTGTGTGTGTGCGTGTGTGTGTTCGTCTGTGTATGTTTGACTGTGTCTGTGTCTGTGTGTGCATGTGTGTGTGTGTGGATGTGTATGTGTGTGTGTTCGTCTGTGTATGTTTGACAGTGTCTGTGTCTGTGTGTGCAAGTGTGAGTGTGTATGTGTGTGTGTTCGTCTGTGTATGTTTGACTGTGTCTGTGTCTGTGTGTGTATGTGTGTGTGTTGTGTGTATGCGTGTGTGTGTGTGTGTATGTGTGCGTGCATGTGTGTGTGTGTGTGTGCTGTGTGCTGTGTGCGTGTACGACGTGCATTGCAGACCTACTGGACCACTACTCTGAAGGCGTGCTGAACCACAGCGCTGTGCTCAGCCTGGCTGTCCGTCTGCAGTGCTTCGTGGAGATGTACAGCAACATCAAGCTCATCGACTTCGGCTCCCAGGTGTACAAGGTAGGTTATGGGGGTGGGAAGGGGAAGGGGAAGGGGGGGGGTGGAGGGGGGATCGGGGGCGTGGGCGGGGGGCTGGAGGGTGAGGGCGGAGGGGGACGGTGTGATACTTGGGAGGAGGCGTGCTGACTGGGAGAACTCAGAACTGTTTTAATATATAAGGCCACCGACCTGTATACATATGAATGCACGTGTTGTACACACACACACACACACACACACGTGCGCGCGATAATAGACAACCAACATTTTAAGCAAATGGAACATTAATCACACACACACACACACACACACACACACACACACACACACATGAAAACCAAAACCTTGAGTTGGATGAAGAACAAAATGTTGGAAAGAATACACGGATTGATATAACAAAACTAAATAATTTTTTTTTAAATTTAAAAAGCTAAGAGTAATTTAGAAACATGTCTTTCATCTGAGACTGATCGTGCGATACGTTTATGGTCTCTTTTCAAGTAGCAATGTTAATTCAAGGCAGCATGCAAACTAGACTGGTAGGTATAAGCTACAGAGAGAGAGAGAGACAGAGAGAGAGAGAGAGAATGAATGAATGAATGAATGGTTTAGTGAATGAATAGATGAACGAATAGATCTTTACTTGACAACGGTGAAGATATCGGCACTTTGGCCGCCTTACACACATACCGTTGTTCCAAGAGACACGCAAACATATATACACATATAAATGCTGTTATGCTCAATACATGTATAATGAACAGCAGCGTCAAACTGAGACTGAGACCGCCAACATCGCTCAAGCGAGTAACACACTGCATGCGCGCGCGCGCACACACACACACACACACACACACACACACACACACTCAAAACCCTAGCATGAGAGAGAGGGAGAGAGGGGTGAGGGAGAAAGAGAGAGGGGGAGGGCTTGAGAGAGAAAGAGAGAGCGAGAGGGAGGGAAAGAGAGAGGGAGAGAGAGAAAGAGGGAGAGGGGGAGGAAGAAAGAGACACACAGAGAGAGAGAGACAGAGAGAGAGGGGGAGGGAGAAAGAGAGAGAGGAAGGGAGAGAGAGGGGGGGGAGGGAGAGGAAGGGAGAGATAAAGAGAGAGAGCGCGCGAGAAGACAGACACACAGAGAGAGAAACACACACAGACACAGACACACACACACACACACACACACACACACACACAGAGTTGGTCACCTTCCAAAGAAGGATGTCCACGCTGGCTGTTGCAGCTGGATGGCGAGGAGAACCGTGTTCAGCTGTGGAAAGACCAGCTGGCTCTGCAGACTGTCATGATGGTGAGGCCTGTCCCGTGTGTGCGTGTGTGGAGGGGTGTGTGCGTGCGTGCGTGCGTGCGTATGTGTGTGTGTGTGTGTGTGTGTGTGTGTGTGTGTGTGTGTATGCGCGCGCTTGCGTTCATGTCTGCTCGTTTCTCTCTGTGTGTTTGTGTGAGTGTGTGTTGCGTACATAAATTATGTTTGCGCACGCGAGTGTGTGCCTTTTATAAGTGCGTGTTCCTGCGCATGCGCGCGCGCGCGCGCGCGTGTGTGTGTGTGTGTGTGTGTGTGTGTGTGCCTGTTAACATGTGTGTGTATGTTTGTATATGAATATAACACACACACACACACACACACACACACACGCATGCATATATATATATATATAGAGAGAGAGAGAGAGAGAGAGAGAGAGAGAGAGAGATTATGTGTGTATGCTTGTGTTTATGTGTGTGTGCCCCTAATAACATGCGTGTGTATGTATGCATATAGATAGATAGATGTATATATAGATGTGTATATATATATATATATATATGTGTGTGTGTGTGTGTGTGTGTGTGTATGAACAGGCGTGGCGCTCCTACCACAACTCGATGACCAACGACCAGTCCCTGCCCGGCCTGGCCCTGTCCAGGGACCAGCTCTTCTACGTCGGCTTTGCCCAGGTGCCCTCCTTCCTTCCCTCCTTCCTTCCTTCCTTCTTTCCTTCCTTTCTCTCTCTCTTTTCCTTCTTCCTCTCTTTAATTAAGTGTATTAGTTTTACTATTAAGTTTTTTTTGTTTTTTTTTCTCTACATGATATCGTATGGGACAACCCGTTTGTCACCGTGGGTTCTTGTTTCAAATGAGTTAGGGTATACTGCACACTGGATCCCGATTATCATACCATCCGTACGACGAGAATCCAGACCACCACTCAAAGGTGTTGTGGAGCGGGGGGAGGGGGGGGGGGGGGGGGGGTAGTATAAAAACTCCCGGTCTATAGACGGAAATCAAACCCGTAGCCAGTTCGCGAGGTCGCGCGCCGATTGGTCGGCAGTGACGCGCTAATTCTTGTACGAGGGTCATTCAATAAATAAGGTGAATTTTTCGGTATAAGGACTTCTAATACAGATAGAAGCTTACTTTTTAAAAAAAATTTCAACGTAGTCTCCCAGCACTGTCACACACTTTTCCCATCTGTGCACAAGCTTCCGTATTCCCTCAGCGTAAAACTCTTTGGACTGATGTCTCAGCCAGTCGCTCACAACACTTTTGACTTCATCGTCACTTTCAAACTGCTCCGTCCTTCTTTAAACAATTTAGCCCACTTGTAGACATTTTTTTCCGCTGAAACATGTGGCACCATACACAGTTGACATTCTCCTATGAATTTCAACTGGTTTGCACCCTTCAGCAACCAAAAACTTGATAACTGACCGCTGTTCAATCCTGGAGCATGTTTCTTGGTCGGCCATCTTTGTTAATCGCCAAAACTCTCAAAGTTTTTTTTTTTTAATCTGCAAAACAAATTAAATCCATGTGAAAAAGAAGTAAAACAAACAAACAAACAAAAAAAGTAAGCTTCTATCTGTATTAGAAGTCCTTATACCGAAAAATTCACCTTATTTATTGAATGACCCTCGTATATTTGCCAGTGAGAAAGGCACTCTTTCCGTTCGTACCCCCGCCAGCTCCACACCCCTTCCCTCCCTCCGTCCCGCTCTCCAGTCGTGCAAAAGATAAATAAAAAAGAACGTGAGGGGGGACGAGCTGGAGGAGGGAGGGCCAGGGTGGAAGGGTGTCTGCGTCTGTTTGCAGGTGGAGGTTGATGTTGATGAGGTGAGCCTTTTCGACTGATTCGTTTTTAGGACAAAACACTTCATTTGAATGGTGGAGTATTATGCCTCCTGTCATTCCTCACTGGCCTGTATTGTAAAAAAAGGCATGTAAGTTATTGTTGAAATGGGTTCTCCTGGGTAAGGTCCTAATAATTAGGTGAAGTCCTATTAATTTTTAGCGTCCTAAATTTCAAGGGACCTCTTTTATCGACAAGTTTCATGCATAGATGAAACGATTATTACCATTAGTATGTTATGTTAAACATTTTTCAGCGTTTGTTTGTTTGCTGGGTTTTTTTTTTTTTTTTTGTTTTTTTACTCTATTTTAAGGTTTACTCTTGACGGGGATTCAGTCGCTAAAGTAGTTAACTTGCCGCCATCTCGCAAGTCCGAAAAGCCTTCTGCAATGACACGCTTACACAGTCTGGGCCAATAGGAGAACCGCTCTTTCCGTTTCTTGGCCTCTCAAACCATGAAAAAAGTAAAGACAAATAACATGGCGGCTTGAGACGACGACAACTTTCGGTTCGGGTTCATGTCATGGCTTATTTCGCGTCGTATCATGTCCCAGTTCCTAATCAGAAGAGTCGATTACATGCAACACGTCATTTTTTTCATAATATGCGTATACCTCAACTGCAAATCACACATAATAATTTCGTTGAAGAAAGTTCCAGAATTTAGGACGCTGAAATAGATGACCCGGTTCTAGGATTTGGGGGGGGGGGGGGGGGGGGGGGGGCGAGGGGAGGGGGGAGACTGAAATAGGACATTGTACGCTGGGGTACATTTTTTTTTTTTTTTTTTTTGTTTTCAAGTTTGTGTATATGTTCAAGTTAGTGCTTTTGAGAGTTGGGAGGAGCTGGTGTGGTGGGTAAGTGCACAGGTTCAGAAAGCGCGGGCAGGACTGGTGGTATCCAGGTGTGTACGAAGTTTGTTTATATATATATATATTTTTTTTTTTTTTTTTTTTTTTTTTACTTTGTCAAGGTTTCCTTTCTTCTAACCTTCCACATCCCTTCATCCCCTCGCCCCCCACCCCACCTCCCCACCCCCCTCCCCCCACACACACACCCTCCTCCCTCCACCCCCCTTTTTTTCTGTTTTCGTTTTGAAGCATATCGTTAGGTTATTGTTTCATGTCAGCTGTCTTTATTGTTCATGATAATATTTTCTGTTTTATTAACTGCCGTCTTCAGTTCTTTTCTCCTTGAGTCTGGCAGGAAAGGTTTGGCCCGAGTCTTCCACCCCCCCCCCCCCCTCCCTTTTATTCTTCTTGCCCCCAGGTGGTGCGAAGTTAAAGGCAAACGTTGTAACTGTTGGTGCTGCTGCTGCTTTTCTTTTTTTTTTCTTTTTTTAATTTTGTTTTACTGATGATGCTTGTTATAGAGGTGTCAATACCTCCTTTGCAAGTATTGTTCGAGTTATGGCAAGAGATAGATAGACAGACAGACAGACAGACAGACAGGAGAGAGAGAGAGAGAGAGAGAGAGAGAGAGAGAGAGAGATTTACACCAAGCAACATTTTCTTGAAAACAGAACAACCAAGGAAATTGTGCCGTTAGTGTCAAAACTGTGTGAATGAAATAAGACTGAATAGTTGATCCGTGTTCACTTTATTTATTTATTTTATTTTATTTTTTGCTTTTTGCAGACGCGGTGCGAGAAAGTGAGCGAGAGAGGCATCCTTCAGCATTATGTCAATCAGGGTTTCCAGATGCCAAACGAACACAGGTAAATTGAAAACAAGTCATTGATGATAGCCCTGCCGACCATATCGCAGAGGGACCATTGAAATCAGGAGTGAGTAAACCCGTCATGTCAGTTCTTTTTTAAGAACACAGATAAACAAAAACGACGGTGAAAGATCGTCGATTGAAATTAACCCTAAAAAGACCTGACCACGTTTTGTTCGGTGCACGTTGTATGCATTCTCTAAATCGAGTTAAAGATCTTCAGCTCTTTCGAGAACTGAAAAAAACAAACAAAAAAAAAACGATATCCAGAGGAACTTCTCGGAAGATAAAGGAAAAAAAATATAAAAACAGGGGACATCTGCTTCTCCCTCACATTTTTTTTTCATAAATTGCAAGACTGGTTTGCGAACAAACAGATATTTTCCTCCTTGTATGTGTTTGCATTTTGTTTGCGCATTTTACATCTTGCCAGCTGAATAAACACGAATGGGGCATAACTGGTGACGACAGGGGATGGCTACAACTTTGTGGTTGCCTCCCTTTGAAATGGCCTCGGCCTTTCGCAAAGATCGGTGACGTTTAACATTTTGTTACGGAACTCACCAACTGCCTGCATGGATGTTTCCATAGTTGCCTTTTTTGTGTAGACAGATAATTAACTTTTAACTTAAGGAAGAGTGGCTTGGTAGTTTGAGGTAATACCTTGTAAATTATCTATCTCAGTAGGGTTGGTTAGGGTAATTGCGAACAGCGTGTGATTGCGAACGATTCGTATACCGCCCCACTTCGAAGCGTTCTTAACGATTGCGTTTCACAATTTAACGTCTGCTCCGACCTTTCCCTAATATCCTTATGAATGTCCATTTCAAAGAACCATTCTAACATCAGCTATTTCTGGCTATTTCGACGCTGTTCAGTCTTCTCTTCGCGCACCACTGCCGACCAAGATTACGAACGAACTCTCAAAATCCTAAAATCAAAGGAAGCAAGTTGTAGGACTTGAACTTTGACACAGTTTAAAATAGTTTTATTTGATCGGATATGTTGAATACGCATTACCAGTGCTGGGAGAATTTAAGAAAGCATATTGGTGACAGATCAGAACGTCAGTTTTGACAGGAATCTGAAAAATACTGTCGTTTGCAATTAGACCATAGGATATTTTGACGCGAGTCCATTTGCGAATGATGCTGTACAGTTACTCAGCACTCTCAAAAGGGAGTGTTTGTGTGCGATGTGGGGTGTGTGTGTGTTCAAATGTCTGTGTGTGTATTTGTGCGCATGTATGATCAAAACCAACAATACAACAGTCTAGCGGGATGTTCCAATAATATGTTATGTCTAATTAGTTAAAGACCTGCTTCTATTTTAATTGTCTAATTGTACCCAAAGCCATAGTTCGCAATTACACTTGCCCGTTCGCATTTACCCTCCGGCACCCTTGCTATTTCAAACGTCGACAATACGTTGAAAAGAATGAGCAGACGAACTTTTTCCTGGTGCAACCAGTCGGAGAAAAGCCTTCACAAACAAAAGAACTACGTTTGACTATCGTACGACGTGTTATCTTTACAGTACACACGTTGAGCTGATCGCTTTGACTGGATCGTTCGCAGTTAACCATACCTACCCTATAACCACTGTAAGTGTTAGCATGTCAATGATATAAGCCGGGAAAAAATGCATTGCAATACGGTTTTCATGATACATTTTTCTATGCGTTCCACAGTGACGATGCAGCCTTAACTCATGTTGATTTTTGCTCCGTGTAATTTTTTCATGGATATCTCATGATGTATTTAGTTCTTTTTACCTACGGTTAATATGTGCTGCGCGAATTCTCGAAGGACATCAACTTTTTATAGCCACCGCTGACAACAGTTATAGTTGTCTATGCCCCGCGTCTCCAAAAGAGTGGTTAGATCGTCTGACGTTCAGAGAGTCCTAGGTTCTACGCCTCTTTCTTCCTCCTCCTCCTCCTCTTCTTCTTCCTCCTCCTCCTCCTCCTCCTTCCTCCTCCTCCTCCAGATGAGACTGGATTTTGTGTTTAACGTGGATGGATTTTTATTTTTTCGTTGGGCAGTCTTCATACATTATGGCCCAATCTACCATGGTCAACGTATTGCATCGACCTGTTAGTGTCCTCTTTTTCGTGCAATACTATGCACGTTAAACAAGATCCTATGATCCAACATGGGCGTTCGTTGGGTTAAAGTAATACGAACACACCAAGCATGTACACTCCTCGAAATGGAGCATGGCTGCATAAAGCGGGGTGAACCCCCCCCCCACCTCCGCACCCCTCAGCTATATATGTATTAAAAATAAAAATAAAATAAACACACACACACACACACACACACACACACACACACACTCAAAAACTAGTAGCCGTAGAGGGTACAGCCAGTAAAAGTAGAGAAAGTGTGATTGCGAGGGTCATGGCGGATCACTAAATTCCTCTTGACCTCGGAGCTTATTTCTAGTCTTGAACAGGGAACATTGCAGTGAGATTTCAGTGTCATTTGTGGTGGGTTATCATACATGCAGTAGTTGAATTTGCCTGGCGGTTGAAAAAGTGTAAACGTAAAGTTTTGAAGAGAGTGGAAAGTTTCAATCACATTCAACCAATGGGGGGATCGTGCTCCGTAAATCCGGTCTGAGAAGGAAGACGTACGCGCGCGCGCGTGTGTGTGTCTGTGTACTGTGTGTGTGTGTGTGTGTGTGTGTGTGTGTTGGAGGGGGGGTGGACTCGTGTGCTTTTATTTATAGTGTTGGGCCTACACACATTGCTTTGTGCTTTATCTGTGAGACTGCATAACCGTTGCATCTTTGTGTGGTTGTGTGTTTATATTTCTATGACTTATTTTTCGCTATATTCATTCATTTTCTCACTATTATCATTTAATATATTTATCGTTCATCATATCATTTTAATATTGTATCATCCCTTCAGGACTAAGCGCGTCGGGTTATGATGCGGGTCAGGCATATGCATGGTGTAGCGTGTGGTGTAGCGTTTATGGATTTACCTGTACGCAATGACGTTTCCTTTAGAGAACTGAACTGTACGAAACTGCTTTTTTTTGTTTGTATGTATAAATCACGTTTATGTTCAGATTTTTTTTTTTTTTTTTTTTTTTTTTTCACTAATTATTAACAATGCGCAACGTTGTTTTTTTTTTTTTGTTTTTTTTTTCCTTTCCTCAGCCATACAATGACCACATGTGTGGTCAGCTAGGCCATAAGCAACAACAAAAACAAAAAAAAGAAAGATTTTTTTGTTTGTTTGTTTCAAGTTTCAAATTTTCTTTCCCTTTTCAGAGTAAACGGACCTCTGAACAACCTCCACGATTTCTACCGTGCGTTTCACTGCGGCAATTCCAAAGACGTCTGTGACCTGTTTTAAAAACTTATTCCACCCCAAGCATGTACCGTGATGATGATAGCGTCGTATTTGTACATAATGTATGTGTATGTATTTGTGTATATATATATATGTATGTACTGTATGTATTATGTATATATGTATATGTACTTTGCCATGTACAGATGTTGAATAAAATGTTATATTTTGCAGTGTTGCATATTGCGAGTGAGTGTGTGTGTGTGTGTGCGCGCGCGCGCGCGACAGAAGAAATCCAAACAGTTTTATAAAATAATCAAAATGATTTCGTTCTTTCCTGTTCTGTGGACACCCCACAGAGCCCGGCACGGTAATTTTGATTCCACGTGCAGCATTATCAATAATTCATCCCGAATATTTCCTTCTAGGAGAAGAAAAAAATCGCTATCACATTGTGTGCCGGGTATACGAACAACAACAACAACAAAAAGAAGTTTCAGTTTTACTTTTCCCGAACACGAGTCAACACACACGACGTGACTAATCAACAGTCGATACAGCACTGACGTAGGGAAGTTAAAAGTCCTTTAAAAACTTATGATTTGACGTTTAAAAACAAAGATGTCTAGCATCTTCATTTGCCTCAAGATTTTACCCAACAGAAAGGGTGCACTGCACACTGCGATTCAGCATGTAAGAACTCAAAAACTCAAATGACCTAAAATACCACCACCATGCCCCCCCGCACCCGTGACCCATGGTTGGAGCCAGCCTGCTAAAGCCAAGAGGATTTTCTAAATCCCTTCCACTGAAAGCTGAGGATCAAAGAGATTACACAAATTATACGTTGGGCTGCCTTCTCCAAACACACACACACACACACTCGCTAATTAGGGCTTTGTGCCAAGAAACGTCACCGTTAGCATCTATATGCTGTGCGTGTGTGTGTGTGTGTGAGCGCGCGCGTACGCGTATGTTTGTGTGTGCGTGTAAGCTTACTAATTCAATTTCTGTTAAAATGATTTCAGATTTTGGCGGAAGCGATTCCACCAGTTTATTCAATAACTCGGAATATTAAAAAGAAAAAAAAAGAGAGAGAGAAAAGAAATATGTGGAGTGGAATAACCGAAAAGAAAATGAACACGCAAAGTCCGACAGTGTAATCATGTGCGGCTTGATGTGTGTCCGTGAAGATGATGGATCAGAAAAAGAAGAAAAAAAAAAAAAAAAAGCATCGATATCAATCAACACATTGACAACTTTACCGCACAATTGATTCGACAAGTGCATGACTGGGAACACGTCCACTGTGGAAGGAAAACAGCAAACGGGGGGAAAAACCCAGAACGTATACAATTATCGGGAAAACCCAAAGAGACCCCGCGGTGGTTCTTGCCTGCCCACTAACTGGGCTTTTGTGGCAAGGGAAGTCACATCAGGAGTCACTGGTTAACTGTTAAGGCCACAAGCAAAAGAGAGAAAAGCAAAAACAAAGCTGAAAACAAGTCTTGAAAAGCAACTAAGAAATCTTGCATAATCTTGCACGCTGAAAGAAGGTACAGGTTCATTTCCTTAAAATGTCTTATTTCGAAATCTGAGCCCACTGCACGACTTGGCGCGAAGTCGACAATGCAAGAGTCGCAATTCATGCTTGTCTTTCAAAAACAGTGACTCGAGGACAGTCACTTGTACCTGCCCTTTACGTGGAACTGAGGCATTGTTACTATAATTATCTTGCTGTTGGCGATGGTGGATCGGCTTTGTGTGTGTGTGTGTGTGTGTGTGTGTGTGAAAACTTCTCTTGGCCTTTTATCCAACACGGGGAAATCTCAAATTGTCTTCTTTTTCTTTTTTTTTTAACACAGGAACTGGCCATGACCTTTTTTGTTCCGTAAAATACGACCGTGAATCTCGATTTTTCACCTTTCTGAATCACGGGAAAATCTCCGCAAAACTTCCTACGCTTCACACGAACATCAACGCTGCAACACCCGATCTGCAAATGGACTGATCGAACGATCGCTCCACTGATTCATTATTATTAACTGACTTGTGAGCCGCTATATTAATCTTTTTGAGTAATTGTGAACATCAGTAATGAAAGAAACAAACGGTAACCACGCAACGACAAACAATGTGGCTCGACTGATAATGTTCGCATTCAGCCTCAACATTCGAACTACACACGTGGCTGAGTGATGAACAATAATACTTTTTTTTTCTTTCTTTCTCCTCGGTCTGTGACCACACAGTAATATGCACAAAAAAAAAAAAAAAAAAAATCATGAACCTTGTAAACTCATTGTTGTGCAAAGCAATTTAATAAGGAAGTCTTGAACTTAAACAAACACAACCTTAAGCTCACCCACGCAAGCACTCACTTCCACCTGTGTATGGAATGTTCATCATAACAATACTTCACAAACGCAAATGTCACTCTTCTTACCACAACGACGCCACTCCTGCACAAACGACAAATAATATGATGACACGTTCAACAATGGCCACAATAACTGAGACAACTGTTTTCATCATAACAAAAATATATTTAAAGAAGAAAAAAAAAAAAAAACTCGTGCAAAAGATTCAGACAGGACAATGGAGCTTATACGTTTTCATCGTAAGAAACAAACAATCGTAAGAAACAATCAAACTCGTGCAAAAGATTATCATAACAGGGAAAATGGAGACCATGGTTTTCGTTATATAACAAACTCATGAAAAAATGAAAAAGAAAGAAACTTGATAGAAAAAAAAGGAAACAATCGTGTTAATCATAACAAACGCGTGCAAAAGATAAGGACAAAAAGAAAACAGACATCATGACCACAACCACAACAACAACAACAAGAGAGGCAAGGCCTTCAAGACTCACTTGTGATACACTTAAAAAAAAAATCCAAGCTTTTTATGTATTGAGTATAATTTCAAAATGTAATGTTTAAGATGAGAAAGATCAGTTTAAAGCAAATTAAGTCCCCTAGCATTAATTACAGAGTAATTTCCCTTTTTTACTATCTGCACCAAAACGTTTGCAAAATAAATAAAACTTCCATGCTTAGCAAAAGAAGTTCCTGTTTGAACAAAAAATGATAATAATGACTGCTCTTGTTGTTGGGTCAGAATATCAGATCAAAGTGCCAAGTTTAGAGAATACAAAAAATATAAATATAACAGTAAATGCAGTTTGCATATAATTAGGCTTCATTTTTTGTGTGCCCATCCCAGAGGTGCAATATTGTTTTAAACAAGATGACTGAAAAGAACTTATTTTTTTCCTATTTGTATGCCTAATTTGGTGTCAACGTACAAAGTATTTGCAGAGAAAATGTCAGTGTTAAAGTTTACCACGGACACACACACACACACACACACACACACAGACACACACACAGACAGACAACCGAACACCGGGTTAAAACATAGACTCACTTTGTTCACACAAGTGAGTCAAAAACTCGGTCAAAGGATTATATAGGGGGGCAGGGGGATGACGACAACTGTGTTCATCGTCACAGAAAAAAACAATACAACACCTAACAAAGAAACTGATGCAAAAAACGTATGACAAATAATCATCTGTATAATTTCGACTTGAGCTGTTAGCCACTTGGTACAAGAACAGTATAGACAATACGTATTTAAAAAAAAAAAGAAAAAGAAAAGAAAAAAAAAAAGAGTACCCCGTTACATCAGTAACATTGATCACAACCCCAGTCAAAAGTCAGTGTTCGTTAGCATCACCTTTCCTGCCCCAAAACACAGTTTGCATTCTTGTCTTTCTGCACAGTCTCCGTCGATTTGTCTTTTTTTTTTTTTTTTGGTCTTTTTTTTTATTTAAATTTTTTAATTTTACTATCGACAAGATCACAACGATGAGGACGTTAACGGTGACGATTGGTGTCATGGAATGTCAGCATATTGCACAACTGGGGGCAAAACAGGTGTCCACACACACACACACACACACACACACACACACCGCCCCCACACGCCACCCCCACCCCCTCCCCGCACATGGCGAATTACCTTGTTACTCAAGAAATTGAAGACACAGAAGGAGGAGGAGGAGGAGGAGAAGAAGAAAAAGAAGAAAACAGTACTGTCAATTACATTTTACGATAGGAGAACAACAATATACTGATGATGTTGAAAAGACAGGTCTTTGAAATATAATTATACATGTGTATGGTTTCAGAAACAAAGGAAAAGAAAAAAAATAATGACAGGGTATAAAAAGTATATAGAAATATTGAAAACCGTTTACATGAAGAATTGCAGACGATAAATATCACACTTTGTTCTTCAGAATGAAGTGAAAAACATACATACATACATACATACATCACAAATTACGATACATAAGAACCCCAAACACAAAGTAAAGGAATCCATTAAGTAAACGAAACAACTGTGCATCTAATGATGAAGTAAGAAACTACGACACATGAAAATAATCAACAAGGAAAGATCTGTAAACCCATGGAAAAACTAAAAAAAAACCATCAAGCCGCAAAAGAACAACAAAAGCCAACTCATCGAAACCAAAACATTAAATAAAATAAAAAAAAAATCTGCCTCATCACCACCGCATCCAACACACACACACACACACACACACACACACACACACCATCACCACCACCACCACCACCACCAAGAACAATAAAACCAACTCATTGAAACCAAAACATTAAAAAAACAAACAAAAAAACTCTACCTCACCACCACCGCACACACACACACACAAAACGTCGTCAGCTGCACACGGGCTGCCCTGCCCTGCCACCCCCACCCCCAACACCCCACCCATGCGAATACCACCACCCTCACCCTTACCCCCCACCATCTGGTACCCACACACGTGGTACCCACAGGACCAAAGTTAGCATTGCATGTTCGTAATCTGAACCATAAATCTAGCACAGACTACACTGATACGGCATAGCACACTACTCATTCACTGGTACAAAGCTTCCCGTGAAAATAATCATTCATCGTCAAAACAGAATGGGGAAAAAGTATCACCTGGAATGGGAATGTGCACATTTAAAGATTTAGAATAATGAACGAGTACAGTATAGTATGACGGACATTTGTTTCCTTCAAAGCATAATAAACAACTGTGCTTGATGAAGGGATCTGTCCCATCAAGATGGGAAAAAAACACAAAAAAAACCCAACAACACCAACAACAACAAAGGAATGGCCTTGAAATGTGGAGGGAACAGAGTAACCGAACTTGACCAAACACTTCAATTCATTTTGTCAAAAATACGTCAATAAACCGAGAAGAAATTCCGCACAAGACAGCTGATTTTTTCCCCCTCCATTCCCACAGTTTCGTAATCCATGGAAAACAAGATTTAAAAAAAAAATGTATATAAGATTGAGAAAGAAAACGGAGTTATTTATGAAATATTTGTTTCCTTGTCACAAATCTTAGTTTCAGGACCCACAAAACCAGCCAAAATGTTATGCTCTTCCCATTTCAGTGAAACAGATAATCGTCAATAATGTTCGGAGGATTACGACTGGGCTACTGACTAAAACGGATAACATTGTTTAATACCACCACCCCACCACTGTCAACCCCGCGCCCGCCACCCCCTCCACGAAAAAAAAAAAATATATATATATATATATATATATATATATATATATATATATTATATATATATATATATTATATATATATATATATATATATATATATATATATATATATATATATATATACTTGCAGGGGCGGGCGATGAGTGTGTGTGGAGAGGTGATGGGTTTGGCCTTTCCTTTCGTGCATTTCAACGAGAAGGAATGTAGGATAGCATGGAACGTATAACACGCGCTCCTCTCGGGGTAATTCCATACCTGCCTGCAACGTCTCGCCCACACGCCACAACAACCGAAATATTTTTTTTGCTTGCGCGAAGAGTCGTTTTGTTCTTCTGTAGCCGTTGTCATGGGAACAGAAAACGAACTCTTAAAATAACAACCACCACCACCAGTGACGCTTCGGAATTTTAAACCACGATTCAGTATGCCGAATAGTTTATTTCAATGTTATGTCGAATACCGATAAAGTTTCAGTGATTTTTCCTGGTGTTGTCGCAGTTTGGAATGCACGCTGTTCAGCTGCAAGTAAGGACCATGAGTCTTGTTAACTCACTCAGCACGGCCAGCCCTCTCTTCTCCTCTACACAGACCCCTCGGATGTCCAGTGGGTGTCTGAATGACCCAACCTTTAGCTCCCGTCGTCAGAATTGTGGTATTCTTTGTCAACATTCACGTCCTCAGTATAAGAGCCTTCCGCTTGTAATATTTTGATGATGGTAATTGGGGTGAAACGCTGTTAACGTCGTCTCTTTGGCCGTTCGTACACCAACGCTTTGTTGTGGAATGCTTGCTGATTGGTCGAGAGTCGGGTTTTATTTACAACCAAACTTTGCTGTCTAAGGCATTCTGGTTGGTTTGTCAGTGGATATCTTGCATCAAGCCTTAAAATAGAAGCATCGAGCTTTCCAGAAAGGTATAATGTGTGGGGGGCCCCGTCAGGTTTGCAAAAAGAAGAATGAATTTGAAAACAGACGATTTTACACTGATAGCGACCACAAACTGGGCATTCGAGTGCCAGAAAAAAACTGCAAATTAAGTC
The DNA here is from genome assembly GCF_041734735.1 of Babylonia areolata. NCBI lineage: Eukaryota > Metazoa > Mollusca > Gastropoda > Neogastropoda > Buccinidae > Babylonia > Babylonia areolata. Next base: position 91,978,130 of record NC_134876.1, read on the forward strand.
ATTTATTATGCTTTTTCGGATAAATCCAACCAGTATGTGATAGGTTAACCTCTTATGAAGTGATTTGTCCACAAAACTCAAAATCGTCAAATTTTACCTGAAACCCCTTTAGGGCCTCGTTACTCGAAACGGGGTCGGCCGACTTATGGGTGATGCCAAGGAAACAGGTCACATATTACAGTAAATATGAGCAATGTGATAAACAGTATTTTCCCCATCACCACCACCACCCACTCCCGTCTCCCGAACACACACACACACACAACTGGAAGAGAACAGAAAAATGAGTTTCAGAAAAGAAAAAAAACATTAAAATTCTTAAAATACTCATTCTACTTAGACAAACGTAAACTCGAGGGAAGTAAGCATTGTGTTGGACACTGGAGGAAAGTGGGATATATATACATCATCACTCACTCAAACCTCTCTTGTTTCCATGATTTATTTATTTATTTATGTATTTATTATTATCATTATTCTTTTATTATTATTATTATTACTACTACAACTACTACAACTACTACTATCTTTTTATATTATAATTATTATTTATTTATTTATGTAAGCTTATCTATCATTTATTCACCTTTCTTTTTTTTCTCTCTTTTTTTTTCTCAAGGCCTGACTAAGCGCGTTGGGTTACGCTGCTGGTCAGGCATCTGCTTGGCAGATGTGGTGTAGCGTATATGGATTTGTCCGAACGCAGTGACGCCTCCTTGAGCTACTGAAACCGTGAAACCGTGAAAACCATGATTGCACATCGTATGATTGTTAATGGTGATCGCCCAAATGCACCGACTAACTGTTTTTTTTTTGTTTGTTTTTTTTTCTTTAATCAAAACGTCCATCGTTACCGCAAAAGAGAAAAGAAAAGAAAAGAAAAGAAAGAAAAAAAAAAATCATCTACTGCCGCAGTACTTGTGCCGTCTCAACGTTGGAAGATTTGGTGGTCAATGCTGTCAGTAATGACTATACGTTTGAAAATCTCTCTCTCTCTCTCTCTCTCTCTCTCTCTCTCTCTCTCTCCCCTCAAACATCATACACAGACCTATCTCCGTTCCCCACTCCCACTACTCGCTGCTATCATAAACGCCAGCATTACGCAGTCAGTGTCACTCCTCGGTCCTGTTATATACAACCCATAATAATTCTCTGTTCGAAAGCGTCGGTGAATACAAAACTACAAAACACGCTGTTCTCTCTCTCTCTCTCTCTCTCT
>NC_134876.1:91989348-92001848 GCF_041734735.1 Babylonia areolata
GTGCTCCTTGAAGTTATGTCAACATGAATACATGCCATGATGTGACATTTGGTATCTTGTTTATCTTGTTCTTTATTATTTGTTATTGTTCTTCATCTTATTATTACTATTATAAGTATTATCACATTGAAAAATAACCCTTGTATCTCAACAAATTAATGATTTTTTTTTTATGATCATTGATGGACCAAATGTTTTGTTTGCTATGTGAAAGTTGAATCACACTGATGTCGTGAAATATCAAAATATAACCTTGTGTACAAGGGGAAAAAAAAAGACACACCATAAAAAAAGATGCATTAAGAAATATTTTTTTATCTTTAAGAAAAGATGAATTACAGAACACATTTTCTCAAAAAAACAAACAAAAACAAACAAAACAAAAAAACACAAACACACACACACACACACACACACACACACACACACACACACACACACACACAAAAAAAACAACAACAACACAGTAGCAACCCCTTTACACATTAAATATGATTTTCATGGTAATAAAATCCAAATTTCACAAATCTCCCAGGTCAACATCATGTTCAGACCTGCTAGTGCCTCAACCCCCCTTCGTGTGTATACGCACGCGAAAGACCAAATACGCACGTTAAAGATTCTGTAATCCATGTCAGCGTTCGGTGAGTTGTGGAAACAAGAACATGCCAAGCATACACACCCCCGAACACTGGGTATGGCTGCCTGCATGGCAGGGTAAATAAACAAAACGGTCATACACGTAAAATGTTACATGTCTGAGTGTGTATGTATGTATGCCTGGAATCTGATTGAATGACACAGGAAACGAATGATGAGCGCCTAGTGGCAGCCATCAGTCGGCTCTAACCAGGTGGGCAGCCTGTCGTGCGAATGACTCCGTGTTTGTAAAGTGCGTAGAGCTTGGCCTCCGACCGAGGATATGCGCTATATAAGTATGCATATCAATACATTAGCAACCCTTTCACACACGAATTGGTAACAATACCCTGTCTCTCACACAATAATTGCTAGTTATTATACCATCTCGCAAAAAGAAGGAGAAGAGGAAGAAGAAGAGAAATACAGACGGGTTCGGCGTCATGGGAGCTAACCGAACAAAAGCTAAAAGGGAAGCACATGCTGATACAAGTACAGTTTGCTCCCTTACGCGTTTCTCATTGTTTCTTCCACATTTTACTATGATATGTAATATCCACAACAGTTTTGTTGTTGCTGTTGTTTTCGATTTCTTTTTTTTTCTTTTTTTTCGATTTTTTGTTTGTTTGGTAGGTTAATAGGAAAAAACAAGTAAAACTGCACGCAGGAAAAAATACAAAAAAAAAAAAAAATGGGTGGCGCTGTTGTGTAGGGACGTGCTCTCCCTGGAGAGGAGAGTAGCCCGAATTTCACACAGAGAAATGAAAATGAAATGGTTTGTTTTGTTTTGCTTTGCTTTTTTTTTTTTTTTTTTTTCAACACTTTTTTATTCAGACAAAGGTTTACAGATACAGAATTTATATGTTTTGTGCATTAGAAAGTATAGGGTAGGCATATAATTAAGTTCTAAGTACTGACAAACCTATAACAGCAAAACAATATATGTTCAATGTCAAAGTTCCAAGGTATCTTTGAAAAGCTTAATCTTGTATCAAACAATTATAAAGTGCCCATTTTTCCACAAATTTGTTATATTCCATAGTTATGTTAAAGGCATACTTGTCTATTTCATATGCCTGTTTAAGGTCCTTTTTGAACATTTGTAATGTTGGTTTTACTTTGTTGATTCTACATTTGTATATATAGAATTTAGCTGTCAATAAGATATAAGAGAAACATTCATCAGTTTTCATTTTGTTATGTCCAAAAAGCACCAGTGTGTCATTCAGGTTAAGTCTATCACAATGTAAACACTTTTCTTTTAAATATCTCACAAACTCCTTCCAAAAATGTTCTACATGGTTACATTCCCATAAATAATGCAGAATTGTATCTCTTTCATCCTTACAAAAATTACACATGTTATGTGGGAGTATTCCCATCTTCATCAAAACCGAATTTGTCACAAGAATATGGTAATTAATTTTCATCTGGAACCATTTCAACCTTATTTCATGGATTTTTTTTGTATTGAAAAAAATGTTTTTCCAATCAAGCTTGTTTTCAAAAATCAAGTCCCAATTTTTACAGGCATTTGGCTTTTCTGGTTTTCCAATTATTATTTCGTAGAAACATTTTGTTCCTCTTGGGGCCTTTATCATTGCAGTGTATGCTTTATTAAAGCTGATTCCATTGTGATCATTGTTTTCAAATGTTATGGTTTTTTCTCTTAAAAAACTTTTAACTGAATTAACACAACCAAAGAATTCTAACATTGGGACTCGATTTTCAATTTTATCTTGGATTTCTTGAATATTGAAAAAATGTCCATTCCCTTTCACAATGTCTCTCACATAATAAACATCTTTTCTGACCCAGTCTTCAAAATACAAGACTTTACCATCAATCTTAAATTTGTTATTGAAAAACAAAGGTTCCATCAGGATATCTTGCTCAACATGTATATCAATTTTGTCATAAAATTCTGTGTAGCTACGAAACACATCTTTCCAAAAGGGGTTTATTATACGTCTTCCAACTGAAAGAACTACTGGGCCATATTCTTGTAACATTTCAACTTCTGGACATTCTTTTGATAATATAATTTTCCATTTTGGACGATACGACATACTGTAGCATTTTTTCAACCATGTGAGTTTTAAAGCTTTTATAAATGATAGAATATGTGGAATATTTATACCTCCGTTTTGTACACTGTGGTTTTGCTTTGCTTTGTTTTATTTTCAACGATCGGGGAATTGGGGGTAGAGCTGTGTGGGATGGATACGGGGGTGTTGCAATAGGTTTTTTTGACATGATTGCTGGATAATTGGACAGCATAATTGAAATACCCGCCACGCCAACCCCCTATCTAAAAGTTTACGTGCGTAATGTTCACCTTCCGCTTGCACCATGAAGCCTTAATTCCTTCAGGACACTTAAGTGTCTGCACGTGCTGAACTGGGAATCTTGAGGGGGTGGGATGGGGTGCGGAGGAGGTAAAGGGAGGGGAGGGGAGAAAGCTAGACATTCTAACCCCTCCCCCCACCCCCCTGCCCGCCCCCCTCACATCTACCCCTTCTTTTTACATTCCTTTCCTTCTATCGCTTCCACTGGAATTGACGCCAAATGGGTTAAAAACAAACAACAACAACAACAACAAAAACCAATACCCCCACCCCCCAAAAAACCCCCACAAAAACACCTAAAAAAACCAAAACAACACCCCCCCAAAAAAACAAAAAAACAACAACAACAAACAACAAACAACAAATAAACAACCAAACAACAACAACAACAAACAAAAACACAACAACAACAAAAACAAACAAACAAACAAAACAAACAAACAAACAAACAAAACAAACAAAAAACCAGGGAGATAAAACTGGACTATTCCAGCACTGCACGCACATCAAGACAGTTACAGGCCCTCTATAATTATACAAGGGTGACGGGTGTTGGAAACCATCAATGCCATTCTCCACCTCCTCCTCCTATCCCTCCTCTCCTCCAGCTCTTGTTCCCCGCACTCCTACCACTCCTCCTCCTCTTCTCCCCCCACCCCCACTCTCGTCAACCCCCCCCTCCCCCTCCCCGTCCCCTTCTTCCGCCTCCTCCTCCAACTCACCTGTGGTAACATCTGGTGCAGCGGCTCTCCCGTTTTTTTCTTTGTTTAGTTTTCTTCTTCCCCAATATCATAAGCATGCCAGTCCTCTCCTCTCCTCCTCCTCCTCCTATTTCTCCTTCACCCACTCCTCCTACAACTCCATCTCTTCCCCCCTCCCCCGCCCCCTCACCCCCATACCATACTCTCATCATCCTCTTCCCCAGTACTACCCTCCCCCCCGTCTTCTCCCCCCCCACCCCCCCCACAAGCCATCTAAGTCCCCTACTAACGACAATAATGGCTTAGTCGCCGAGCCAGACTGAGTCAGCGTCCCTCCCAGTGTAGAGTCCGCCACCACGTCCCTCAAACAACAGTCCACCATGACACTGCCGACACTGACAGGACTCGCCCCAAGCACAAAATCGGAGGGGTATCGAACCTGAGGTCACCATGAGAGCAGGGCATGAAAGGACACAGACTTTGAGACTGTTTTGTTTATATTGATGATGATGGAGGAGGAGGAGGACGATGACGATGTTGCTATGGAGGTCCATTTGGGTTTGGGACTGCGTGACAAGGTGGTACTCTACGCTTCCTGTCATAATGATATCCTGGCGTTAACCAGGCCCGAGAGATGCAGACACTTGCAGTGTTGGTCAGGTAATTAGAGCAACACACCCAAATACGCATCCTTTAAGTGGATGACACTCGACTGTGTGGTCCCAGTCTCCCCATTTAAGCCCACAGCACACTCAACTCTGGGTAGGAGCCGGCCACGGGCCGAAAAACCCACGTCCGCTGGGATTCGAACCCGCGTTCTCCTAGCCGTCAGTCCGCGACGCTAACCACTTCGCCACGGCGGCTGGTTGAGAAAATGAAAACTTAAACCTAAAACTGACGGGCGCAATAGCCGAATGGTTAAAGCGTTGGACTTCCAATCTGAGGGTCCCGGGTTCGGCGCCTGGTGGGTAAAGGGTGGAGATTTTTCCGATCTCCCAGGTCAACATATGCGCAGACCTGCTAATGCCTGAACCCCCTTCATGTGTATATGCAAGCAGAAGATCAAATACGCAAGTTAAAGATCCTGTAATCGATGTCAGCGTTCGGTGGGTTTTGGAAACAAGAACATACCCAGCATGCACACCCCCGAAAGCGGAGTATGGCTGCCTATATGGCGGGTTAAAAACGGTGATACACGTAAAAGCCCACTCGCGTATATAGGAGTGAATGTGGGAGTTGCAGCCCACGAACGCAGAAGAAGAAGAAGTAGAAGAAGAAACCTAAAACTTCTCCTCCTCCTCCCCAGTCTTGACCCCCCCCCCCCCCCTCTTCTCCTCCTCACCTGGGCAGCATCTGGTGCAGCAGCTCCTCCGTCTTCTTCTTCTCCTCAATCAGGAGGTCGGTCCTCTCCTCCACCAGAGCCTCCAGGTTGTCCGCGTACTTCTCCATCATGGCCAGCATGTTGTCGAAGATGTTGTTCTTCCTGGAAAGAAGAAGAAGAAGAAGAAAAGGGAAAAAAAAAGAACAAAGAAAAATGAAGAAATTTAAACCAAACAAACAAATACAGACATTAGTGGAGTTTATAAGGGGGGGGGGGGGGGGGGCATATGAACACTAGAAATGAAGAGGAAAAGGGAAAGAAAACAACGACATCAACACGAAACACACACACACACACACACACACACACACACACACACACACACACACACACACACACACGCACGCACAGAGAGAGAGAGCAGTTCTCTTGAAGATTCTCAGTATAATTCCAGTAACTCCTGTCCTGTCCTGCCCTGTCCCCTGACACTGGTGGTAGAACGGCGGATCAGACGCATGATAATACTCTGTAGGGTATTATTAACCCCTTAAAATTAATGTCAGTCACCATTCCTTAGTTCCATGCTTCCTCTTGGGATGATATTAGTGTGTTTTTTTTGTTTGGTGTTTTGTTTTTTGTTTTATTGTTTTGTTTTGTTGTTGTTGTTTTTTGTTTTTTTTTTGTTTTTTTTTGGGGGGGGGGGGGGGTTGGGGGGAGGGGGGGGTAGCAAAATTTCCATTACACCGTTGAAAAGTACACAAACTAGGTCACTAAATTTTCATGTCGCCCTGAATCCCACAGTTCACACCAAGGTTCAGCAGTCAATGAGGTGTGTGTGTGTGTGTGTGTGTGTGTGTGTGTGTGTGTGTGTGTGTGCGTAACTTCCTTTCTTTCTATGTTTCATCTGTCAGCTGTAATTCTCTTGGACTGCTGTGCTTTATTGTCTGCCTGACTCGTTTCCGAGGTGGTTTTTTTTTTTTCTTTTTTTTTTTTTTTTTTCTTTTTTTTTTCTGGTTAGCTTCCGTGTTGGGCTGCTGGTTAGTTGCGTGGTATTTATTGTTTGTTATCGTTGTCAGTCGATCAGCTGCTCGGTTCTCCCATTGTTCTTAACGAGCTTCGCTTTTCCTCTGCACAAGTGTATAGAGACACGGACAGACACACAGACAGGTCCCACTGTGTGTGAGGCGGTTTCCTTGTATTTCATAGTTGTTGGGGTTTTTTGTTTCTTTTTTTTTTATATCTGTATTATGTGATTGCCGTTTTCCTGTACTTTAATGCATTCAATTTAGTTGTTCCTATTGTCTTTTTGTTTTTCACAACAAGAAAAAGTAACAAAATAGCAAAATAAATAAATAAATAAACACAAATACAGCCGCGTCATATTCCTGTCTTATCTTTTAGTAAAGTCACAATCCCTATTCACAAGAAGGTAAAATAAGCAAAGCACGTATATATATATATATATATATATATATATACATATATATATATATATATATATATATATATATATATATATATATATACGTAAGCGCATGAAAGAAAAAAAAAGAAAAAATGTATATGGCATATTGAAAGTGAATGCATTTTGATGCCGCTATCTTAAAAAAAAAAAAAAATCGATTAACACAATCAGCCCCGAGTTGCCACCTCTGACAAAAAAACAAAACAGAACAACTGGCATATTATTTCAGAAAGGTTCATGGTTCACAGGAAAGCCTATCTTTCGTTCTCTCCTCATCATGTGATTCCATGGGACACACCAAGACCTCCGCCCTTCTGGAACCACTAAAAACACACTCTGCTTGCAATCGCTCACAAGACATCATTTTATTGTGCAAAAGCATTCACAAGGGAAACGTTTTTTCACTACTTTCAGATTTTTTTTTTTTTTTTTTTTTTTTCAAAACCGAACTTCGAAGCCTTCCCATGTAAACACACTTTTCAATGCACTGTCAGTGATGAAAGAAAGAATCATTTAAAATATTCAAGACATTGTAAATGCTTTTTCGCTTATTGCACCCTTCCGTAGAACAAGCAAGCATTAACACTGTCTGGTTAACAAAATGTCAAAAAAGGAATAATTACTATGTGTGTTAAAAAGATGATCGTTTACCCTAAATGTAAGGTTAAACAGGATATAAAGGCATAACTACCCCACCTCTCCGGTTGAAAGGAGGCACAACTACCCTATCTGTTTGAAAATTAGACAAAAGGGCGTAATAATGCCGCCTGTTTTAACAAGGACAAATCAAAAGGCATAATTACCATGTTGGGTTAAAAGAAAAAGGGCAATCTCCAGCAGTGTCAAAACTACCGCACCATCAGCCTGATTAGTCATCCCAGCAAAGTCATGTTGAAGATCCTGCTTAACAGACTGAAACCACAAGCAGAAAACATCATTGCTGAAGAACAGGCAGGTTTCAGACCAGGAAGGAGCACAACTGAACAAATCTTCAACTTGAGGTTGCTATGTGAGAGGTACCATCAACACCAACAAGACCTCTACCATGTCTTCATTGATTTTAAGAAGGCATTTGACAGGGTCTGGCATGCAGCTTTGTGGGCTACCATGAATCTGTACAACATCAACGCCAACCTGATCAGACTGATACAGCACCTCTATGACAAAGCCACCAGCGCCGTCTACCTCAACAATAGCATCGGGGACTGGTTCAGAACCACAGTCGGAGTGAGACAAGGCTGCCTACTCTCCCCAACACTCTTCAACATCTTCTTAGAAAGAATAATGACTGACGCACTGGAAGAGCAACAACAAGCAAGCATCTTCTTCTTGTTAATCGTCTTGCCAAATCGTTCCTGCGAGGCACCGTACAAGGAGGCAGAAGGAGAGGACGGCAGAAGAAGAGATGGGAAGACAACATCCGGGGGTGGACAGGCTTGACGCTCGGTGACGCCCTGAGGAAATCAGAAAACCGTGAAGAGTGGAGAGGGGTGGTGGCCAGGTCAGCAGTGGTGCCCCAACGGTCTGAACCCAGACTACGGGAGAGGTGAAGGTGAAGGTGAAGGATTAAAAGAAAAAAGACAAAAGGGTGTAATTACACTGTCTTGTTAATTTAAACAAGAACAGTAACTGGCATAATCATCATATCTGATTAAAACGAACAAAAAAAAACACAAAAAAACAAAAACAAAAAACAAACAAACAAACAAAAAGCTTAGTGATCCTGTTTTGCTAACAAAAGTGCAAAAAAAGGGACACCACAAAACTGCATAACTTCCCTTACTGCATGGTAAAAAGTAAAAAAAAAAAAAAAAAAAAAAAGTAAGGGGAATAAAAGGACAGCGAAAAAAAGGCATACGTTCCTTGTCTAGCTAGATTTTGAAAATAATAAAAAAAATAAAAAATGAGGACAACAACAACAACAACAACAACAAAAAAAAGGAGCATAATTACCCCGCCAGGCTTGGCCTGAGAGGGTATTTGATCCGCCTCATCACAGTGCCTGCGAGTCTGTCTGTCTGTCTGTCTGTGTGTATGGGGCAGCGCCGCGAGGTGGGGAGAGAGGAGCAGACGGTGGGCGGGGCACTGCAACAAGCGGACACTTTCACTTTTACTTTTACTTTCACTTTCACTTTCTAGGGGCTTGTCAGAACGTGCGGTCTGAATCGTATGCGCTACACAACTACTTTTTTTTTTTTTTTTTTTTAAGCAAAAAAAAAAAAAAAAAAAAAAAAAGCACCCCCCCCCCAACCAAAAACAAAACAAAACAAAACAAAAACAAACAAACAAAAAAACCGAAGCCTGATCTGCTGCTTGCACATGCATTTACATATGCACATTCACTTGAAATTCATGCAAACGCATGCGTAGGTGCACCTTTTTTTGTTGTCGGTGTTTTGTTTTTTGTTGTTTTTTTCTGGGTGGTCATCTGTCCTGGCTGATTGTCAAGATTCATAAAAAAACAACAAAAAAACAAGTGGACAAAAATGTATCATGATCTAAAAAAAACAAACAAACAAACAAACAAAAAACCCAACTATTCTGATAAGGTTTAAAGCATGCATCGTGATACGGTTTTCGGTATCGTGATAACTTTTCAAGCATTGCGATTAGTTTTTAGTATAATGATATGGTTTAAAGTATTGTGTTAAGTATGTGATGTGAGATTGCATCATTTGGTCAATGTGATCTGTCATATGTATATTGAGTGTTATGTTTCGTGTGTGATATTGTCGGGGTTTTTTTTCTGTGCATGTACATAAATTGCTGTTAATGTTTGGTTATATGTCTGTGCAGGGTTATTCATCTGAGTTGTTATGTCAGTATTTAGATTAATTTTTCAACACGTCGATTGCTTTACATTGTACAGCGCAGCTGAGTATAGCCAACGTAGAAAAGCGCAATATGAGTTGGTTGGGGTTTTTTTAAAGTTAATTTTAAATCAGCAACACAGCCCACAGCAAGATAAAAAAAACCCAAAAACAACAACAACAAACAAACAAACCAAACAACGCCTTTTTGCTTCTTTCCTCAATACACACTGAGTAAACAAGAACTGGCCCACGCGAAGATGGATTTCCTTCTGAGAATCCTACAGTTTCAAATAAAGACCCTTGAAGATCGGACATTTATTGAAAAAAAATCTTCTCCGCGTGTATACGGATGTGTGATGTGTGAAAAAAAATCTTGAGGCGAACCATGGCCGGCTTCAATGAAGTTAAGGTGTTTTTTTATTTTTTTATTTTTATTTTTTTTTTAGGGAGGCGGGGATAAAAGGGGACAGAAAAAAAAAGAATTTCGACCGCTCTGAAAAAAAAAGTATCCCATTCAGACACATTCGATGCTGCTCCTCTTCGTGTTATATAGAGCCTAGATATCATCACAGGGTTAAGAACATTCGGATAACGTGAGTCTTAAGCGACGAGGACAGCTATACATACACACATAAACGACGAGTACGGTAAAAAAAATAAAACAAAGACGCCTAATTTTGTATCCAGATTCAGAAACCTCGACAAAACAAACCGCATGACGACATTTGTCAATATTCTGAGAGACGGTGAAAATGAGTGAAGAACTTTGTTAATCGTCTGAGAGACGGTGAAAATGATCGGAGGACCTTGTTAATCGTCTGCAAGATGGTAAAAAAATGAGTTAAGGACTTTGTTAATCGTCTGAGAGACGGTGAAAATGAGTGAAGGACTTTGTTAATCGTCTGAGAGACGGTGAAAATGAGTGAAGGACTTTGTTAATCGTCTGAGAGACGATAAAATGAGTGAAAGACTTTGTTAATCGTCTGAGAGACGGTGAAAATGAATGGAGAACTTTGTTAATCGTCTGAGAGACGGTGGAAATGAGTGAAGGACTTTGTTAATCCTCTGAGAGACGGTGGAAATGATCGGAAGACTTTGCTAATCGTCTGAGAGACGGTGAAAATGATCGGAGGACCTTGTTAATCATCTGCGAGACGGTGAAAATGAGTGAAGGACTTTGTTAATCGTCTGAAAGACGATAAAATGAAATGAAGGACTTTGTTAATCGTCTGAGAGACGGTGAAAATGAGTGAAGGACTTTGTTAATCGTCTGAGAGACGATAAAATGAGTGAAAGACTTTGTTAATCGTCTGAGAGACGGTGAAAATGAGTGAAGGACTTTGTTAATCGTCTGAGAGACGGTGAAAATGAATGGAAGACTTTGTTAATCGTCTGAGAGACGGTGAAAATGAATGGAGGACTTTGTTAATCGTCTGCGAGACGGTGAAAATGAATGGAGGACTTTGTTAATCGTCTGCGAGACGGTGAAAATGAATGGAGGACTTTGTTAATCGTCTGCGAGACGGTGAAAATGAGTGAAGGACTTTGTTAATCGTCTGAGAGACGATAAAATGAGTGAAAGACTTTGTTAATCGTCTGAGAGACGGTGAAAATGAATGGAGAACTTTGTTAATCGTCTGAGAGACGGTGAAAATGAGTGAAGGACTTTGTTAATCGTCTGAGAGACAGTGAAAATGATCGGAAGACTTTGCTAATCGTCTGAGAGACGGTGAAAATGATCGGAGGACTTTGTTAATCGTCTGCGAGACGGTGAAAATGAGTGAAGGACTTTGTTAATCGTCTGAGAGACGGTGAAAATGAGTGAAGAACTTTGTTAATCGTCTGAGAGACGGTGAAAATGAGTGAAGGACTTTGTTAATCGTCTGAGAGACGGTGAAAATGAGTGAAGGACTTTGTTAATCGTCTGAGAGACGGTGAAAATGAGTGAAGGACTTTGTTAATCGTCTGAAAGACGATAAAATGAAGTGAAGGACTTTGTTAATCGTCTGCGAGACGGTGAAAATGAGTGAAGGACTTTGTTAATCGTCTGAAAGACGATAAAATGAAGTGAAGGACTTTGTTAATCGTCTGAAAGACGGTGAAAATGAATGGAAGATTTTGGTTTATCGTCTGGGAGATGGTGAAGATGAATGGAAAACTTTGGTTAATCATCTACGAGACGGTGAAAATGAATGGAGGACTTTTGTTAATCGTCTGAGAGACGTTGAAACGAATTGAGCTGTTGGAGAAAGAAATGGAGAACGCATGGATGGGTGGAAAGGGTACAGATACGAGAGTACCATTCAAAGCTCTTTTGAACCGACAACAGACACCCGGACTCTGCTTCCTTTAATTAAGAAATTCTATGTTCAACCACCACAACACTAGGAAACGACGTACCAGAACATCGATAGTTCTCAGCAAGACTGCCGGGCACTAGGACTGCGGCAGAGAGGCCGAGGAGTGGATCTGCGTGGGGAACTAAAAAAAACCAAAAACAACAAACAACGACAACAACAACAAACACAGACGAAGGGGCAGCAAAAAAAACAACAAACAAACAAACAAAACAACAACAACACCAAAAAAACCACGCACAAAGATTCTGATTTCGACAGTCATGGACACAGATAGAAGACTGTTTTATGAAGTAATGTTGTAGTTTGTTTACTCAGTTGTCCATCTGTTGTGCTTTTGTTGTTGTTGTTGAGTTGTTGTGTGTTTGTTTGTTTGTTTGTTTTTTTTGCGCGCGTGTGTGTGTGTGTGTGTGTGTGTGTGTGTGCTAGTGTATGTGGACGTGGTGGAGGTGTGAGGGTTTTTTTTTTTTTTTTTTTTTTTTTTGTTTGTTTGTTTGGTTTTTTTAACAATACGTACATTTTTACATTTTCAGGTTTAATTTCTTAAATGTAATGATGTACATACGTTTTTACTTGAAATGTTTGATGAATATTGCTTTATCATGTGATGTTGTAGCCTGTGTGTTTCAATTGTTTGTCATTCGTGTGTGTGTGTGTGTGTGTGTGTGTGTGTGTGTGAACATTTGTTTCATCTTTCTAGTTTTGATCTGTGTGTGTAATGCGGGGTGTTTCTTCAGGGAAATGCTTAGCAGGAACGTTTATTTTATTTTATTATATATATGTGTGTGTATATGTATGTATGTGTGTGTATATATATATATATATATATATATATATATATATATATATATATATA
>NC_134876.1:92006848-92011848 GCF_041734735.1 Babylonia areolata
AAGGAAGGAAGGAAGGAAGGAAGGAAGGAACTTTTTTTCATTGAGGGGAAAAAAAGGGGGGGTGGGGGGGTAAGCAAGAATGGCTTGTTTTCATCCTGCCCTCATGAATATAGCAAGGGAGGGAAGATATAGCAAATACTCAATGCAAAAGTATAATATTGCATGTATAGATTTCAATTCTATCACACACACACACACACACACACATGAACAACATAAGTACATGCACAAATAATACTAGATCAGAAAGAAAAGAAGAGAGACAGAGAGACAGACAGACAGACACAGACAGGCGAAATAATTAATATAAAAGCCATTTACATGCACAGTCGGGGATGTTGGTACCTCTTTAACACACACACACACACACACACACACACACACACACAGAGAGAGAGATGTATATATATATATATATATATATATATATAGAGAGAGAGAGAGAGAGAGAGAGAGAGAGAGAGAGAGAGAGAGAGAGAGAGAGAGAAAACGAAAAATTGCTCCATCTGCATCAAAGCAATTGATCGATGCAGGAACTGAAACCACAGCTAACAAGAAGAAGAAATACCGAAAGAATAATAAGAACCCCCTCAACAACTCCCCATGGACGAAACTTATTCAGAAAACACCGGCTCCTCTACAATAATGAGAGGGATATATCTGGAGAGTAAAGCTCTTCATGTAACCAATGACACGTTCTTTAAAAAGGGTTGAGGCTTGCCGAACAAGCAAACAAGGGATATCTCAAGAGTAATGATCCATGTAACCAAGGAAACGTTCTATTTATATTGGTCAAGAAAATGGTTCGTTGCATTAAAAAGGGGTCCTTCTTGAAGACGGATTCGGTAGAAAACTTTGGCAAGTATGCCTCGCAGCAAGCAATGAAAATGAAGGTATGTATGATGCTGTTGTATCATACATGTAGGAGGAAGGTGGCAGAATGGTTAAGACGCTCAGCTGCCAATACAGAGAGTCCGTGAGGGTGTGGGTTCGAATCCCGCTCTCGCCCTTTCTCCTAAGTTTGACTGGAAAATCAAACTGAGCGTCTAGTCTTTCGGATGAGACGATAAACCGAGGTCCCGTGTGCAGCACGCACTTGGCACACTGAAAAAGAACCCATGGCAACGAGAGTGTTGTTCTCTGGCGAAATTACGTAAAAATGAAATCCACCTTCATAGGTACACAAATATGTAAGCATGCACTCAAGGCCTGACTAAGCGCGTTGGGTTATGCTGCTGGTCAGGCATCTGCTCAACAGATGTGGTGTAGCGTGTATGGATTTGTCCGAACGCAGTGACTCCTCCTTGAGAAAGTGAAACTGAAACTGCAACTGTATCAACGGTGACGACACTGATTCGGTCGCCACATCTTGAACAACAGAGAACACAGAGTAAGGTGGTGGCCTAGAGGTAACGCGTCCGCCGAGAGAGCGAGGGAATCTGAGCCGCACTGGTTCGAATCACGGCACAGTCGCCAGTGCTTTCTCCCCCTCCACTAGACCTTGAGTGGTGGGCTGGACGCTAGTCATTCGGATGAGACGATTAAACCGAGGTCCCGTGTGCAGCATGCACTTCGCGCACGTAAACGAACCCACGGCAACAAAATAGTTGTAGTGTAGGAAAAATCCACTTCGATAGGAAAAAACAAATACAAACCCCAAACAATTGCTGGCAGGAAAAAAACAGTGTAGCGACGCGCTCTCCCTGGGGAGATCAGCCCGAATTTCGCACAGAAAAATCAGTTGTGATAAAAAAAAAGGTAAAAAGAAAAAAAACAGTAATACAATGCAAAAGGGAGTATGGCAATTTAGAGCAAAGCTGCACGCTCACGCAATCACCACTCAAACACCAACGTACACACACACACACACAGAGAGAGAGAGAGAGAGAGAGAGAGAGAGAGAGAGAGACAGACAGACAGACAGACAGACAGACAGACAGAGAGAGGCAGACAGACAGAGAGAGAGAGAGACAGAGAGAGACAGACAGCCACGCAGACAGACAGACACACACAGACAGACAGAGAGAGAGAGAGAGAGGAGGGGCGGAGAGAGAGAGAGACAGACAGACAGACAGAGAAGAGGGGCGGAGAGACAGACAGACAGACAGACAGACAGTCAGACAGACACAGAGAGAGACAGAGAAAGACAACAGAGACAGAGAGACAGAAACAGAGAAATATACAGACAAGACAAGACAAGACAAGACAGACAGACAGACAGACAAGACAGAGATACAAAGAAATAAAGACAGAAACAGAGAAATATACAGACAGACAGACAGACAGACAGACAGACAGAGACAGATACAAAGAAACAGAGAGAAAGGCAGATTGACACAGTGAGAGATGAAGAGAGAGAGAGAGAGACAGAGAGAAATAAACCTGGAGAAACCAGGAGGGACAGGAGAAGGAGGACCGTAGGGGGAAAACAAAATCAGAAACAAAAAACATAACACGAGAATCATAGGAGAGAAAAACAACAACAACAACACCCCCCACCCCCACACCCCCCACCCCCCAACAAAAACAACAACAACAACAAAAACCAGAAGAAAGTAACATGATGAAGGAATAAAGGATGGATGAACGGACTGACAAAATCGAATCATCTGCCCCCTCTCTCCCTCTCTCCCTCCTCCCTCCCCCCCCCCCCCCTACCCCTGACAAAATCAAACGCTAGCGTGAGAAAACTTCATAATCCTTACATATTAAATTCACCCTCTGCACATTTCAAATGATTCTCTAAAATGGAGGGAAAAAAAAAAAGAATGAATGAAAACAAGCAAAGCAAAACAAAACAAAACAAAACAAAAACAAACAAACAACATCAACAAAAAAAGATAACACAGGGGTGAAACAGTCTTCAAATCACTGCCCCCCCCAACCCCCCCTCAGCCCCCTACCCCACCCCCCCGCCCCTCCGAAGAAAAAGACGGTGGGTTGGGGTGGGAAAGAAAATTCGATTCATAACAAAAGAAGAAAAGGAGAACTGAAAATAACACAGTGGGGAAAACAACAACAAAATAAACAACCACGGCACAACATAAGGGCAACAACAGAACTGCTCTGTGTGTGTGTGCGTGTGTGTGTGTGTGTGTGTGTGTGTGTGTGTGTGTGTGTGTGTGTGTGTGTGATACCTGCTATTACGAAACATACGGCGCTATTTTGACAACATCACAAGACCCGATACTTTGTAAAACACGATTCACCAATAATCCTAAGCTCTTTTTTTTCTGGTGGGAGGGTGCGGGGGGTTGGGGGTGGGAGTGGGGATCGGGGAGTGATCGGGAGGGGGGGGCAGGTGGGGGGGGGGGGGTCGGGGTAGGGGGGGGGGTGGGGGGGGGGGCGTGGAAGGGGTTGGGCGCAATCTCTTGGCAAAACGACGCTATCTTCTCCTGCTGCTGCCGCTGCTGTTGTTGTTGCTGCTGTTGTTGTTGGTGTTGGTGTTGGTGTTAAGGTCTAAGGGCGGGAAGCCGAGCAGAAGTTGGGGGGAGTGGATGATGAGGCATGGAGTGGGTGTGTGGAGAGGGGGCGGGGTAGGTTGGAGCGATGGGGCATTTTTTTGTTGTTTTTTTTTTTTTTTTTTTTTTTTTTAGGGAAGTGGAAAATAACAGATCGAGTCTGAAGATAATGTTTGGTGTGTTTGCGTGTGTGCGTCCGTACGTGCGTGGGGGGGGGGGGATGTGTGTGTGTGTGTGTGTGTGTGTGTGTGTGTGTGTGTGTGAGCGCGAGTGTCTGTGCGCGCGCGCGTGTTTGGTTGTGTGGTTGTGCGGGCGTGCGTGCGCGTGGGTTTGGCCGTGCGTGGTTTGATAGCTTATCATGTTAATAGGTAGCTGGAAATGTGACTAGGGGTGTGGGGGGTGTGATTGGAAGCGGTGGCGAACCTTGGGGCGGAAGGGAGATGGGAAGGAGGGGATGTGCGGGGTGTGGGTGTGTGTGTGAGGGGGGGGGGGGGGGGAACGGCGGTTGAGAGGAGAGAAAAACTGTCCGTCGGAGAGGGGAGAGGAAGGGAGGTAACTGGGAAGTGAAGTTGGAGAGACGGTAAGGTAAGGGCGGGGCAAAGTGAATGAATGGTCGGTAATAACTGAAGACACAACTTACCCAGCAAAACTGCTGTGTCGAAGCGTTTCGTTGGATCATTCTGGTCAGCTTCAAGGGGGGCAAGCGATGTTTTGACATTTGGACTGTCCTTGTATTTTATTATTATTCTTTTTTTAAATTAGGGTTTTATTTCTTTTTTCTTCTTTTTTTTTCTTTTTTTTTTGTTCATCGTGTGGTCTGAGTTACGCCAACGTTTTTCTAACATACACGGACTAATTACCACTTTCAAAGAAGAAAAGAGGAAAAAAAAAACAACAAAAAACAAAACAAAAACAAAACAGAAATAAAGAAAGACATGGAAAGAAAAAGGGAGTGGGTTCAAGAAGTAAAATGAAATAAAATGGTAAAAAAAAAGCAGAAAAGAAATAAATAAAGACAAATATAAAGAAAGAGAGGATCAGCAGAATAATGACTCTCTCTCTCTCTCTGTCTCTCGCGCTCTCTGTATAAAACAAGTCTCACGTACTCTGGTGGATATTTATGGAATCCTATTTCATCTACACTTAATATATATAAACTCCAGTCTCAGTGTCTTCAAAAGACTATATCTAATAAACATCTAATGTCATAGCTAAGTTCTACGAATCCTTGAAATTCCTGAGACTGAAAAACAAATAATGCATTCTCAATATCCTTGTCTACGTGTCTATCTCCTTTCGTCCCTTCCTCCTTTCCCCCTCTCCCCCCCCCCCCCCATCTCTCTCTCTCTCTCTCTCTCTCTCTCTCTCAGCAGTTTTTCCTCTCTCTCCTTCTTCGTATCTCTTCCTTTCTTACCTTCCTCCTCCCCTCTCTCATTCACGCATATGCATACTATGCTATTTTGCGGAGAACTGTATTTTCCATGTCATTTATTTGTTCTTGTTGTTGTTGCCATGCGATGTGTATGTTATTTTTTTCCT
>NC_134876.1:92021848-92041848 GCF_041734735.1 Babylonia areolata
ACCTTCCATCAAACGGCAAACGTCCTCAATTACAGAACTCAGCTTGAACTAGCAGGACAGCCAGACGCCGAGGCGTTTGGGGGTAAGGGGTATTGGGGTATGGGGTAGGGGGATGGTGGGGGGTGGGGGTGGGTGTGTGGGGGCAACGTAACGACCACCTGCTGACGCCAACAAAGCAAAACTACTACTACAAGGGAAACGGGGTGTTGAAACCCAAAGACGAATTTAAAAGCAACAAAGAACCAGGAAAAGAACAGAAGGGGGGCAAAAAAAAAGGGGGGGGGGGCAACGGAAATGGCGTCTAAACGAGAGGGTAAGTACCCACAACGGTAAGGCTCAGCAGCTTCCGTTCAGCAGGGATACCGCAGAGACTTGTCACGAAAGACAAACGGGTGTCGATAAAAAAAACAACAAAAACAAACAACAACAACAAAAAACCCGTCCACCAGCCGACGGCCAGACGAAGTAAGCCGCTCAGGGTCTACACACAGCAAGGACAGCGGAAAGAGAGAGAGAGAGAGAGAGAGAGAGATGATGAAGAGACTAAATCTTCATCCTCACAGGATCTCTCCGAGGTCGACTGATTCCGTGCTTCTGTGAAGGTCCTCGGTACAGAGAGCATGCATCACCGCGCATCGTCAAACATGTGTGCGTTCGCGCGCGCGCACAGACAGACAGACACACACACACACACACACACACACACACACACACACACACACGTGCACACGCACAGACAACACCCTACTACACTACACTTCAGTACATTACGCTACACTAAGCAATACTAGACTACACGTCTCTGCACTCACAATGGGGGATGCTTCAGCTTTGCTACTGAAAATTCCGGAATCCACCACTGGCTGTTATTTTCTATTCAGTTGTCCTGAGTAGCAATGAAAAAAAAAGAGATAAAAAATCCGACAAAGAATCTTCATTTCCTGGATCGGCAAAACTAAACTAACAAACCTTGTGCATCCTCTCCATTTATCTCTCTCGACAAAATACGAGGCCGCCTCGAGAAGGTGGGGTGTATAAATATCACATGTGAATGGACTGAATCATCTCTCTCTCTCTCTCTCTCTCTCTCTCTCTCTCTCTCTCTCTCTCTCTCTCTTAACCCAAATAGCTGTGTTTCGATGTTTGACTTCAAGGCTGAGAAAGAAAGAAAATTCCAGTCCATTCTCCAGTCCATTTACAAAGATGTTCGCTTCATTCGATAAAGCATCGATTCGTGAATCAATGTTGGTGTGAACGATTTTTCGTCTCTCCGAGCAGAAAAGATGGCGTTTATTTATTTCCTCCTGCATGTCCTCTTTCTACATTTAAAACTTGCCTATTGATTATCTTAACTGCTGTAGCTCTGAGTGGTGTCTGCGAGGAGTTCCTACCCACCCCCCCCCCCACACCCCCACCTCAATCCCCACCAGCATCCCTCTTCCCTCTCCCTCTCCCCACATGTCTGTTGTTGTTGATGCTGCTGCTGCTGCTGCTGTTTTCTGGGAAGGAAACCTACATCAGGACCGAGCACGTTCAACAAACAGGTCAAAATATATGACAAGTGTAATGGCACATCCATCACTGTAACTAGCTCTGCATCCGAAAGATGGCGAACCAGTGAAAATATTATCCCTACACCAAGACAACACGTTTGAGTGACGCATTAACTCTCTCCATATTAACAGCGTTTCATCCCAATTACCATCATCAAAATATTGCAAGCGGAACGCTCTTATACTGAAGAGGTGAATGTTGACAATAATACCACAGTTCTGACGACGGAAGCTAAAAGTTGGGTCATTCAGACACCCACTGGACATCCGAGGGGTCTGTGTAGAGGAGAAGAGAGGACTGGCCGTACTGAGTGAGTTAAGGTCGACGACCAAGGTCCTAAGTTTGATTGCTGAGGGTACAGAGATGACATAGCACAACAAAATCAATCAGCTGTTACATCCTCCTCCTAGTACATCTGAAAGGAATCACCACAAACCAAACGAGAACGGTTCCAGAGACCGTGTTTATGTGATGTGCAAGATGAGAGATCCATGTGGGTGGTGGACTGGGCAGGGGATATTGAACGTTGACGTTTTCCGAGCCAGTGGTTTCCGGCTTGAATCCCGAACTTATCACAAGTATTTTTTTTTTTTTAAATAATGTCTTTGCGACAACTCTCGTGTGCTGTAGGGTTCCTCGATTCATCCAAAAGAGCACTGAACTCAGGAATCATTGGCGTGGAAACGATTCCTCCCGATAGGGAGATGTTTTCTGCTTGCCCCATGTGTCTCTTCTTTCTATTTCTTTTTTTTTTTACCCCGCGACCAGCACGCACATACGCACGCACGCACGCACACACACACACACACACACACACACACACACAGAAAGAGAGACAGGGAGAGAGAGAGAGAGGGGGGGGGTGGTGGAGATGTCTCTGCTCGGCTGGCTCGCGATTAGCTTACCACTGTATACCTGGAGTGCGAAATAGTGTCCGGGATCCCTCCCCATCCAGAGAAATCGGTGACCGAGAAAATTTGGTTTGTTATTGCGGCCACAATATCTAGCTATATGTATACCGATTTATTCCTTAATAAACTTGATGTTTGCTTCTTCTTCTTTTTTTTTCCTTTAACATTTGCCCCCCACCACCCCTCACACAGAAAGAGCTGTTGAACATGACACTCAAACCATCATCAGGACAACTCACTGAAAACGAGCAACGGAAGGATGAATTTCACTTGTACGCATCGCACTCGATGTTCCAGTTTTGCAACGTTTGGGTGCAAAGCCTTCTGGTACAGGGGGGGAGAAAAGTAAGTCATCCATATGATAGAAAATGTCGTCTAATCTACTACTACCCAAATGAGCACCGATTCCATCCTTCAAAGGCTTACAAGGTCAATCAGGACGCGGCGCGTGTTCGACATCTATCGGGCAAACTTATGGGCAGACAGAGTGTGTATTGTGTGTTATTGTGTGTTAGCTGTGAGGGGAAGGAGAAGGAGAGCGCATACGCCCAAAGACTTCCGTGATCATCTAATAGGGGAAGATGTGGACATTCTTAAGCAGAAACGTGTGTGCGAACAAGGGCATTTGCCCCCTACATGTATTTTGACTTCTCTTTTTTTCTTTTCTGTTTGTGAATAAAGAAGTACAGACCGCAGACAAAGAGATAGACAGACAGACAGACAGAGACAGAGACAGAGAGACAGAGACAGACAGAGATAGAGAATAAATGAATGGCTGACAGACTGAATGATTGAATTGATAAATCAATGAATTTCTATTTTTGATGATATTAACGTAAGATAACACATTTTGTTTCATGTAAACCTCGAAAGAGATAGTGGGAGAAAACAACAACAACAACAACAACAACAACTAAAAGTATCGTAAGGAAAGGAAGAAAGACAGAAAATGAGAGAGACAGACAGACAGGCATACAGACTGAGCGAGAGACAGACTAACACACAGACAGAGAGACAGACCGATACGTAGCGACAGCGATATACAGAGTGTGGACGGGTTATTACGGTCAACACCCTGAAGGCTTTTAAAGCACACTCAGGCACATGATACTGTCAACGTTCTGACGGGTTTTTTTTTTTTTCTTTAAAAATGAATTTCTAAAAAAAAAAAAAAAAAAAAAAAAAAAAGGGCAGCACGTCTACTCCCGCATTCGTACTGTGCGTGTGTATGTTGGTGGTGGGGGCGTGCGTGCGCGTGTGTGTGTGTGTGTGTGTGTGTGTGTGTGTGTGTGTGTGTGTGTGTGAATAGCGTAGACAGGGTAGTCTTCTCTCTCTCTCTCTCTCTCTCACACATACACACACACACACAAACACACACACAAGCACACACACACACACACACACACAGAGTGTGGGGAAGGGGTGTACAGATAGAGAGAGAGAGGGAGAGAGAGAGAGAGAGAGAGAGAGAGAGAGAGAGAACGAACGAACATATGTTAATGAACTTTGGCCATGGACCACAATTCAAAACCAGGGGACTGGGGGTGGGCATGGGAAGGGGTATTATAACACTTGAATAGATCACATAATATCATAATGTTCGTGGACTTGACATTAAATCTACTTAATTAGGTCTGAGTATATGATTTCTCCGTTTCATCGCATGGAAAGTAAATTTGATACTTGGCAAATTTCTCTGCTTGATGTTTGATCGAAGAAGTGTACTAAGAGACATATTTAAACAGTCTTTGAAGAAATTTGGTCCGTAAATCAGAATATACAGAACAAACAAACAACACGTGATAGAGAGAGAGAGACACTGGACACTGGAATGTCATTCACTCCAGTGGACACGTGGGGGTGGGGTGCAAATCAGAACAATCACAGTGTAAACAAAATGAAACAGAACAAAAAGAACAACAAATTTTGAGTCAAATATGCTTTCCCGGTCATACTTTTTTCTTCAAGTTCATAATTTTTTTTTCTATCGACGTGATGATGTTATCATTATAAACATGATAAACACTATCATACTTTTGAATACTGTATACATTAGCGACGCATATATTTTCATTTTTATCATGTGTGTGTGTGTGTATGTGTGTGTTTATCTTTATTTAAAAATTCTTTCTTTTTTTTTAATCTATTCATTTATTTCTTTTACATTTCTTTTTTTTTCTCTTTGAAGGCCTGACTAAGCGCGTAGGGTTACGCTGCTGTTTAGGCAGCTAGCTCCTTAGCAGATGTGGTGTAGCTTTTATGGATTTGTCCGCACGCAGTGATGCCTCCAGTGACGCAACTGAACTGTATTCAGCAATGTGGGAAAACGTCGATAGTGATCTTGTTTTATCGTCTTTTCAACACACACCATTGACATCCTTACTCCTTGCAGTACTTGAGAGGGAGAGAGAGGGAGAGAGAGAGAGAGAGAGAGAGAGGAGGGCGGGGAATGCAGACAGACAAACAGATAAAAAGACAAACAGAGTATTGACAATCAGACAGGCAGTACGGTAAACCGATCGATAGGGTTAGTAGACAGACAGGTAATACCGACCCCTTTGAAATCACCCCGACTCGTAGCAAAACAAGCGAGCCCGTGATTATAAATTTACGAAGAAAAAAAAGAAAGAAAAAGAAACATCTTACACAGTACAACACAACCACACCACAATCAAACCCAACAAAACGCAAACACAGTACAACACAACCACACCACAACCCAACCCAATAAAAACACAAACACAGTATACAACACAACCACACCACAACCCAACCCAATAAAAACACAAACACAGTATACAACACAACCACACCACAACCCAACCCAATAAAAACGCAAACACAGTATACAACACAACCACACCACAACCCAACCCAATAAAACACAAACACAGTATACAACATAACCACACCACAACACAACCCAAGAAAAACACAAACACAGTATAAAACACAACCACACCACAACCAAACCCAATAAAAACACAAACACAGTACAACACAACCACACCACAACCCAACCCAATAAAAACACAAACACAGTACAACACAACCACACCACAACCAAACCCAATAAAACACAAACACAGTATACAACACAACCACACCACAACCCAACCCAATAAAAACACAAACACAGTATACAACACAACCACACCACAACCCAACCCAATAAAAACACAAACACAGTATACAACACAACCACACCACAACCAAACCCAATAAAACACAAACACAGTATACAACACAACCACACCACAACCCAACCCAATAAAAACACAAACACAGTACAACACAACCACACCACAACCCAACCCAATAAAACCACAAACACACTACAACACAACCACACCACAACCCAACCCAATAAAAACACAAACACAGTATACAACACAACCACACCACAACCCAACCCAATAAAAACACAAACACAGTATACAACACAACCACACCACAACCCAACCCAATAAAAACACAAACACAGTACAACACAACCACACCACAATCAAACCTAATAAAACACAAACACAGTACAACACAGCCAAACCACAACCCAACCCAAATCCAACGCAACCCAAACCAGCCCGACCCAAACGAAACCCAACCTAACCCAACCCAGCCCAACCCAACCCAACCTAGCCCGACCCAAACGCAACCCAACCCAACCCAACCCAACCCAGCCCGACCCAAACGCAACCCAACCCAACCCAACCCAGCCCGATCCGACCCGACCCGACCCAACCCGACCCGACCCAAACGCAACCCAACTCACTGCGGTAGTGAGCGTACTCCTCCACCTCATCCTGGGCGCCCTTGAGGAACTCGTGCAGGCCGAAGTCGGTGATCTTCAGCACCCAGCGGCTGTCCACCACGCAGTTGGAGGACTTGAGCTTGCCGTGGGACTTCACCTCGCTCTCGTGCAGAAAGATCATGCCCTGGAAATAAAAATACAAAGTAAGGGGAGGGAGGGAGGAGGGGGTTGGGGGGGGGGTTGTTGTTAAAGGATCTACAGCCTATCCACGGGCATTACAGCAATGTACTTATATTCACTGTGTCTGACGCTCTACGAAAAAGAAATATGCCAAAGGTAACACAGCCTTTTCAAGGCCATCACAGCAATGAACTATATTCACTGTGTATGGGGCTCGGCATAGGAAGGCAGGGGCTCAACCTTCTCCTTCCGCCGGTTTAATCAACCCCCCCACCAGCCTACTGATTCAATAAGACCTTGCAAACAGTACTGCCAAATGGAAATCAAATCATTCTAATATGTTTTACTATGGCTCAGCCAGAACGCAAAGAAGTTTATCTCAGGGCTAGATTTCCCGACGCATGCTTTAAACAGAGCCCAAGACAATAAATGTGAAAAAAAAGGTTCGGTGGCCGAACGGTTAGAGCGCCGCTGGATTCTTCTAACCCGAGTCTCCTTGAGTTCGATTCCCGGTTTCGGAGCACCTGGTGTGGTGTGAAGGGTGAAGATGTTTCCGATCTCCCAAGACTTGCCAAATTGCCTGAACGCCCTTCGTGTGTATACGCATGCAGAATATCTGATACACGCGCTCAACCCACTGATGTCAGCGTTCGGTGGGTTATGGAAACATAATTTACTCAGTATACATCAACCACAACAGATTCATGAGCAACTTGATGCTGGTCGCGTAATGGAAAGAAAGAAAGAAAGAAAGAAAGAAAGGGACAAAACAAGACATTTTGAAAATAGTAAATTCACCAAAGCCACGCTCAGTTCATGTAAAATTTAAATAAAGTTATCAAATTAAACACACACACACACACACACACACACACACACACACGGACGTGGACAGTTTAACCATTAGGACATGACAACAAGGACACTCACGAGTGTGTGTTCAGCGCAGATTATGTCTACAAGTTGTAGACAAAAAAAAGAGGGAGAGGGAAGAAAGAAGGGAGGGAGATGGAGAGAGAGAGAATGGGGGGGGGGGGGAGGAGAGACGGAGAGGGTTGGTGGAGAGAGAAAGAGACAGAGAGATGGAACAGTGAAATAAGCAGCACCCCCGTCACCCCCACCCCCACCCCCCACCCCCCGCCCCCCATAAATGAATAAACGAATTTTGCTTTACTCATATTTGTACATCTAAACTTCTGTTTATCATTTTCTTTCGAAAATCCCATGCTTCTGAAATATATTTAGCAAATGATTTTATGATGTCTCCATCATTCGATCTGAGCAGCATTGTCATATCTTTTCTTTTTACTACATCCTTTTCAAAAAGAATACATTTTTTTTACGAATAACATCATAAGATTTGCCACAGAGAGAGAGAGAGAGAGAGAGAGAGAGAGAGAGAGAGAGAGAGAGAGAGGCACACAGTCAGTTACTCTGACTGACTAAAAGAGGACTGAACAACAAACAAGCACCTTTCTCCGTCCGCGCTCTCTACCCCCATATTTTCCTAACACTAGGATGCTATCGTTGCTGTTTGTTGTTGTTGTTTTTTTGTTTTGTTTTTTGTATGTTTCTCCTTTTATTCATGAGACGTTGCGATTCCTTGTGACATGGGGCTGCTGGTCAAATTCTAATTTACAACAAAAACAACAACAACAACAAAACACACGAATAAATCCGGCTTGCCTGTCCGCATAAACTGCATTGCCATCATGCACATCTTCCGCCCACACATCTCAGACTTGATCTGTTCTCTCACTCCATAAAAAAACAACCCACAAGCCTATATCAAATAATCTGAATCTGTATGGATCTGCTATCTCTCTCCGACCCCCCCCCCCCATGCCAACCCCCTCCTCCCTGTGTGTGTGTGTGTGTGTGTGTGTGTGTGTGCGCGCGCGCGCGCGTGTGTGTGTGTGTGTGTGTGTTTCTCCAGCTCCCTCGCTTCCATGGCAAGCAGAATCTTTCCGTTCAGCGTTTCCTATATATCGGCAGAATGTACGATACGGACAAGACATCCCCTCTCAGACTTTACCCACGGGCATTTAGGACTAACCCCCAATCTTGACTTCACTCCCAGATACACAACTCAACCACGGATATCTTTCACATCCGGTTCACGCTTCAAGCTTGGAAGAACAGTCAGAACTTCACCCCTCTGCAGACAGCCAGGGTTACCCCTTTGGAACCCTGACCAAACCCATCCCCAGCCCACCTCTGCCTCCCTCCTTTCCCCATCTCCGCCCCCATGAACGCACAGTCCGGATTCCATCCACCGCCCAAAGTCAGCAGACCCCCAAACCCCAGCACCCCCAACCCCCCTCAACAACTTCCTCCTTTATCACCGCGATCTCCACAAGCGAACAAAACCAAGAAGACTCCAGCACTGAACAACTTTGAAGGCAACGGGCAGTAGTAGGTCGTTTGTTTCAATTTGTACGTGTGTACGAGCAAGATACAACTGAGGTTTTCCGCCTTCAAATCTCACCGTTCCCAGCAAAATGGGTATCGACTGACTGGAGTATAAAAAAAAGAAAGAAAAAAAAAAAGAAAAAAAAAATTTTTTTTGCTAAGCTCACGATTAGTATCTATCGATTTCAATTTGCATTTCGTTTGTTTCGGTTGAAAAGGCCTTTTTATTTTCCTGTTCACTGCGTTGAATTTACGTATCCTCAGAGCTTGGCACTGGATTTGTTTTATTTTTACATGCAACGAGGCTTGATAGTAAAAACAATAGCAATAACAACAACAATGATGATGGTTATTATTCTAGATAACATCATTATCAGCTCAGATCTTTTAAAGATTAAAAGCAAATATCATATATATATATATATATATATATATATATATATATTGTGTGTGTGTGTGTGTGTGTGTGAGAGAGAGAGAGAGAGAGAGAGAGAGAGAGCAAATTCCTACCTGACCAGGCTGGAGGACTGATGAATGAAAACAGCAGTGCTCTCTCTCTCTCTCTCTCTCTCTCTCTCTCTCTCTCTCACACACACACACACACACACACACACACACACACACACACACACACACACACACACACAGAGTATATATATACTGACAGGCTGTCTGGATGCCTCCCTCCCTCCCTCTCTCTGTCGTCTTCATTAACCGTGTTAATCCTGACAAGATGTCCAACGGGGGTTTCTCGTGTGATACAACCCCCCCAACCCCCCCCCCCCCCCCCCCCCCACACACACACACACCTACCCCTTTGTCAGCTAACTATCAAGAGAGGTCGACAGCAGGCGTGAGGCCGCACACTTCTCACCCATTCTCTGTTAGCGAGAGGGACGGAATCCAAATCCCCTTCTGAAGGCCCTCCATGTCGCCGCCATGTCCCCTTCTCTCCAATGCATTTCGAAAACAAAACAAAAACAAAAAAAGTAGTAAGACACGAACATCCTGTGTCTGGGCCGCTGTGACTCACCCAAATAATGAACTGAACCCATGACAAGATCTGAGGTCTCCCTCTCTCCCCCCCCTCTCTCTCCCTCTCTCTCCCTCTCTCTCCCCCCTACTCTCTCTCTCCCTCCCTCCCCTCTCTCTCCCCCCTCTCTCTCTCTCTCTCTCTCTCCCTCCCTCCCCATCTCTCTCTCCCCCTCCCTCCCTCTCCACCCTCCTTCTCTCTCTCCCCCTCCCTCTTCCCTCTCTCTCCCTTTCTCCCTCTCTCTCTCCCCCTCCCCTCCCTCTCTCTCCCCTCCCTCCTCCCTCTCTCTCCCTCCCTCCCTCTCTCTCCCCCTCCCTCTCTCTCCCCCCTCCCTCCTCTCCCTCCCTCCTCTCTCTCTCCCTCCCCTCCCCCTCCCCCCCCCCTCTCTTTCTCTCCCTCTATCGCTCTCTCTCCCTTCCTCTCTCCCTCTAACTCTCTCTCCCCCTCCCTTTCTCCCTCCCTCCCTCCCCCCTCTCTCTTTCCCTCCCCCCTCCCTCTCTCTCTTCCTCCCTCCCTCCTCTCTCTCTCCCTCTCTCCCTCCCTCCCTCCCCCCCCCCCCTCTCTCTGTCTGTCTCTCTTGTCTGCTGGCTTGCGCAACTCTTCATCCAGCCCGTCTCTGCACTGCATTTTGTAAAAAAAAACACCTCAGACTGTATATCCTGTATCCAGGCCAACTAATGATCCCCTCGACACATTCTGAGGGTTGTCTGATCGACTGTCCGACTCATTCCCCGCCTCCCCTCTCTCCCTCCCACTCTCTCTCTCCCTCTCGTTCTCCCCCTAACTCCCGAACTTAAATTATTCTTTTTTTCTTTTTTTGGTCATCTTGAAAGGAAACGTGTTTTGAAGTGACACAGTAATCAAATTTCACAAAATGGTATGACGTGCAGAACTGAAGTATCGACTGTGCGCAATCAGTTTCACACACACACACACACACACACAAGCGTTCTCAGAATACACCCATTACATGTGCAAACGAAATGGTGATATCATATCTCCTTGTCTATGATCGAAACGTTGGCTGAGTGCATTTCTAAAAGACATTCGTGCTCATACAAAAAAAAAAGAGAAGAAATAAAAAGCAGTCTCATCTATTTATATAATGCAACGCCTGCTCACTTCACGTAATTTTAGACAGGTTACGTGACAAGTTAAGAGAAAATGCGAGGGTACTGGTGGTATGGGCGGGATGGAGGGGAAAGGGGGGTATAATGTGAACTGCTTCAAAGCTAATGTGGTACGACAAATCTCGAAATACTCAAACAGATGAAGACAAATGCACGCTAACTGCATTTCCTTCTGATAACGGTAGGAGCCGGCATGCTCTGAGATGTGTGACGCCAGGACAGGGTACTGCGTTGCATTTGATATTTACACCGGCCGTGCCGGAAAACACGTTTCCTTTCAAGAGAACGCTAACATGACAATGATAATAATATAAAAAAGTTCAACAACTTTGTCAAAAATTCCCCTCCCCCCCCCCCCCCCCCCCCCCCCCCCCCCCCCCCCAAAAAAAAGAAAAGATATTGGCTCCGCCTGCATGATTCCATTTTATCTGAACTAGCCACTGATTTGATTTTCTTGAGCAGGCGTCATATCCAGAAGGCTGCGGTTAGAAATTTGACTTGAGAGCAACTGAAAAAAAAGAAAACTTTTCCTGCTCTGTAGGAGCAATGGAAATACCCGATGATTTCTTTTATTCTCGTTGTAGCAAAAGAAAGAAGGGGAACATGTATGAAATAATTCAGAAGCAAAAATGACAATAGAAAAAAAAAAAATCATTACCTTGTGTGCGGGCAGACACACACGGACACAAGCGCACGCTCGAAGACGCACATGCACAAAATGCACGCGCATATATATATATATATATATATATATATATATATATATATATATATATATATATATATATTTTTTTTTTTTTTTTTTTTTACGAGACCTGAAACTAATAAAGCCAATAAACAAATAAGACGAGAGAGACAGAGACAGACAGACACACACACACACACACACACAGAGAAAGAGAGTCAGACAAACAGACATAGAGACATACAGACAGACAAAGAATTTCACCATCCATTCCAAAATCTCAACACATTTCACATCTCAGCTTTCAATGATTAGTTCGTGACTCAGCCATACCGAAGACATCAATCACTCACTGCATCAACCCTTCTCTCAAAACACGGACATTCTGCACAAAGAACTTTCTCTAACGCCAGTCGCTTTTTTGCTCCCTCACCCCCATACCCTATACGCACACACACACACACACACACACCCTTCTCTCTCCCCTCTCACTCTATCTCCCAACCAAAGAAAAATAATCAGTTTCAGCCTGAAAAGGGTCGATTTCCTCATGGGCCGTTTTCTTCGCATTTCTTCACATCTGCAATTGGAGTTCATTTCAAGTCACACAAAGACCTCTTTGGAACCTAACTCTTAACTCTTCAATCAACCCCCTAAAAAGCATAAATAAACAAATGTATAAAGGTTTTGAGAGAGCATTGGAGATTACGTGGCTATAACAAACAAATAAATAAACAAAACAAAACAAACAAACAAACAAAAACCGCACATACCAAAACAACAACAACAACAACAAAACAAAAACGCAGTCTATTAGAATTAACTGCTATTTGTTCAAAATGGCTGATGATAAATTGAATACGAAATCTGAAGCGCAAAGAAACACGGATAAACACTCACATGTGCGGGGGCGCACACGCGCGCGCCCGCACGCCATACACACACGCACAGACAGAGAGAGAGAGAGAGAGAGAGAGAGAGAGAGAGACAGACAGACAGACAGACAGACAGACAGACACAGGAACAGATAGAGTGGGGTACAGACAGACAGAGAAGGGAGGGAGAGATGGACGGCGATAGAGGAAGAAAGGAAAGAAAGAGGAGGAACACAGAGAGAGAGAGAGAGAGAGAGGGGTGAAACCAAGACAGAGAAAGAGAGAGGGGGGTGGGGTGGGGGGGGGGTGGGGGGCCGGGGCAGAGGCTGGGTAGCGGCATGTTCACCATCTATTCCATACCTCAATATTTCACGTCTCATTTGGTTTAAACATTTTTAATATCAAGAAACAAGGTGCAATACAGCGTTCAATTAAGAAGACTTGAGAGACTTGAGCAACAACAAGCATGAGCTTATATACGTCTCATTAATTTTTGAACATTTCATGAAACCTCAACCGAACGTGAAACGTCCAACACGGCCGCATCAGCGCTTCTCCGACAACACTGACATTCTGCACCAAGAACAACTCTCCCTTACACCCCCCCCCCCCCCGCCCCTCCCACACCCAACCCCCCCCACCCCCCCCCCCCCCTGCATCCCATCATGTCCCTCTCCCCTTGCCTCCTTTCTTCCCACAAAAAAAAAAGAAAAAAAAGAAAGAAAACAAAAAGAAAAAAAAAAATTCCTGATTTCCCCATGGATCAAATACGGTCTTTTTAGCATCCGCATTGGAGTTCAAGTCACACAGAGACCCCTTAACGAAAATAATTCCAAACTCTTTCTAAAGGAACAGATAAACACACACGCACAAAAAAAGTTAGCTCTCGAGAGCAGAGAAGATGAAGTGGAAAGATGTATAAAAAGAAATCTAATAATGCAAGCAATCCATCGTTCTGTTGGCCTTAAGCTAAAGAAACTGCTGTTAGCTCAATATTGTTGGTGATGAATCGAGAACGAAATTTTGGCCCACAAAAAAAACACAGATAAGCACTTGCGCGCGCGCGTGTGCACACACACACACACACACACACACACACACACACACACACAGAGTAAGAGAGATGGAAGACCAGAGATAGAGACAGATAGACAGACATAAAAACAGAGAGAGTGACAGAGAAAGAAACAGACAGATTTTACATACAGACATAGAAATGGAAATGCAAACATTTGTTCATAAAAGGCCATAGTCTCTCATGATGGGGTGTGGTGTGAAAACATCAGTCCATCAAAATTAACGATGAATTCAGCAGCAGAATTACATTGCGAGTTAAGTGCACTGGCAGACCAAATCTGAAACGCCTTTTATACAAACATAATATGGACAAGAGAGGCAAGGCCTTCAAGACTCACTTGTGATACACTTTAAAAAAAATCTAATCGTTAAAATGTGTTCTGTATTTGTTATTATAAAGCTTCGCGTTAAAAAAGAAAAACAAAAGAAAAAAAAAGTCCTAACCAGATTCGAATTAAGTCCTCTAGCATTAATTACAGAGTAATTTCCCTTTTTTACTATCTGCACCAAAACGTTTGCAAAATAAATAAAACTTCCATGCTTAGCAAAAGAAGTTCCTGTTTGAACAAGAAATGATAATAATGACTGCTCTTGTTGTTGGGTCAGAATATCAGATCAAAGTGCCAAGTTCAGAGAATACAAAAAATATAAATATAACAGTAAATGCAGTTTGCATATAATTAGGCTTCATTTTTATTTTTTGTGCCCATCCCAGAGGTGCAATATTGTTTTAAACAAGATGATTGGAAAGAACTGAATTTTTCCTATTTTTATGCCTAATTTGGTGTCAACTGACCAAGTATTTACAGAGAAAATGTCAATGTTAAAGTTTACCACGGACACACAGACACACGGACACACACACACACACACACACACACACACACACACACACACACACATACACACACACACACACACACACACACACAGACAACCGAACACCGGGTTAAAACATAGACTCACTTTGTTTGCACAAGTGAGTCAAAAATTGACAATATCTTCATTCACAGAAGCAATGAGCAATATACGTTTGAGTGCGTGTTTAATTCTTCCTGGGAGTTGTTTTGTCTCTTCTGAGATCACAAAGGACAGGACATCTGGACACAAAACACTTACAGCATTCTCGTGGATATCTCTCAGAGAGAGAGAGAGAGAGAGACTCGGAAAGCGAGAGAGGGACTCGGAGAGAGAGAGAGAGAGAGAGAGAGAGAGAGAGAGAGAGAGAGAGAGAGATGGAGGGAGAGAGAGGTGGAGGGAGAGAAAGAGAGAGAGAGAGACTCACACAGAATGAAAAAAGAGAGAGAAAGAAAGAGAGAGGGGGGGGGGGGGGGGGGTCGTCAACATCTCATAACGCCCAGTCCCTAGACTTAGCGACGAAAACGTGAGGGACAAGTAAATGGTGTTTAATCGACATTCTCTCTCTCTCTCTCTCTCTCTCTCTCTCTCTCTCTCTCTCTCTCTCTCTCTCTCTCCCCCCACCTCTCTCTCCTCATATTATCCCCCTCCTCCAACTCATCAAAACAATTTCTCCCCTTGTAGCTTCGTCAGACGTTCCCAATTAGTTGTCTACCCAGTATTAATTAATTAAGCCAAGAGCGAAAGGGAACGTGGAAGATTGCAGATCAACGACCTGTTACGAAGCCTCGGGACTCTCTGCTGAGGTTCAAGGCTTTTCGCACGCTGATGCCCGGCGGATAATTCGGGGGACAGAATCAGGTGGATTCATGGGGGGCTGTGGCGGTCTGCACTCTGGGAGGGAGACTCACTCAGTCTGGCTCCGCGACTAAGCCATTATTGTCGTTAGTAGGGGGCTTAGTAGGTGGTGTCCTAAGTACGTTAAAACAGAACAGGCACCACTGAACACGACCGAAGTGACTCAGCAGCAGTGCAGGGTCTCCTCTGGTGTGTGGCCTCCTGGCAACCTAACATCGATGGTTCCCTGTGGACTGCCGACGCTGGAACTGCGACGGACGAACCCGGGTGTGGCTGTGTATGGGGGAATCTAAATGAGCGGCGTGGGAGTAATGCCAATGAAATGGTGCAGATGATGGGGCAGAAAAAAAAATCAGGTGGAGTAGTTTGAGGAGCTTATCAACAGGGTGAGAGAGAGAGAGAGGGATGGGGAGGTGGGGGTGGGGGGTGTGGGGGTGGGGGGCTGATTCGCGGTTAACTCCCTGGCTGTTGACATTCGGCCTTCAAGTCATCTTTTCAAGCGGAAGTAGTAGAGTCGCCGGCTATGAGAGAAGCGTTGCTTTCATGATGATAATATAAAGACGACGACGACGACGACGACGACAACAGCAATAGTTATGATGATAATGATGATGATGGTAACGATAACAGTGACAGCGACAATTGCGTTTGTACTACTACTACTACTGATGATAATTATTATCATTATGATTATAATAATAACAATAATAATAGTAAGAAGAAGAAGGAGGAGAAGAAGGAGGAAGGAAGGAAGAAAGAAGAAGCAGCAGCAGTGGGGCGCGGCAACCTCACATGTTGATTAAACATTATCACAGTCTATAAGCAAAAAGAGAAAACAATCGGGAAAAAAAGCAACAAAAAACAAAAAACAAAAAAACAACAACAAAAAAACAAAAACAGTAGAGAAACGAAATAATTATATGAACCACCAAACCTTCGCCCTCCCCTCATCCCTTGGAATAACCCAAAACACACAAAACAAGCAAAATATTCATGCACACACACACACGCGCAAACACACCGACGCACGCAAGCACACACACACACACACAACACACACAACACACACAACACACACACACACACACACGCACACACACACACACACACAACACACACACACACACACACGCACGCACACACACACACACACACACACACACACACACACACACACACACACGAGACATAGACAGCAGCAACGTTTAGCCGGCCAAGCATGATGATTGCCAACCCATCTGCACCAGATGACAGGAATGGGGGACGGATTGTATAGATCTATATTCATATTACACGCCAAGCACCGGTCATGCGGAAGCTGGGAGTTAGTTCCTGTTGGTTTTATGTCCACGCTGACTTTATGTGACCAATGGGATAACATCTTCGGAGCGTTGCATGCGAGCGTAAGTAGAGTGGTGAGGAAAAGCCGCAGAGGAAAAAGAAAGTTAGTACTTCACCGTCACCCCCTGGTACTTATCGACAGACAGATCATCGGTTTAACTCACTCAGTACGGCCAGTCCTCTCTTCTCCTCTACACAGACCCCTAGGATGTCCAGTGGGTGTCTGAATGACCCAACCTTTAGCTTCCGTTGTCAGAATTGTTGTATTCTTTTGTCAACATTCACCTCTTCAGTATAAGAGCCTTCCACTTGCAATATTTTGATGATGGTAATTGGGGTGAAACGCTGTTAACGTCGTTATTTATTTATTTATTATTATTTTATTATTATTATTATTACTACTACTACCTTTTTATATTATAATTATTATTTATTTATTTATTTATTTGTGTAAGCTTATCTATTATTTCTTCTTTTTTTCTTCCCCTCAAGGCCTAAGCGCGTTGAGTTACGCTGCTGGTCAGGCATCTGCTTGGCAGATGTGGTGTAGCGTATATGGATTTGTCCGAACGCAGTGACGCCTCCTTGAGCTACTGAAACTGAAACTAACGTCGTCTCTTTCGCCGTTCGTATGGAGAGAGTTAATTAACACAGCGTATCGGACGTTGACACTGGGGGAAAATAAAAGCTTATTTCGGCGTATCACTCACTCTTCTTATGCGCCAATAGTCCTGTCTGTGTCCCAGTACGGTCCTGCGTTGGTTAAAATACACTGTGATGTTATGTTCTAGTTTTCCGTATGCACAACTCTTGCCGATTTGACCACGTCGAGTGAGAAAGAGAGAGACAGAGGGCTAGGCACAGAGAGAGAGAGAGAGAGAGAGAGAGAGAGAGAGAGATACAAAGAGATAGACAGAGATAGGAAAAGAAGAGAGGAAGAGGAGAAAGAGTGTGTTAGTGTGTGTGTGAGAGAGAGAACGCAAGAACGCAAGAATTTTAATGTAAGGTCACCGACCTGTATACATTTTGGGTGCACGTGTTGCACACACATCTTAACTAAAATAAAATAGGCAGAACG
This sequence comes from Babylonia areolata, assembly GCF_041734735.1. NCBI lineage: Eukaryota > Metazoa > Mollusca > Gastropoda > Neogastropoda > Buccinidae > Babylonia > Babylonia areolata. The sequence goes on from NC_134876.1 coordinate 92,039,592, forward strand.
AAAACAATCCACTTAATACACAGTGAGCTCACTGAGAACAAGTAAACAAAACGAAAAGCACAAGGCTGATAGTTCTCTTTAGGGTTGAAAGTGCTCTTCTCTCAGTCTTAATGCATTAAAAAACAAACATTGGAACGTCTCTGGTCACATTACAACTTTCGTTTTGCAGCAAAAATGGTAATGACAGATTTCTAATATTTTGCATATGCTTGTGCAAATATTTCTTTCTAATATCATTATATAATGGACAGGCTGTTAGTACATGTAGTTCGTTCTCTATTCTACCACCACATGGGCAGTTTAACACCACGATAACGCTGATTTACTTTTAGTTCATTTATACCAAAACGGAACTTAATGAAAGCCGATCTAAATTTACTGATGGTAAGATGAGATAAGTATTTTTCAGGTTCTAATAAGGATTTGAATGACCTATAAAAAAAAATGTTTCATAACGATTACTCCCGTTGAGTTTGCTTACCCAATCCTATTTAAAGCCATCTATCATGCGCTGTTTGAACGTTTTAAGAAAAGCATTTACATCCCCAACCCCACCATTTATCCAAACTTCTGAAAAGCCATAAATGTCTAAGCAATGTTTCAGTCTATCTGCCCAGTTTCTCGAAGACATATCAGCATTATATGTCATTTTATTTACGCGAGAGAGACAGAGACAGGAAGGGAAGAGGAGAAAAAGTGTGTGAGTTTGTGTGTGTGTGAGAAAGAGAGAGATAGGAAGAGAAGAGAGGAATAGGAGCGCGTGTGTGTGTGTGTGTGTGTGTGTGTGTGTGTGTGTGTGTGTGTGTGTGTGTGTGTGTGTGTGAGAGAGAGAGAGAGAGAGAGAGAGAGAGAGAGAGAGAGAGAACGAACTATAAAGACAGAGAGAGAGAGAATTCTAAAGAGAGAGATAGAACTCTAACTCCAATGTTTTACTAAGGGTAAAAAGACAATCGAGCTACATCTTTTCACCTTATTCTCACCAAAAAAATGCATGGAAAACATAAAAAAAGTAAAGAAAAGGATAAAAGAGAGAGAGAGAGATACAGACAGACAGAGACAGAGAGAGGGAGAGAGAAAGAGGGGGGGAGGGAGAGAAAGAGACCGTAGGGAGGACGGGAGGGTGGGGAGGGGTAATTTGCATACGTGCATGACTTGACAAGTGGCCTAGATTGGACACAACAAACCTCCTTGGATAACCCAGACTGAAACCACCACCAGAACACACGACTGTCAAAGGAAACGGGCAGTGAAACTGACGCAAGGAAAATTACATCTCTGGGAAATGAACTCGCACAATGATAATTTTGTTGTTGTTTTTTCCCCGAACCCCGCGTGCACAAACGAGTTCGTCAGTCAGTCCGTCAGTCAGTCAGTCAGTCAGTTTCCCCCGTCAGTCAGTCAGTCCGTCAGTCAGTGAACATAGCGGGAAGGTCGGTCTGTCTCACTGACACCTGACTTCCTGTGAACTGAGAGCTTTCCACTGCTGGCCGCTCTCCTTTCAGGCGTTTCCCCCGTCAGTCAGTCAGTCCGTCAGTCAGTCAGTCCGTCCGTCAGTCAGTCAGTCAGTCAGTCAGTCAGTCAGTCAGTCAGTTTCCCCCGTCAGTCAGTCAGTCCGTCGGTCAGTGGGAACATAGCGGGAAGGTCGGTCTGTCTCCCTGACACCTGACTTCCTGTGAACTGAGAGTTTTCCTCTGCTGGCTCCTCTCCTTTCAGGCGTTTACCCCGTCAGTCAGTCAGTCAGTCAGTCAGTCCGTCCGTCCGTCAGGGAACATAGCGTGAGTTTCAGTTTCAGTAGTTCAAGGAGGCCTCACTGCGTTCGGACAAATCCATATACGCTACACCACATCTGCCAAGCAGATGCCTGACCAGCAGCGTAACCCAACATGCTTCGTCAGGCCTTGAAAAAAAAAAGGTGAATAAATAATAGATAAGCTTACATAAATAAATAAATAAATAAACAAATAAATAATAATTATAATATAAACATAGCGTCGGTCTGTCTCACTGACACCTGACTTCCTGTGAACTGAGAGCTTTCCACTGCTGGCTCCTCTCCTTTCAGGCGTTTACCCCGTCAGTCAGTCCGTCCGTCCGTCCGTCCGTCCGTCCGTCAGTCAGTCAGTCAGTCAGTCCGTCAGTCAGTCAGTCAGTTTCCCCCGTCAGTCCGTCAGTCAGTGAACATAGCGTGAAGGTCGGTCTGTCTCACTGACACCTGACTTCCTGTGAACTGAGAGCTTTCCACTGCTGGCCGCTCTCC
>NC_134876.1:92046848-92064348 GCF_041734735.1 Babylonia areolata
CCCACATGCAAAACAACAACAACAACAACAAAAACAAAACAAAACAACCAAACGTTCATGCAGACACGAGAGCTGAGAGGAGAGTGGCAGTAGTATCCTTGAGGCATTGAGAAAAACGACATGGTCTTCTTTTTTTGTTTATTTATTCTTTTTTTTTCTTTTTTGACTCACTTGTGTAAACAAAGTGAGTCTATGTTTTAACCCGGTGTTCGGTTGTCTGTGTGTCAGTGTGTGTGTGTGTGTGTGTGTGTGTCCGTGTGTCCGTGGTAAACTTTAACATTGACATTTTCTCTGCACATACTTTGTCAGTTGACACCAAATTAGGCATAAAAATAGGAAAAATTCAGTTCTTTCCAGTCATCTTGATTAAAACAATATTGCACCTCTGGGATGGGCACACAAAAAAAACAAATAAAGAAGCCTAATTATATGCAAACTGCATTTACTGTTATATTTATATTTTTTTGTATTCTCTAAACTTGGCACTTTGATCTGATATTCTGACCCAACAACAAGAGCAGTCATTATTATCATTTTTTGTTCAAACAGGAACTTCTTTTGCAAAGCATGGAAGTTTTATTTATTTTGCAAACGTTTTGGTGCAGATAGTAAAAAAAGGGAAATTACTCCGTAATTAATGCTAGGGGACTTCATGTGCTTTAAACTGATCTTTCTCATCTCAAACATTACATTTTGAAATTATACTCAATACATAAAAAGCTTGGATTTTTTTTTTTTTTTTTTTTATTAAGTGTATCACAAGTGTCTTGAAGGCCTTGCCTCTCTTGTTTTTACATTGTATATATACCTCTACGGCACTGCTGCATGTTAAGACCGATGCAGCATCCGGCGAAAACTGAATCTCAATAGATGTCGTACAGCCCGAGTGCTCCTGATATCCTCCGCTGCCAATTCATGTCCATTCCAGCACACGATCCTCAACTCCGTCCTCTCTCTCTCTTTCTCTCTCTCTCTCTCTCTCTCTCTGTGTCTGTCTGCTTCATTCCCTGGCTGCTCCAGTTTCCATGGAAACGAGAAAAGACGAGAGCCATAGTTTCACGCGTCTCACGGTGTGTGTGTGTGTGTGTGTGTGTGTGTGTGTGTGTGTGTGTGTGTGTGTGTGTGTGTGTGTGTGTGTGTGTGTGTGTGTGTGTGTCTATCATCCCAACACACCATCCCCATCCCCTCTCTCCCTCCCTCCCTCTCTCTCTCTCTGTCTATGTCTATATGAATTTATCTCCCTCCTTTCCTTTTTCTCGTCTTTAAGATTTGTTGGGTTTTTTTGTTTTTTTTTATTCCTTTGATATTTATCTTGCTTGTTCACTTTTTTTTCTTCTTCATCTTATTTCATTGTTGTTATCATTTATTATTTTTTATTTTGTTTGTTTTATTTTCGAGGGGAGGGCAGAATAAAACAAAGCATTTATGTTTAAGATATTACCCTCAGAAAAAAATAATAAATTATACATTCCTTAATTCACTCTCTCTCCATTCCCAATCCCTCCCAACCCTCCCCTCTCTCTCTCTCTCTCTCCCCTCCACCCCCTACCTCCCTCCCAAACCACTTCCCCCACTTCCTCTCTCTCTCTCTCCCTCTCCCCCCCCCCCCCCCCCCCGCCCCACCCTTCTCCCTCTCTCTGGTTCTCATTTACTCCTAATCCTGACAGCTCCAGATAGATGTGTCTGTGGTTATTCCTGGCTGCCCTTTTATGGACAGCACGGACCGCCAGGGACGCGTGAGAAAGCACAGCCCTGAGCTGGCCTGCCCTCTAACAAGGGAAGAGACCGCCGTGGCTGCAGTCCCTACGTTCTGTATCACTGTTATCGTTTGTGATTTAGGGCATTCCAAGTCACCGCAGAAAGTCGTGTGTTTTTTCACCCTCTATTGACAGGCATTAAAAAAAAAAAAAAAAAAAAAAAAATGGGTGGGTGGGGTGGGGTGGGGGGGGGGCGGGTGGAGATGAAACGAAAAATCACAGCTGCAAGTTACAAGCGTACCAAGCCCCCATTTTTTTTTTTTTCTATCTGCCTGCTACTCTGTGTGTGTTTCTCTGTCTCTGTCTCTCTCTCCTGTCTCCCTGCCCACCACACCTCCCCCCCCCCTCTCCTCTCTCTCAGCCTTTAATTGGTTTACATGCTGCTAAATGAATAATTGTACAATGTTGTTATGAATGTGTTGTATTCTAAATTACGTTACTGTTATTATTATCTATTTCTATTTCAGGTTGCTATCGTACTTTTGTTGGACGACATGATCGTTCATGGTTCAAATGGGGCTTTGGCCTTGAACTGAATAAATTCGTCTCTGCCCTTCTGTTATCTATAAGTACCACTAGTCAGGCGGCGAGCTTGACATTTTTTGTTGCTGCTTCCGAGGAGGAGGGTCACAGAATGTGGAGTGATGGCCTAGAGGTAACGCGTCCTCCTAGGAAGCGAGAGAATCTGAGCGCGCTGGTTCGAATCACGGCTCAGCCGCCGATATTTTCTCCCCCCTCCACTAGACCTTGAGTGATAGTCTGGACTCTAGTCATTCGGATGAGACGATAAACCGAGGTCCCGTGTGCAACATGCACTTAGCGCACGTAAAAAAAACCCACGTCAGCAAAATCTACTACGATAGGAAAAACAAAAAAACTGCATGCAGGAAAAAAAAAAAAAAAATGGATGGCGCTGTAGTGTAGCGACTCGCTCTCCCTGGGGACAGCAGCCCGAATTTCACACAGAGAAATCTGTTGTGATAAAAAGAAATACAAATACAAAATGGTTAAGAAGCTTCATCTGCCAATACAATGTCCGGGAAGGTCTGGGCTCGAATCCCCAGTCTCGCTCTTTCTCCCCCTAAGTTTGAACTGGAAAATCAAATCAAACTGAGCGTCCAGTCATTCGGGTGAGGCGGTAGACCGAGGCCCCGTGGGCAACACGTACTTGGTGGGTACACAGACAAAAAAAAAAAACCCAACAAAAAACAAGAGAGGCAAGGCCTTCAAGACTCACTTGTGAAACACAAGCTTTTTATGTACTGAGTATAATTTCAAAATGTAATGTTTACGATGAGAAAGATCAGTTTAAAGCAAATTAGGTCCCCTAGCATTAATTATAGAGTAATTTCCCTTTTTTTTACTATCTGCACCAAAACGTTTGCAAAAATAAATAAAACTTCCATGCTTAGCAAAAGAAGTTCCTGTTTGAACAAAAAATGATATTAATGACTGCTCTTGTTGTTGGGTCAGAATATCAGATCAAAGTGCCAAGTTTAGAGAATACAAAAAATATAAATATAACAGTAAATGCAGTTTGCATATAATTAGGCTTTATTTTTTAATTTTTTTGTGCCCATCCCAGAGGTGCAATATTGCTTTAAACAATACGACTGGAAAGAACTGAATTTTTCCTATTTTTATGCCAAATTTGGTGTCAACTGACAAACTATTTGCAGAGAAAATGTCAATGTTAAAGTTTACCACGGACACAGACACACAGACACACACACACACACACACAACCGAACACCGGGTTAAAAACATAGACTCACTTTGTTTACACAAGTGAGTCAATGAACCCATTACAACGAGAGTGTCGTCCTCTGACAAAATTCTGTAGAGGAAAACCACTCTGACAGGCATACAAATCTCAATACGCAGACACCCAAAGCCTGACTAAGCGCGTTGGGTTTTTTTTTTTGGTTTTTTTTATGCCACTGGTCAGGCGTCTGCCTAGCAATTTTTTTTTGTGTTGCTCATATTACAGATTATGTCTGAACGGAATGTTGCCTCCTTGAAAAATTGAAACTGAAACTGTTGTTGCTTCTGGTTTGTTTGTTTGTTTTTTTGTTTGTTTTTTTAGCTACACTATTTCTGCAACACAAGGCCTGACTAAGCGCGTTGGGTTACGCTGCTGGTCAGGCATCTGCTTGGCAGATGTGGTGTAGCGTATATGGATTTGTCCGAACGCAGTGACGCCTCCTTGAGCTACTGATACTAAAACTGAAACTGCAACACAATAGTGTCAACGAAACAGTAACCCCTTTGGCTAATCCACTCATGATTCACCCCATGATGCTACAGGCTGATCGGGCTGTCTGTCTGTCTGTCTGTCTGTCTGTCTATCCATCGATGCTAACAGTAAAGCCGACCTCAGGACCCGTCTCAGGGTTGGAAGCACATAGAAAACATAACGTCTTCTCATCAAACCATTTTATTTGACTGACCAAATATTCAAAGTTGAATGGATTGGCCGATGATCTGTTAGAATTTCTCCTCTCCCCTCTGTTCCCCCTCCCCCACCACCTTACCCACCATTCTTCTAAATTTTCTTCTTCTTCTTCTTTGTGTTTTTCTTCTATTAGGCCAATTACTCTGGTGATAATAAATTTAATCTCATGTTAATATTGATATTAGCATTATTTTACTATATTATGTACTGTTTGTTTATTTGTTTTATTTCATTACTTACTGTTTATGAATGTTATTTGATACAAGTCATAATATGGTTCATCAGCCGTCATGATAAAATTGAAGTGCAACGTTGTGAGCACAGTATAAGCTTTAAGCTTGTTGATGCTCTTTTGTCATTCATTGCATTGTAATCATGTGTATTGTTGAATAATTAAAGATTATTTAAACCAAACAACAAAACCAGACAAAGTTCTTTTAAGACTTGAGCAACGCATGGCAGGCAATCAACAACAGTAAAGGCTCACGCAAAAAAACAAAAAAACAAAAAAAAAAATCCACGAAAATGAAATGATACCAAAACCGCGTCAATGAAACTATCAAATAATACATCAATAAAAAGGAAGAGAGCGTAAAAAAAAAGAAAAAAAAAAAACTTACAAGGTTTTCATGTAATCTGATTATCGAAAAAAACCAAGATTTATAGAAACAAAAATGTCAAAGACATTTAAAAGGAATAGATTTCCTCATAAAATCCGATTATCAAGGAGAAATCCTCTAAACTTTCTTCGAGGGGGCGGGAGGGCGGAGGGGGGGGGTGGGGTGGGGGTTAAGAGAAACAGATAAAAAGACAGACAGACAGTCGAACGGACAATTGGACAGGCAGACAGGGAGACAAACAGGTTTTCGCGGGAGTTTATCACGGTGTGCTCGTTTCCCGAGACATACGCAGCGATCTTATAATTATAAGAGGAGCTCAGACTTTTTGTAGGCTTAGTTGAACTTTTTCAGCCCACACTAAGAGACCTTTGGCTGGGTTGCACAAGAGATCTTCGCAGCGCTACCTTTGCTTAGCGTTCAGAATGTTCCCAAGCCTGTGAAATCACTGTGGACTTGGAAAATCTCTTAACGTTAAGCAAACTTAGCCCTGCTAAATTTGCTCATAGCCTTCAACACAGCCACGGTGTCAGATTTAGTTCGTGTTTTGGGGTAGTTTTTTTTTTCTTTTCTTTTTTATCCACATTGGTGGATATCAAATAAAACAGATTGTTCTCTTGCTTTCTGGTTGAACGAATGGACAGCTGCTCGAACGCCTTTGGCTAAATCGTGTTATATATACTCTTCAGACCTGACTTGACATATCCATTCTGAATGAGAAATTCGGTCTGCTCTTCCTGCCCTCGCAAAGTTCCCAGTGGGTACATACGTATTCATGTGAGTGCGCGCACGTGCAGACATACACAGCAAATAAACACACACACACACACACACACACACACACGCGCGCACACACACACACACACACACACACACACACACACACACACAGAGGTAAGCACCCACGTGCTCACACATGTACACATAAACGCGCGCAATACACGCACGCACTCACCTACATGCACGCACGCACGCACAAACACACGCCCACATTCACACGCACACATACACACACACACACATACATACATACATACACAAACATACACACACACGCGCGCGCGCGCTCACACACACATGCTGAAGACCTACCCGTACAATGTCCTGTACCAAGGAGGCGATAAACATGGAGTCCAACTGCAGGTCATCGTTCTCCAAAATGTCCTGAAATCATACACCGACATTAGCCGTCATTAGCCGGTGAATAATGAATGATTCGTCACCTGAATATTTAAATAGTGAAATGGTTTATGGTCTCATAGCCCCCCCCCCCCCCCTTTTTTTTTTTACAGTCTTCGGGGCATTGAATCCATATCTACCCCTGTCTGTGGCTCGGCTTAGGAAGGCGAGGGACTTCCCACGCTTTCTCATACACTACAAGGAAAGCATGGAAAGGGGGGAACGACCACTCCTTTCTTTTTTTTTCTTTCTTTTGTTGTTGTTGTTGTTGTTGTTGTTGTTGTTGAGAAATCAGTGGATGCGTAAAATTTCTGCAAATGAGCAGGATAGTCTCAGCATCCTTGGAAGGCTCTTTCCCATTCTTTTTTTGTTCTCTCTCTCTCTCTCTCTCGTTTTTTGTTTTTTGTTTCGTTTTATTCCTTCCATCATCATTTTTCTCCTTTCTGTTGTCTTTTCTTTCTCTTTCTTCTTTTTTTCCTTCTCTCATCTCTTTATTCTCTCTCTCTCTCTCTCTCTCTCTCTCTCTCTCTCTCTCTCTCTCTCTCTCTTTCTTCCCCCTGTAATCTGTCGTCTTACCACTGTCATGCTCAAACATTGTCAAGGTCATGCAACATATAAATATCACATACAGACGACCACCTCTTTCTCCTAATCCCTCACTTTCTCCCACACTTTATCGTATTAAGTGAGAGTAAGCGTATGGGGCGCTGCACATGTTGTTTTTTTTCTCTCAGTGTGTAAGAGAAACCGTGGGACTGCGAAAGTGCGTGTGGGGATAACAAGGGCAACATGTGCAGGGGCATATTGCATGGGAGACCATAACCCACCCACCCACCGCCCACGCCCCCCCCCCCTCCCCGCCAACCCCCCCCCCTCCCCCAGCCACCCCCTTTGTGACAAAACAAATCCTCTCTGACTGCAGTAACCAGACAACTCAACTTATTATGCGTATCGTCCCAAGCTGCGACGCTAACCACGTTGTTTTGTATGGTTATTTTGAAGATCGATTTGACATCAGAATTTCATGTATGCCCATCTGGTTTCTAAAGGTTTGGAAATCTTAAGTTGTTGGGGTTTTTTTTCGTTTAAAAAAAACCCCGAGTCCTAGTTTCATGAATGTTATTGATAATATACAACAACTTAAGACAAACTGGCATGTTGAGCGTTATCTACCTTTTCTGTCTGTCTGCCTCTGTGTATGTCTGTCTGTATCCCTCTCTCACTCTCAGTCTCTCTTCCTCTGTCTCTCTCTATCTGTATCTGTATCTCTCTCTTGCTCTGTGTATGTCGGTATCTCTTCCTCTCCTGTGTCTGTCTGGCTTTCAATCTGTGTGCATGTATGTATGTGTGTGTTGGGGTGGGGTGGGGGGGAGTGGGGAAGGGGTGCTTGCGTGCGAACGTGTGTGTGTGTGTGTGTGTGTGTGTGTGTGTGTGTGTGTGTGTGTGTGTGTGTGTGTCTGTGTCTGTGTCTGTCTGTCTGTATGTCTATCGGTCGGTCGGTCGAATGGTCGATCTCCCCTACAATTCTATGTGGTGTATGCGGCAAATCGGGATCAGGCAGCATGCTCTGATGCCTTCTTGAAAACTGAAACTTCTGCAAAGCCGGTCATCCATTTCCTCCTTCCCCTTTGTCCGTCCATACATGATAAGTTTTCCAAAAAGGCTTCCATCTCCACATGCATTGATAAGTTTTTGTCTTCCGTCCCTCCCTTTGTGTCCGACCAACGCATGCGTTGACGTGAAAGTTCGGTGCTGGAAGCGTTTTTGACTTGTTCGCTGCTCAAGATTTAGCAATAAATAATATGTAGACATTTTATAATCATCATCATCCATCCACCATCCATCCGTCAGTCCATCCATTTTCCTCCTCCTCCTCCTCATCATCATCACCATCAGCAGCAGCAGAAAAAAGTAGTAGTAGTAGAAGTAGTAGTAGTAGTAGTAGTAGTAGTATCAGAGGTGCCGTGGCAGCAGTGGAGTGACGGCGTCCGCCTAGGAAGCGAGAGAATCTGAGCGCGCTGGTTCGAATCACGGCTCAGCCGCCGATATTTTCTCCCCCTTCACTAGACCTTGAGTGGTGGTCTAGACGCTACTCATTCGGATGAGACGATGTACTTAGCGCACGTAAAAGAACCCACGGCAACAAAAGGGTTGTTCCTTGCAAAATTCTGAAAAAAAAGAAAAGAAAAAAAAGAAAAAAAAAATTAAGAAAAAAAGGTGGCGCTGTAGTGTAGCGACGCGCTCTCCCTGGGGAGAGCAGCCCGAATTTCACACAGAGAAATCTGTTGTGATAAAAATGAAATGCAAAGACAAAATACAAAGTTTGGTTTGGCGTTGGACTTGTGATCCACGTTCACCAAGTGACCAAGGATGGAGGCCCTGTTTCAACACGGTACGTGTTGTGTCTTTGGGTCAGGCACCCTGCTCCTGATCACCCTTTACTCCACCCGGAAGAGAACGGGTACCCGACCGAACTTCGGTTCGGAGGAAAGGTAAAAATAGATACAAAAAAAAAAAAAAAAAAAAACCGAAAGGGGAAGACTGGGCCTTCCTATGCCGAGCCATGTTGGACACAGTGGATATGGATTCACTGCGCCGATGGCCGTAATAGGCTTTGAGACTTTATCCTTAAACCCTAATACTAGTAGTAGTAATGGTAGTAGTAGTAGTAGTAGTAGTAGTGCCGTCGTCAGCAGTAGTAGTAGTAGTAGTAGTAGTAGTAGTAGTAGTAGTGCCGTCGTCAGCAGTAGTAGTAGTAGTAGTAGTAGTAGTAGTAGTATCGTCGTCATCGCCGCCGTCGTTGTCATTAGTTAAACCCTAGTAGCAGTAGTAGTGGTAGTAGCAGTAGCAGCAGCAACAGTAGCAGCAGTAGTAGTAGTAGTAGTAGTAATATCGTCGTCGTCATCATTATTATTATTATCATTAGTAGTAGTAGTAGTAGTAGTAGTAGTAGAATCATCGTCGCCGTAGTAGTAGTAGCAGTGGTAGTAGTAGTAGTATCGTCATCGTAGTCGTTGCAGTAGTATTAGCGGTGGTAGTAGCGTCGTCGTCGTCGTCGAAGTTGTAGTAGTAGCAGTAGTATCGTCGTCGTCGCAGCCGACGCCGTCTTTGTCATTATTATTGCTATTACTATCATCATCATCATCATTTCTTCCAAACGTACCTGCAGGCTACCTTTAGCACAGTAGGCTGTGGCTATCAGGATGCTGGGAGCGTCGATGCAAGCCCCTATGAAAGGGTTGATGTTGTCGTGCCGCAGTTCTCGCATCTGCAACAACAGGAAGTGAACCTTGTTGTAAACTGTTGTCAGTTCTTCTGCTAGGCGAACGGGCCGACGGCTTTTGAGGGTACTACTGTCTCCTGTTGTGGGGTTTATTTATTTTATTTTTTTTTTTTGGGGGGGAGGGGGGGTACGTGTGTGTGTGTGTGTGTGTGTGGGGGGGGGTTCTTTTGTTGTTTGTTTTTGCAAGTGAAGGCGTCAATTATGTTTGATGATATTTCGTCTTTTGTTATATATTCTTGCGTTTGTTTGTTTGTTTGTTTGTTTGTTTTGGTCTGTTTGGTGTATTTGTTTATTTCTTTATTTAGTTTTTATTCATTCAATGTTTTATATATTCATTTCTTTATACATTTATGGTGGTTTTTGTTTTTTTGCTTTTGTTTTTGCCATACAATGCGTGACTATTCGTCAATTAGGAGTTACAGGTGTGCGTACATGGGTGCATGCGTGCGTGCGTGTGTGTGTGTGTGTGTGTGTGTGTGTGTGTGTGTGTGTGTGTGTGTGTGTGTGTGTGTGTGTGTGTGTGTGTGTGTGTGTGTGTGTGTGTGTGTGTGTGTGTGTACTTGCGTTTGCGACCGATACTGTGGGGAGAGGTGTTCGCACACGTCATGGTATAATATCATATATAATAATGCGATCAAATTCTGCATACATGAATATGCATGTTTGTGAATATGATCCACATATTTAAAGGTTTTCCCTGCATAAAAAAAAGGATACAAACGAGAAAGATGTAAGACTGATATCGAAGTAAAGCAAAAGATTCATCACCAGTTCTCCGCTGCCGCAGGCATAATATCATACCCAAAGGATGCACTGGTTTCACAGCGCCATTCGATATTTTCTGTATTCATTTTAATTAAAGATTCCAGAAGCAGGACAGGAAAGCAAATCGTGAGGCTGACTGATGTGCTTTTGAAATAAATTGTATAGTCAACGAAGATTCTTATGTTCCCCAACAAACAATAAAAAATATGAAGGACCTGTGTTTTTGTGTGTGTTATTTTTAAAAAATTCAATTCTTTACATCATATATAATAATGATAACAACAACGACAACAACAACAACACCAGCAACAACGACAACAACCACAGTGACAAGAACAATGGCAATACATGTTCTGTATTGTATTGGATTTCTCCTTTTGTCACAACAGATTTCTCTGTGCCAAATTCGAGCTGCTCTCCCCAGGTTTATCGTCTCATCCGAACGACTAGCGTCCAGACCACCACTCAAGGTCTAGTGGAGGGGGGGAGAAAAATATCGGCGGCTGAGCCGTGATTCGAACCAGCGCGCTCAGATTCTCTCGCTTCATTGGCGGACGCGTTACCTCTAGGCTATCACTCCACTTAAAACTTCTTGTTGTTACTACGATACTTATCCCCCTTGTCTTTCTCCTCACCCAGATATTGATTACAGCAACCAGCGTACTTCCGCCTGGCAGGCTTTATTGTAACAACCCTCCCCTCTCCTCCCCTCCCCTCCCAAAGAACTGTAGAAATAAATTATTCCGATCGAACTCCATAACTCTTGCCAACTCAACAGACAAGACATGCAATCATCGCCGGAAGGGAGTGGGGGTGGGGGGTGGGGAAGGGGGTGGGGAGGGGGAGGAGAGGGGTTGGGAGTGTAGGGGACGGTGGGCTGGGGAGGGGTGGGGGTGGTGGGCGGGGAGGGGGGAGGGGGGGAAGGGGAGGCAAAGCATGGTGGTGGAAATCTCTTTCTATCAAGGGGGGCGGTAGTGGTGGTGGTGGTGGTGGTGGTGGAACTCTATTTCTATCAATCACACATGATGGGACAGACATCCAACTGCCCCCTCCACCCCCCAGCCCCCATCCACCCACCCTCCCACCCACACAATTTCTCCAATCATGACCAGTCGGCTTGACAACTTTGTTGCAGCGTGTAAAAAATAAAAGAAGAAAAGAAAAAAAGAAAGAAAAAAAAAACAAAAAAACAAAACAAAAAAAAAAGAAAGAAAGAAAAAAGAAAAAAAGCTAGCTCCTCGCTGCGTGATGTTCGCTGCTGTTTGATTCAGCTCACTGGAAGTAACCTCCCCATTATTCGGGATGTAGATAGGATGAAAATAACAGAACAGAAAAAAAAAAAAAAAAAAAGAAAAAAAAGATGCGAGTTGTGAACGAGCGACGGTGACCAGTGTAGTAGCAGTAGTTTATATATATATATATATATATATATATATATATATATATATAAAGTTTGGCTGCTAAGCATGTGGCAACAGCGTGGCAGCATGCATGCACTCTTTGCCCTGTGGCCTGAATTCTGTCTTTTTTTTCTAATTTTCCTCTTTTTTTTCTTTTGTTTTTGTCGTCTTGCCATGATGCTGTTAGTGTTAAGTGTGTGACGTGCGAGAGAGACATATATGTATATATAGAGAGAGACATACATATATATATATATATATATATATATATATAGAGAGAGAGAGAGAGAGAGAGAGAGAGAGAGAGAGAGAGAGGGGGGGGGGGGCAGAGACAGGCACAGAGACATAAAGACACAAAGGAGATAATTATATGTATGTATGCATGTCTGTCTCTGTCTTGTTCTTTCATAATTCCCTCTCTCTAATTCTCTCTCCCTAATTATTGAGAGACAGACCGAGACAGAGGGAGGCAGACAGGGGAGAGACAGAAACACAGAGAGAGAGAGAGAGAGAACGGGGTGAGAGACAGAGATTCAGAGAGACAAGCAAACAGAGCAAACGACAGCAAAGTAGACGGGTGTAGCGATGAGCAAGAGGGAGGAGGAGACAAAGAGAGAGAGAGAGAGAGAGAGAGAGGGGGAGAGAGAAAGAGAGAGAAAGAGACAGACAGATATATAGACAAAGACAGAAACAGACAGAGAGACAAGAGAGAGGGAGAGAGAGAGGGGTGGGTCGTGGGGGGGGGGGGGGGGGGGGGTCATGGACATACAGAGTACAGAAAGAGCGATAGAAACAATGAAGGCAAACAGAGAGAGCGGGAGAAGGAAAGACACAAACCGAGAGAGACAGAGAGGAAAAAAAATGAGAGACAGATAAAGGGAAGGGATGAGGAAAGAAAAATAAAGGAGTGACAATAGGAGAGAGAGAGAAGAGAGAGAGAGAGAGAGAGAGAGAGACACACAGACACAGACACAGCACGCACAGAGAAAGAGAGACAGACAGACAGACAGACAGACACAGACAGAGGGTGGAGGATAAGAAGACAGAGGGAATTATCAAAGAACAAGACAGAGACAGACAGACAGACAGACAGACAGACACAGACAGAGGGTGGAGGATAAGAAGAGAGAGGGAATGATGAAAGAACACATATATATGCACACACACACACACACACACGCGCGCGCGCGCGCCCGTGTTTACTGTCACTGTACAGTATTATCAGTCTGGTAGGGACAGAGCTTCTCAGCACCGAAAAAATCGGTTTGCCGCTGACATGAATTATTCTGCATCTTATAAATCTGAAGATATCGTGACATTAAATCACTCTATTCTTTTCACACACACAGACACACACACACACACACACACACACACACACACACACACACACACACAGAGACAGAGAGACAGAGAGAGACAGAGAGAGAGCTGGCACTCTCTTCTCTCTCTCTTTTCTCCCGGTCACAAACTATCTCACCATTTTCAGCTCTTTGCGAACGCTGCGCGTCAGCTCCACATGGTTCTTGTTGACGCGCCGCAGGGCCACGAGCGCGCCGCGGTACGTGCCCACTTGAGTGAACAGCTGACGGAAGTCGAACTCGGTTTGCGAGGTGAGGGAGATCTGACTGGGCGACCGACCCACTTGGCTGGACTGTGAATAACAATAATAATAATAATAATAATAATAATAATAATAATAATAACAATAATAATAATAATAATAATAATAATAATAATAATAATAATAATAATTTTTAAATCAATATCTTTTACCACGATGATAACGACCCACGAAGGATCTCTGATTAATTCCCATGGAAAAGGCAAATAAATAAATTTAAAAAAAAAACGAAAACAAAAACAAAAAGCCGCGTATATTTCACTATTATTTCTAAAAGCATGGTAATAATGATAATAATCGTGATAAGGATGATGATAATGGTGATGATGATGATGATGATGAAAATAATAACAACAATGATACTGAGAAGAAGGAGATGATGATAATGATAATAGATAAGATGATTGAAATACTACTACCACCACTACTACTACTACTATTACTACAAATAATTGTTATAATTATTATTATAATTATAATTATCATTATCATCATCATCATCATTATCATATAAATGAATGAATGAATTCAGTAATTCAGTATAATCAATATACAACACAACAATAACAACAAAGAAATGGAGACAGAGAAAGTTACCCCCCAGAACGGCACCACCATCACTATCATCGGAAAGAACACTCTAAAATTTGAGGAGGGCGACGACGACGACGACGACGAGGACGAGGACGAGGAGGAGGACAAGCCTATTTCCTGTTGACCTGTATCTGCTTTGGGCAAATACACTACCCGACATCACAACAACAAGGATGTTTTTGTGTGTGTGACAGGGTGCAGTAGCGAAGTGTGCTGAGCTGTGCATCCTCGAAATCAAAGTTTACATAATAATAATAATAATAATAATAATAATAATGGATACATATATAGCACACTATCCAGAAATCTGCTCTAGGTACTTTACAAAAACGCTTTTGTTAACATAAAACATTATATCTATGTTACATACACACACCAAAATGTGACCACACACACACACACACACACACACACACAGCACTGCATACATATATTTTAAAATACATGTGTATCTAACAGCTACCCTAACACATACGCACACATAGGCAGGCACAAACGTACTGCATAAACACCACGCACACACAATACACATTCATATACATGCATGTAGTTATGTACACATACATATGTATACACACATAGAAGTGTGTTCAAATTTCCAGAATAACGCAAAACGTGCTGTGGAATCTTAAAGGAGGGATTATTCAGCGAACAAGCAGTGAACGAACAGACATACCAATATACATACATACATAACACACACACACACATATATATAATATCAATTTAGTAAACTTTGCTTCGTAAACTTTATTCTGTTATTTGTCATAGCGCATACTTGGTTTGCGCAAACACACATGCTGGCACGTATCAGAAAACGTGACCATTTTGTAAAGGTGTTGTCAGCACTCTCTCAGCCTGACTCAGTCGCAAGACTTTCAATTTCCACACTGCGTTACGTTCAGCCTTCTAAAAAACGAAAAAAAAAAAAGTTTAGTTCAGTTGCTAACAGACGAACCGCTTGGGCGTCAGATGAGGTGGGAGGGGGGGGGGGGGGGGGAATCCCCAATTCTATGCGACTCACGAGCACATTCTGTGAACGTATTTGCGTAATGTGAGAGGATAAATAAACCTGGTGGGGCATTTGATAAATCTCAAAGAGGCATCAACCACTGTTCGTTTTCACTTGAAATTTACAATTTCCTTTTTTCAAATGAAAACAAATTGCTTGTATCTTGTGTGTTGTTCACTTCTTCGTTTTACACGTGCCTATGGTGAAACTCACTTTGCACCCCACCCCCCTCTTTCCTGTATTCTCCTTTTCATTTTATTTTCAGGTATTCGTCATAATGTATACGTGCTATTTCTGGCAAACAGTGGCTGACGTAACATATTGCTATCAACATTGAAGAACGACTGTTGGCAACGTTGTTGACTGGCAGTTGGCGACGACTGTTTTTTGACTCACTTGTGTAAACAAAGTGAGTCTATGTTTTAACCCGGTGTTCGGTTGTCTGTGTGTGTGTGTGTCCGTGCGTCTGTGTGTCTGTGTGTCCGTGGTAAACTTTAACATTGACATTTTCTCTGCAAATACTTTTGTCAGTTGACACCAAATTTGGCATAAAAATAGGAAAAAATCAGTTCTTTCCAGTCATCTTGATTAAAACAATATTGCACCTCTGGGATGGGCACAAAAAAATAAAAAATGAAGCCTAATTATATGCAAACTACATTTACTGTTATATTCATATTTTTTGTATTCTCTAAACTTGGCACTTTGATCTGATATTCTGAGCCAACAACAAGAGCAGTCATTATTACCATTTTTTTGTTCAAACAGGAACTCCTTTTGCTAAGCATGGAAGTTTTATTTATTTTGCAAACGTTTTGGTGCAGGTGGTAAAAAAGGGAAATGACTCTGTAATTAATGCTACGGGACTTACTTTGCTTTAAACTGATCTTTCTCATCTTAAACATTACATTTTGAAATTATACTCAATACATAAAAAGCTTGGATTTTTTTTTTTAAGTGTATCACAAGTGAGTCTTGAAGGCCTTGCCTCTCTTGTTTTTTTTTTCTTCTTACATCTAACTTGAACACCATGCAGTGAACATTCACTGGACAAGACGAACCCTGTAGGCGCACGTGCAACACGGAACTGCACAGTCGGCACACAAGCACTCACACAGACACACAAGCCAGGCCACACAGCAACAGGCTCAAAATGTGGTGGCAAGCGGTTTTTTTGGAAACCAGCTCACAGAACGCGGCTCACAGTACGCGGCTTCTGGGTGCCACAGCTTTGCCAACACCCGTTTCTCCTTCGCTTTGTTCTTTGAAAACCAGACCCCTTCTTTCCCCGCCATCGTGTCTGCAGGGTCGTTTCGCTTACGCACTCAGTTTGGTTTTGCCAAAGTCATACTGGCATTATCCGCATTTCTTCCCCCTGTACATTTTCGTTTATAAGAAAGAAATATGTTGTAAATTGGCTAATGACATTGTAATAATATATACTCTACATTTCTTCCAGTCCACTTTTTGGTCATTCGAAAGACGAAATGTATGTATTACTATGTTGTCTAAACCAATTTATAGCTTTTCTGTCTTCGGAACGAAACTGAATGGAAAGAACACGGGGGAAGAAATGCGGATATCGCCGTCACACTCACATTTCAAATTCGCACGTATATCAGAAGATTCGAGGCATTGACAGTCATTGACAGTCATACCCGTGGATCACCTGAAAGAAGCTTAGCTTGAGCTGTAAGCGAAAGCTAAAGAAGATCGGTCCATCGTCACCGTATCCAACGACTACTATACATAAAAACGGGCTGGACGAAATCAGCGACGGATTCCCACACCCGCTTCAGAACCTCTTCGAGAACATGTTAAACGAAAGCATCAGAACCAACAAGGCATCAGAATCTTGGCACATAAATCTCAAGCAACGAGGCTCAAGCAAAGAAATGTGGAAGGAGGAAGGTGGGGGGGACGGGGATGCGGGTGGGGGGTGGGGGATGCGGGGGGGGGGGGTCGTGGATATCAGTGTGATGAACTGACCTTGGATGACCACTGGCAGATGTAGCCCTGGTTCATCTGTTCGGCAAACCGAATGTCCTTGTAGTCCATCTTCCACAGCAGGCTGGCCAGCTCTTGTTCGTACCGCCAGTTCCTGTTCCCCACACACATAACAGAAATCAAGAGGATACAGCACGTAAGCACACGCACGCGCGCACATACGCATGCATGCGCACACGGATGGAGTCGGGGGGGTGGGGGTGGGGGCCTTCTGGTAACGCGTCCGCCTAAGACGCGAGAGAATCTGATGTTTGAGGATCGAAGTCCACACTCGCCAGAATTTTCTCAATCTGGTCCACCATACCTTGAGTTCGTGGTGGTCTGTACGTTGATTATTTCCATGAGACAACAGGGGTCTCATTAGTGGCATGCACTCAGCGCATGTAAAAATACCCAAGGCAACAAAACGGTTGCCCCTGGCCCAAAAAAAAGAAAAAAAATCAGAAAACTCCAGTGTGATTGGAAAATAAATGCACTTGCAGGAGGAAAAACAAAAAAACAAAAACAAAACAAAACAAAAAACAAAAAAAAACGCGTGGCGCCACCCTGAACCTCCCGATAATTACAGAAAATTTCATGTTGTTACAAAACATAACACACAACACTACACTACTTTCACACAAACACACACACACAGAGATGGACAGAGATGGAGAAGGAGATCGAAGAGGGATAGAGATGGGGGGGGGGGAACCATGATTCTACACTCTCTTCTCCATCTCTCTGTAATGCCACCCTGTGCCTCATCTCTCTGTCTCTATCTCTCTGACTCTCTATATCGTGACTGACTTGCGGACTCAAACAGCC
>NC_134876.1:92101848-92121848 GCF_041734735.1 Babylonia areolata
GTGGGAGAAAATATCGGCGGCTGAGTCGTGATTCGAACCAGCGCGCTCAGATTCTCTCTCGCTTCCTAGGCGGACGCGTTACCTCTAGGTCACCACTCCATATGTATATATATATATATATATATATATATATATATATATATATATATACCTCAGACATAGGGACCCTCTCCCTCCCTCCCTCATTCTGTTTCTCTCTCTCTCTCTCTCTCTCTCTCTCTCTCTCGCTTTCTCTCTCTGCCTCCATACCCTACTTCCCCATCCTTTTCTTCGTCTAGTCTACCCACCCCCACCCTCTTTTATGCATTACTTTTCATTTACATCTTTAATGGTACTGGTGCTGCTGCCTTCGTGATGCCACTCCCAAGTCCACACAACGCCTACTTCTTACAGACTGTGCAAAGTTCATTCATTCCAGATGGACAGACAGCCAGGTTCCTGAAGACCATCAGTCTGCATCAATTTAGTGACGGAATCCTTTCCGTTGATTGATTAATGAAGAGCTGATCTGAGAAGCGGGGCATGGCATGATGATGGCTATTAGGTTTAAAGCAGAAGAAATAAAATCGATGAATCGACTGATCTCGTATGGCTCTCTGTCTGTATCTGATTGTCTCTCTGGCTGTCTGTATATCACACACACACACTCACACACACACGCGCACACACACACACACACACACACACACACACTGTTCTCTTTTCTCTATGCCTCTGTCTTCTCTACTTTCACCTGTACACTCTCTTTCCATCCACCTGTGTTATTCTCTCTCTCTCTCTCTCTCTCTCTCTCTCTCTCTCTCTCTCTCTGTCTGTCTGTCTGTCTCTGCCCCAAACACCTCACCACCCATCCTTACCCTTTCTCCAGTCGTCTCTCCCTCCCATTCACCCTTTAATTCCATTGACATCTATAATATAATTTAAAATAAAATAAAAAAAAATACCGAAACTGGTGCTGCTTGCCTTCGTAAAACTGTTTCCGTGTCGACACAGCACCCAGTGCACATGATGTGCACAGTTAAATTCATTCCTGACAGACCTGGCAGCCAGCTTCCAGCAGACCACTAGACGTAACGATTTAGTGACGGAAACCTTTTCGGAGAAGTGACATGGTCTAATAATGGCTATCCGTGCAGGGCAATGCTGGAAGGAAAAAAAAATCGTTGAATTGACTGATCTTCTGTGGCTGTCTCTGTATGTATGTCTCTGTCTGTTCTGTCTCTGTTTCCGTCTAACTGCCTCTGTCTGTCTGTCTGTCTCTCTCTCTTTATGTATGTATATATATATATATATATATATCCATCTATCTACCTATGTATATGTATGTCTCTCTCTCTCTCTCTCTCTCTCTCTCTCTCTCTCTCTCTCTCTTCCGCTTATCTATCTTCTCTCCCTCTCTCTCTCTCTTTCCCTGTTCCGGACTGCGTTGCTTATGGCAACTCGAAGTGAGCCAGTAGTAAGGAATGTGTGTATGTATTTATACAAAGCTTTTAAGAGATGCGCCATTATGCTTAGCTGATTTTAACTGACTGCTTACTGTGCGCTTTTGTAATGCCTTCTGTCAGTATATTACTGCTTCAATGAGTTACTCTGAAAATTTGTATGAATTATTCACAAATACTGTACCCCCTTCAGAAGGGGCCATGGCATATACTGATTAAACTATTCGAGTTCGATTTCGAGTTCTCTCTCTCTCTCTCTCTCTCTCTCTCTCTCTCTCTCTCTGCCCCCTCATACCACGATGGACCCCCTTCCTTCACTTCCCTCTGTCTCTTCCTCCCTTTCTTTTCTCTACACATTACTTCTATTTACAACTTGAAGGAAACATTGGCATCCTCCCCCCTTTTATTCAATAACTCCATTTCCGTCTTTAACGATACTGATGCTGCTGCCGTCGTGAAGCCGTCCCCAAGAGCACCCAGTAGGCAGACTGTACACAGTGGATTCATTCCTGTCGGACGGGCGGCCATCCCCCTGCAGACCATCAGACGTGACGCTTTGGTGACGGAAACCTTTCTGTTGGTTAAAGAGCTGGCCTCAGATGTGACACGGTTTAAAAATAAATAAATAAATAAATAAAAAGGGAGGGTGGGGGGGTCGTGGTGGGTATTTGGAGAAACGTAACACTTAAAAAAAATTCTCCTCTGCCTGTTTCTGCCCTTGTCGCTCTCTCTGTCTCTCTCTCTCTGCTCCTTTCTCTGTCTCTGCTCCTTTCTCTTTCTTTCTTTCTCTCTCTCTACCCCCTCTCTCTCTCGCTCTCTCTCTCCTTTCTCTCTCTCCCTTTATTTGGTTTTTCTCGCTCTCAACCCTTCTCCCTTCACACGAATATCTCAGTGTTAGTGTCGATGTCTCACCCCAGTATATATAATTACCCCGCCCCCCTCTCTCTCTCTCTCCATCTCCCTTCTCTCACTATATTTCTTTCTTTCTTTCAGATTCTACGTATATTTTCGTTTTAGCAATTTAAAGCCTGCTTCATTTGTTTACCATATGAAAAAGAAATAAAATCGAAATAAAAACAAATCTAAACGTGGCTGTGCACATATAACTTCCGGATGAAAATGCTGCTGCCCAGTTCTCTGAGGAAGCTCTGTGAGCTGAGAAGCTTTGGGAGATGGAACAGAGACGTTATTAGAAAGAAAGAAAGAAAGAATGAATGAAAGACAAAACCCCTTTTGTTTTTTAGTGTGTGGGTTTTTGGGTTTGTTTTGTGTGTGTTGTTTTTTGTGTGTGTGTTTTTACCAGGTCTCGCAGGAACGCAGTGTTGTTTTGCATAAAAGGGTGTGATATTGAGGGTACCAGTCCTTGCCTGTCACCCTTTCTCCTCTTTCTCGTCGTTCCCACTGCGGTTGTATCTTATCTGAATCCTCTTTGTGCCCTGCGGCACATAAGGCCCCCGCCACCCGAGAGGTCCACTGCTGTCTGTCTGTCTCGTTGCTGTCTCAGCCACTAGCTTCTCCTAGCTCGGCACAGCCGTTCCCCTTTCGCAAGTTTCCAAACCGTTGTGCGCCGTCTCACCCTCTTTCTCCCTCCCCTCCACCCCAGCTCTCTCTCTCTCTCTCTCTCTCTCTCTGCCCCCCCCTCTCTCTCTCTCTCTCTCCTTTCTCTCTCTCCATTTGTTTGGTTTGTCTCGCTCTCAACCCTTCTCCCTTCACCCAAAGACACGAATATCTCAGTGTTAGTGTCAATGTCTCACCCAAGTATATATAATACCCCCCGCCCCTCTCTGTCTCTGTCTGTCTGTCTCTCTCCATCTCCCTTCTCTCACTCTATTTCTTTCTTTGTTTCAAATTCTGTGTATGTTTTCGTTCAAGCAATTCACAGCCTGCTTCGTCATTGTCTTACTTTACCATATGAAAAAGAAATAAAATCGAAATAAAAAACAAATCTAAACGTGGCTGTGCACATATAACTCCAGGATGAAAATGCTGCTGCCCAGTTCTCTGAGGAAGCTCTGTGAGCTGAGAAGCTTTGGGAGATGGAACAGAGACGTTATTAGAAAGAAAGACAGAAAGAATGAATGAAAGACAAAACCCCTTTTATTTTTTAGTGTGTGGGTTTTTGGGGTGTTTTGTGTGTGTATGTGTGTGTGTGTGTGTGTGTGTGTGTGTGTGTGTGTGTGTGTGTGTGTGTGTGTTTTACCAGGTCTCGCAGGAACGTAGTGTTGCTTTGCATAAAAGGGTGTTATATTGTGGGTACCAGTCCTTGCCTGTCACCCTTTCTCCTCTTTCTCGTCTTTCCCACTGCGGTTGTATCTTATCTGAATCCTCTTTGTGCCCTGCGGCACATAAGGCCCCCGCCACCCGAAAGGTCCACTGCTGTCTGTCTGTCTCGTTGCTGTCACAGCTACTAGCTTCTCCTAGCTCGGCACAGCCGTTCCCCTTTCGCAGGTTTCCAAACCATTGTGCGTCGTCTCACACTCTTTCTCCCTCCCCTCCACCCCAGTTCTCTCTCTCTCTCTATTCCCCTCCCTCTCTCGTTCTCTCTCTCTCTCTCTCCTTTCTCTCTCTCCGTTTGTTTGGTTTGTCTCGCTCTCAACCCTTCTCCCTTCACCCAAAGACACGAATATCTCAATGTTAGTGTCAATGTCTCACCCCAGTATATATAATACCCCCACCCCTCTCTGTCTCTGTCTGTCTGTCTGTCTGTCTGTCTCTCTCCATCTCCATCTCCCTTCTCTCACTCTATTTTTTTCTTTGTTTCAAATTATGTGTACGTTTTCGTTCAAGCAATCCAGAGCCTGCTTCGTCATTGTCTTACTTTACCATATGAAAAAGAAATAAAATCGAAATAAAAACAAATCTAAACGTGGCTGTGCACATATAACTTCTGGATGAAAATGCTGCTGCCCAGTTCTCTGAGGAAGCTCTGTGAGCTGAGAAGCTTTGGGAGATGGAACAGAGACGTTATTAGAAAGAAAGAAAGAAAGAATGAATGAAAGACAAAACCCCTTTTGTTTTTTAGTGTGTGGGTTTTTGGGGTGTTTTGTGTGTGTATGTGTGTGTGTGTGTGTGTGTGTGTGTGTGTGTGTGTGTGTGTGTGTGTGTTTACCAGGTCTCGCAGGAACGCAGTGTTTTTTTGCATAAAAGGGTGTGATATTGTGGGTACCAGTCCTTGCCTGTCACCCTTTCTCCTCTTTCTCGTCGTTCCCACTGCGGTTGTATCTTATCTGAATCCTCTTTGTGCCCTGCGGCACATAAGGCCCCCCCGCCACCCGAGAGGTCCACTGCTGTCTGTCTGTCTCGTTGCTGTCTCAGCTACTAGCTTCTCCTAGCTCGGCACAGCCGTTCCCCTTTCGCAAGTTTCCAAACCGTTGTGCGCCGTCTCACCCTCTTTCTCCCTCCCCTCCACCCCAGCTCTCTCTCTCTCTCTATTCCCCTCCCTCTCTCGTTCTCTCTCTCTCTCTCTCTCTCTCCTTTCTCTCTCTCCGTTTGTTTGGTTTGTCTCGCTCTCAACCCTTCTCCCTTCACCCAAAGACACGAATATCTCAGTGTTAGTGTCAATGTCTCACCCCAGTATATATAATACCCCCGCCCCTCTCTGTCTCTGTCTGTCTGTCTGTCTGTCTCTCTCCATCTCCATCTCCCTTCTCTCACTCTATTTTTTTCTTTGTTTCAAATTATGTGTACGTTTTCGTTCAAGCAATCCAGAGCCTGCTTCGTCATTGTCTTACTTTACCATATGAAAAAGAAATAAAATCGAAATAAAAACAAATCTAAACGTGGCTGTGCACATATAACTTCTGGATGAAAATGCTGCTGCCCAGTTCTCTGAGGAAGCTCTGTGAGCTGAGAAGCTTTGGGAGATGGATTAGAGACGTTATTAGAAAGAAAGACAGAAAGAATGAATGAAAGACAAAACCCCTTTTACTTTTTAGTGTGTGGGTTTTGGGATTTTTTTTTTGTTTTTGCGTGTGTGTGTTTTTTGTGTGTTTTTTTTTTACCAGGTCTCGCAGGAACGTAGTGTTGCTTTGCATAAAAGGGTGTGATATTGTGGGTACCAGTCCTTGCCTGTCACCCTTTCTCCTCTTTCCCGTCGTTCCCACTGCGGTTGTATCTTATCTGAATCCTCTTTGTGCCCTGCGGCACATAAGGCCCCCGCCACCCGAGAGGTCCACTGCTGTCTGTCTGTCTGGCTGCTGTCTGAGCTACTAGCTTCTCCTAGCTCGGCACAGCCGCAGGTTTCCAAACTGTTGTGCGCCATCTCACACTCTTTCTCCCTCCCCTCCACCCCAGCTCTCTCTCTCTCTCTCTGCCCCTCCCTCTCTCGTTCTCTCTCTCTCTCCTCTCTCTCTCTCTCTCTCTCTCTTTCTCTCTCTCTCCTTTCTCTCTGTTTGTTTGGTTTGTCTCGCTCTCAACCCTTCTCCCTTCACCCAAAGACACGAATATCTCAGTGTTAGTGTCGATGTCTCACCCCAGTATATATAATGCTCCCGCCCCTATCTGTCTCTCTCTCCATCTCCCTTCTCTCACTATATTTCTTTCTTTCTTTCAGATTCTACGTATATTTTCGTTTTAGTAATTTAAAGCCTGCTTCATTTGTTTGCCATATGAAAAAGAAATAAAATCGAAATAAAAACAAATCTAAACGTGGCTGTGCACATATATCTTCCGGATGAAAATGCTGCTGCCCAGTTCTCTGAGGAAGCTCTGTGAGCTGAGAAGCTTTGGGAGATGGAACAGAGGAATCATTAGAAAGAATGAATGAAAGAAAGAAAGAAAGAAAGAAAGAAAGAAAGACAAAACCCCTTTTTTTTCTTTTTTTTTTTTAGTGTGTGTGTTTTTTGGTGTGTTTTTTTGTTTTTTTTTCTTTTTTTTACCAGGTCTCGCAGGAACGCAGTGTTGTTTTGCATAAAAGGGTGTGATATTGTGGGTACCAGTCCTTGCCTGTCACCCATTCTCCTCTTTCTCGTCTTTCCCACTGCGGTTTTATCTTATCTGAATCCTCTTTGTGCCCTGCGGCACATAAGGCCCCCGCCACCCGAGAGGTCCACTGCCATCTGTCTGTCTCGCTGCTGCCTCAGCTACTAGCTTCTCCTAGCTCGGCACAGCCGTTCCCCCGCAGGTTTCCAAACTGTTGTGCGCCATCTCACACTCTTTCTCCCTCGACTCCACCCCAGCTCCTCTCTCTCCCCCTCTCTCTCTCTCTCTCTCTGTGTGTGTGTGTGTGTGTGTGTGTGTGTGTGTGTGTGTGTGTGTGTGTGTGTGTTTTCCTTTCTTCCTTTTTCTCTGTTCTTCCATTACCACCCACCACTGCCTTCCCTTTAAAGGCTATGTAATTATGTATGTCAAATTTTCTCTCTCTCCTCATCTATCTTTCTCCTTCCTGGCTCTTTTTCTCCTGTCTGTTTATCCCTCCACTCACTCTCTTTCTTTCTTCCGGTCTCCTTTTCTCTCTCCTTTTGTTCTCGGTGTCTTCACAGCACCTTCCCTCCCTCAAAAGATTCCATCTGCACTGACATCGATTTTGACCCTTCTTTTGTGAAACAGTCCCGATTGTCCTCTCCAGAATCAATACTGACTGTGTACACATGATTCCGGGTCCAGCCAGCTTCGTGACAGCCCACAAAACGAAACGTTTGTTGAAGGCACGAAAGTCACTGGAAAGATAAACTGCCCTGAGCAAGTCTGTTGGCGACACAATACGCAGTGCTGCGGTGGGGATCTTTTCGTGGTGTATACGAGTGTTCTTGTGTTTAGTTTTCTCTTTTCTTTTCTGTTCTTTTCTTTCTTTCTGTCTTCAAAGACACTGTGTCAATATTTTGGAGGCGCGGTGTTTTCTCTCTAACAATGCCTGGTATGGATAGTTCAAGCCTGCCTCTGTGATCTTCTTGTCCTATGTACCCACAAGAATCACCGAGCTCCACCCTATAACCCCGTATCCAAACGCCTGCCCTTGTATGCTTGTTCGTCTGCCATTTCGATCCTTGTGTAATCCTTTAAAAGAAAAAAAGAAGAAGAAATTCTGAACGAACGTGCCATAGTGATAGATTGGGGCGAGAGTGATAATTTCCAGATGGTCCGTTGTCTGGTAAAATACCAGACGACGACGATATTTGAACCATAACGAGAGATGCCTGGAGACAGTTGCCCCAACCATCGCCCCACCCCCTATCAACCCCCCCCCCCCCGCCCAACCCCCTTCCCCCTGTTTCTTTCCTTCTCCTCTTCCCTTTCCTGACTCTCGAAAGCTCTCTTGTCCTGAGGCAAGAATATGCATTGATAAGAGATATCTGCTGAAAAAGAAAGCGATCCATAGAACACTTTAAAAAAAATCCGATAAAGTCTTTTTTTTATATTTCTACATACTCATAGAATGTGCTCGCTACTGTTGCCTTTGATAGAAGTCGTTTAATGATGATTTTAAAAGAATACATCTCCTTGTCTAACTGCCTCTAGTGCCCCCCCCCCCCTCCCTCCCCCCCTCCCTCTCTCTCTCCTCTTCTTGCCTCTCTACCTTCTTGTGGCTCTATCAATATTTTCAGCAATCAGTCTGGAGTTTGCTCCATCAAGCAATTAATATTTCTTACAAAACAAACCACAAAATATACTATGCATATATAACTTACAGTCAAAACCGAGTTGGTCTCAAAACCTTGACGTTTCCTGGTAGAAGGAAAATGTTACGGGAAATACAAACTTTGTTGCGCTGTGATCTTGTGACTTGAGACTGCACATTAAGGACGATGTCGCAAAGGTTTTAGTGTGTGTTGAGGAGGGCGGAAGGGCGGGAGGGTGTGGGGGATGTGCTTCTTCCCCCCCCCCCCCCCCCCCCCCCCCACTCCTAAGACACAGAGTCAACAATCTGTGGACGGTGTTGATGTGACAATGTCTGACATGGACAATGTCAGCTTCCTTCTGTAATCGCCTTTACTCTGCTATACCCTCACCATCCACACCCACGCACCGTCCCGTGCACCCTGTCCCACCACCCACACTACCCACCCCTGTAAGCTTCTCGACGGAAAGGTTTATTCTTGTGTGATCCCTTTTGCAAATGAGAAATTCTGATAGACTGTGCCAGAGCTCTAGAACCCAGGAAGAAACTCATTCTGGTGGTAAAGTACCAGTCGATGATGGCCCTCAGTTCACAACGAGGGATGGGAAGAGACGTCTGCTCTCGCTGCTCTCCACTTCTTTCTGTCTTCTTCCTCACACAGAAACGCTCTTTTTATGAAAACTGATCCTCAAGCGCAATACTAGCCTTTCTATAAAAGATGACCCTTTAAAAAGCCAGCAGTCCTCCCTAGAATTCGTTGAAATAAATGCCTGATGATGATATCATTTTCCAACATTCTCCCAGAGCAAAAGCACGATTACAGCCTTTCACAGGACTGTCCCCATAGGAATCAATTCCAATATGACTTTAAAAGAGTATGCTATCTATCCGTCTCTGCCTCTTTCTCTCTCTTTCAGTTTTTTTTTCTTCTATCCTTCCTCTCTCCCTACCTGCTAATGATTTCATTTATATCTTCTTCAGTGCTGATGCTATCGTCTTGAAATACTTTTGTGTTCCTCACTAAATACGTCTTTCAGTTTATCCACTCTTCCTCTCTCCATACCTGCTAATGATTTCATTCGTATCTTCTTCAGTGCTGATCCTATCTTCTTGAAATACTTTTGTGTTCCTCACTAAACACGTCTTTCAGTTTCCCTACCCTTCGTCTCTCCCTACCAGCTAATGATTTCATTTCTATAGTCTTCAATGCTGACGCTACCTTATTGAGATACTCTCGCGTTCTTCACAAGATACGTCACATACCGTGCACACAGTTTAGAGATAAGGTGAGCAAGATTACAAGTTCAGTGACAAGAGAAGAGAAATGTTACTAGAAAGATACAGATTCTAGTTTTATTTTACATATTGATTTTACACAATACACACAATATACAATATTGATAAGGTGTGTGTGTGTGTGTGTGTGTGTGTGTGTGTGTGTGTGTGTGTGTGTGTGTGTGTGTGTGTGTGTGGATGAGGGAAGTACGGGTTGCGGGTGTTAGGGGTGGGAGGAAAGGGTAAGACACAGTGTCAATATTCTAGGGAGTTTGGTCTTGACAACGTCTGAGAATTTCCAGCCTACGTCTGTAATTGTCTTAAATTATCTTCATACCCTCACGCAGCATCCCACGTCCTCTATCCCGACTCCAGTTCTGTAGACTTTAAGGATGTCCATCTTTTCAATAACGTTTCCCTTCCCTTCCCTTATCACTAAACGTGTAAGCTAACTTACCGTCTCTAAACTGGTTGAGCTCCTGCTAAAAATGTGTGCACAGTATGTGACGTATTTTTTCTTTAGGCTGCTTGACTGATCGGTCCCTCCTGCTATCACACTGCAAAACAGAAGAAAAAAAAATCGAACCGACTGCACAAAAGTAACAGAATCTGATGGTACGGAATACCGGGTGGTAACAACATTCTGGAATTCAAAACGAGGGATGGGTTTCTAGAAGTGCATGCCTTCACTCCTTCTCTCTTTCTCCTGATTCCTCGCTCTCCTCACTCCAAGGAGTCCTCAGGCGACACCAGACTTTGATAACAGATGGCCACTTTAAGAAGCAAAGGGTCCCTCCCCCAACGTAAGTCAAATGATCGCGTGGTGAGAATGGTCATTTCCCCCAATCTCCCAGGTAGGACACGTGGTTATATCGTTTGTTATAAGCAGCCGATTAACTAAGAGTAGAGAGTTTCCTGCTCAACCCTCCCCCTCACACCCCCACCCCTCCAAAACAAAACAAACAAAAAACCCAACCCATCATGGTTCGTCTGTCGCCAGGGAGGCTTAAAGAGTACTCTCAAGATCAGCAGTACTCCATACGTATGTCTGTAATCCTTCTGCAAACAAGAATAATCATAATCTGACTGCACAGTAACTAGAACTCTAGAATCAGATGATACCCACACTGGCGGCAACATATCAAGAAGCCATGACGACATTCCTTGATGAGGGATGGCTGGAAATATTTGTCCTCGCCCGCCCAATTTCGCTTCCTCATCATGCTCTCCCCCTCCCACACTCCTAAAAGCTCTTCCCTCAATGTCAGCCTTTGATGGGAGATGACAAGTTAAGAATGGAGCTGTCCCCAAATCAGTTCAAATGAATGCCTGATGAAGAACGTCTTTTTACATCAGTCTCCTATAAGAAGAGGAGGTGATTACCGGTATAGTCATTGGTGCGAGCCAATATGTCCCACGATCATCAAATAAAACCCCCAAAGTTTCGTTCGTGCTCTCTCTCTCTCTCTCTCTCTCTCTCTCTCTCTCTCTCTCTCTCTCTCTCTCTCTCAGCACTGTCGCCTTCATTCGCTCAAGGAGATACAGACAAGGCGGACAAATGAAAGTGAATGGAATGACAATGCATGCGCTTTGCTTTTCGTTCACACACACACGCCATCTCTCTCTCTCTCTCTCTCTCTCTCTCTCTCTCTCTCTCTCTCTCTCTCTCTCTCTCCCCTCTGTGTCTAAATAAAGCCTCCATCAAATATGTTAAAAGAAATCGCAGTCTCAAAAACAATTAAATCAGTTCTGTTATATCCCTCCTCTTGTCTTTCATATTCGTCATCATTTGTGTAATGGAAATGCGTGGTCCTGATCCTCTCTTGCTTCATGGAAGGTCATGGCCTAATGAATGAATGGTTTAATTAAGGAAAATAAATGCTCTCTCTCTCTTTCTGTCTCTGTCTCTGCTTCTCTCTCTCTCTCTCTCTCTCTCTCTCTCTCTCTTGCTTAGGTAAGTGACTTTGAAACGATCGCTTGTATGGAATAAAGGTGTCCCCAAATGATTTCAAATGAGGATCTCCCCCTCTCTAACCCTCTTTTTCTGCCCCCACGCCCCCCTCTCTGTCTCTCTCTCCATTATCTCACTGTTTCTTTTATATGTTGGAGCAAAATACATGGTCAAAACCTCACCTTCAGTAAGAGGAAGAGAGAGAGGGAGAGAGGGAGAGACAGAGAGAGACAGAGAGTGAGAGAGAGTGAGAGAGAGTGAGAAAGTCGGAGAGACAGAAATAGAAGCGAACAATTAGAAAGTATAGAGACAGCGCGCGCGCGCACACACACACACACACACACACATACACGCACGCACGCACATACACACACACACGCGTGCGAGCACGCACGCACGCACACACACACACACACACACACACACACACACACACACACACACACACACACACACACACACACGCAGGAAACAAAAATAAATCACTCCTGCAGACTGATCATTTAACGGGGCCTATCTTTCTGTGCAGCCTGTATCTCGGAAGTTCCTTGATATTTATCAATAATGACACGTTCGGATTTGATAAAATCGCACTGGCTCGCAGATGGATAAACATCCAAGCACATACAGACACGCAGACACACGCCGACAAATTCATTTGACAGCACACATGTTAGAGAGATAGGATTGGAGAGAGTGGGGGGAGAGTGAGAAAGGCAGATAGAAAGACAGGCAGACGGACAGACAAGCAGTTAGATAGGCAGAGAGACGGACGGACCAACTGAGACAGAGGATGTCAATCGTGGACACACACACACACACACACACACACACACACACACACACACACACACAAAGGTACCTTCCAGAAAGAACCTGGTGTTGGAGGTCTCAAAGTTGTACAACCCGTACCCCCTTCCACCTTCTCACTCACCTGCCCGACCAACCTCCCCATACACTCACACACACACACATCGTCCCACACAAGTCAAACACACAGACACACACACACACACAAACACACACACAGACACACACAGACACAGACACACAGACACAGACACACACACACACACAGACACACACACACACACACTGTCTGTCGGTACCTTCCAGAAAGAACCTGGTGTTGGAGGTCTCAAAGGTGTAGTACAACCCGTACCCCCCTTCCACCTTCTCACTCACCCCCGACCCCAACACCTCCACCCCCTATACACTAACACCCCCCTCCCATACACGCTAGCCAAACACACATACACAAAACGTACACTAACTGTCCGTAAGGTACCTTCCAAAAAGAACCTGGTGTTGGAAGTCTCAAAGGTGTCCAGACACACGCCCACCACGAAGTAGTCCCCGCTGTCCAGGAGGCCACGCCGCTGCAGGTGGTCCATCAGGCCGATGAACTCGTACGACTCGCCCAGCATGATGTAGACTGCAACGACAGTCAGCAGAGGGAGGAAGGTGGCAGAACGGTTTAAGACGCTCAGCTAGCTGCCAATAATTATAAAGAGAGGGTGTGGGGGGGGTTCGAATCCCGCTCTCTCTCTCTCTCTCGCTCGCTCTTTCTCCCCAAGTTTGACTGGGAAATCATGAAGTCATTCAGGAGATAAACCGAGGTCCCGTCCGTGTGTGGCATGCGCATGGCGCACTGAAAAAGAACCCATGGCAACCAGAGTGTTTGTCCTCTGGCAAAATTCCTTAGAAGAAATCTACTCTGATAGGTACGCAACTCATGGCCTGGCTAAGCGCACTGGGTTATGCTGCTGGTCAGGCATCTGCCTAGCAGATGTGGTGGAGCGTATAATATTGATGTGTCCAAAAGCAGTGACGCCTCCTTGAGAAACTGAAACTGAAACCGCAAACCAGCAGCACCAACTATGTACCATCCTTGTGGTATTGTATTGTATTGTCTTGTGTTGTGTTGTGTTGTATTGTGTTGCAATGCACTGTATTGTATGGTATTATATTGTATGGTATTGTATTGTATTGGATTGCATTGTATTGCATTGCTCAGTATTTCATTGCATACAACCAGTAGCACCACCACCACCATCTTTTTATTGTGCGGTGCGCTGTGATATGGTGTGGTGTGATATTGTATTGCATGCATTGCATTGAATCGCATCGCATCGCATCGCATCGCATCGCATCGTATTGCAGTGCACTGCATCGTATGTCATCTTAACTTATCGTATCGTATCTTACCGCATTGTATTATACTGTACTGAATTGTATTGCATGCAACCAGTAGCACTTCCACCACATTGAAAAATTGTTGTACTGTACTGTGCTGTATTGTATTACTTGTTTGTGACAACATATTTCTCTGTGTGAAATCCAGGCTGCTCTCCCGGAGGAGTGCACCTCGCCACAGTGCAGCGTGACCAAATTATTTTTGTTTCCTGTTTTGTCGATCTGCAAATGTTTAAGAATTTTCTTTTTAAACATAAAAGTGCATTTTTTTCTTCAGAAATATGCCAGGGAGAAACCTTTTGTTGCCGTGTTGAGCGCACGATGCACATGGAATCTCGGGTCTATTGCCTCACCCGAATGACCAGACCACTCAAAGGTCTTGCGGAGAGGAAGAAAAATATGGTGAGTGCGCGGTTTGATCCCGCAACCTCAGTTCACCTCGCTTCTTGATTAAGCGGACGTGTTCCAGTGCACAGCTACTCCATATCGTGTGTGTTTCGGGTTGGGTTTTTGTGTGTGTGTGCTTTTTTTTGTTTTGTTTGTTTGTTTGTTTTTTGTGTTTTTTTTTTTCATTTTTGTTACACTCTTTGTTTGTTTTTTTTGTTTTTTTCATTTGTGTTGCACTCTTTGTTTTCTGTTGTTATTGTTTTTAATTTTTGTTACACTCTTTGTTTGTTTGTTGTTGTTGTTTATTGGGGGGTTAATTTTTGTTACACTCTGTTTGTTTGTTTTTTTTATATGTTTTTGTTACACTCTTTGTTTGTTTTTTTGTTTTTTGTTTTTCATTTTTGTTACACCCTTTGTTTTTTGTGGGTTTTTTTTTCATTTTTGTTACGCTCTTTGGGTTTTTTTGTTTGTTTTTTTTTTCATTTTTGTTACACTCTTTGTTTGTTTGTTGTTGTTGTTGTTGTTGTTGTTGTTTTCTTTTTTCAATTTTGTTACTCACAACCAGAAAAAGTACAAGCACACAACAGTAAAGTCACCAGGAAGCGAAAGAGCAATTCAAATCTTCTGCTCTCGTACAACAGTTTGCAATGTTGGTGTCACGAATAGTCATACACACATCCAAGATAAAATCGAGCATATGCACATCATTTGAATACATCAAAAAGATACAATACACATCACAAGACGTTACACTAAGGAACATGCTCTAATGTCCACCCCCACCCCCTCCCGACCCCTGCAATTCCGCCCGCCCGGTCAAACTGACCATACATACCGCACAAGCCTCCAGCTCCGACCACTTTCTCCCTCAAAACAAAAAGAAATGCAGAACCAAAAGTAATCCATCAATAACAATTTCAGCACAGCAATCGGCTGAATCTCTCAAAACCACGAGTAACCTTTTTTTTCACAAACGCCGAGAGTCGACACGAGAAATAATCAATGGTTTTTGAAGATATCCCCAAAGTGAAACTGATCTAAACAATTCACCTCACAAGGGAAATTTAAAATGTTATCAGAGAGTATGCTTTCTCCCCATTTTTGACTCACTTGTGTAAACAAAGTGAGTCTATGTTTTAACCCGGTGTTCGGTTGTCAGTGTGTGTGTGTGTGTGGTAAACTTTAACATCGACATTTTCTCTGCAAATACTTTATCAGTTGACACCAAATTATGCATAAAAATAGGAAAAATTCAGTTCTTTCCAGTCATCTTGTTTAAAACAATATTGCACCTCTGGGATGGGCACAAAAACATAAAAAATGAAGCCTAATTATATGCAAATAGAGTAGAGAGTTTAGTGTAACTAAACTTGTGCATCTATCTAGATCAAGTGAAAACGGCTAAATGTTGCAGTGTGATTGCGGCGATAGCCATTAAAAAGAATTTTCTATTGCCCTTAAAGATTTTTTGAATGCTCAAGATACACCAGAATAATACGATTTAAACAGCGTTCTCACTGCGAATACCGCAATTGATTTATCGCCCTTTAAAAAAGTATGTTCAAATGTTGTTGTTGTTTTTTTTTAAACGCGAAGCTTCATAATAGCAAATGCAGAACGCATTTTAACGATTATATATATATATATATATATATATATATATATATATATATATATATATATATATATTTCTTTCTTTCTTTCTTTTTTTTATTTTAAGTGTATCACAAGTGAGTTTTGAAGGCCTTGCCTCTCTTGTTTCTGTTTGTCGGCGAAGGCTCATGATCTGTCCCTTGTCTGTTTGGCTGTCGTTTGGTTGTCGCTCTGGTTGTCTGTCCACCTCTGTCTGCTTGTCTGTCTGTCTGTCTGTCTGTCTGTCTGTCTCTCTCTCTCTCTCTCTCTCTCTCTCTCTCTCTCTCTCTCTCTTTTTTCTTCTTCTTCTTCTTGCCCTCCATCCTATCCCGCCCACGGTTTGTTTTGTCAGAATGCTTTGTCTTCAATCATTGTCTTCAATCAATGGTGAATTCTGCTGAGTAATCATGGACTGGGTACAGTAAGACAAAGAAC
Source organism: Babylonia areolata (assembly GCF_041734735.1). NCBI lineage: Eukaryota > Metazoa > Mollusca > Gastropoda > Neogastropoda > Buccinidae > Babylonia > Babylonia areolata. Next base: position 92,117,723 of record NC_134876.1, read on the forward strand.
AATTTGAAGAAAGAAAAGGAAGAAGAAGAAGAAGAAGAAGAAGAAGAACAAGAACAAGAAGAAGAACAAGAACAAGAAGAACAAGAACAAGAAGAACAAGAGGAAGCAATAAAAAAAATCAAAAAAAAAATCACGAAAAACATAAACAAAAAAATAATGACGACTGCGACCATCACACCTACTACAAAAAACACATCACCATCACGGCCATCATCGTCGTCCTCCTCCTCCTCACCACCACCATAACAATAACAACGAAAACAACTCAACTATGATTGATATTGTCCAGAACGACGGCAACAATACCATCAACAATAACAACAACACCAACGACAACAACAACACCAACGACAACAACAACACCAACGACAACAACACCATAACGACTCACTCCGGGTTTCCAGGTACGTCTCGTCCACGATCTTGTTGAAGGGATTAACCATGTGGTCGTGCATGTAGGGGGCTGGGTAGGTCTTTCTGAAGGTCACTTTGAACCCATGCTCTATCAGCGTCTGGAGAAAAAAAAAGGACACAAGAAAAACAGTTAATCGATCAGTCTACTAGGGTTTGAAGATATCATCACGTACGTTATAAACCTGTGCTTTTTGACTCTGTGAAACACATAAGAAAGCAGATAAAACAAAATTAAAATAAAATGAAATAATCAAGCGACCACTCAATAGAACAATCCATCAACATAACATATAAATCATCGAATGCGTCAATCAACTTTAAGAATACTGCTATCCATTGAGCACTCATTCCGCCAACAAACGTTATCAATCTACATACTCAACAATAAGCTAGTCAAATTAAGTCACCCAGAGGGAAATCGATAAATACATGCCGACTAATAATAGTTCGTGTAAATCGGACGACAAACTGATTGATTTTTCTATCACTAACCGGTCAGACACGCCATTTCTATGGGCAGATTTGGTGTATGGTGGTGTGTATGTCGAGCTGCGACACTTTGAAACTGACACTATAGTCTTCTGGCGGGTCGTATTTTTCATCGGCCCCGTTCTAAGCTAACGTGAGTTTGGAGTATGTTTGTTTGTTTTTTATACGGGTTATGAGTGCTCAACCTATGCCTTACGCCCCCCCACGCCCACCGAACCCCCCCCCCCTCGCCCCCCATAGCCTCCCCTCGCCCACCTACCATCCCCCAACCTGGATGACCAATGGATCGCTGTTTGTTTGGTCTGTGTCCTTCAACTTAATAAATACATCCAGTTTCGGTGGTCCCTACCATGAGAGAGGTATCTTCCACCAGCAGAGCTCTTTGGCTTACTGAGACACACAAGCCCCAGCTTTTGACCAGGTGAAGGTTACGATGCCTCTGTGTGTGTGTGTGTGTGTGTGTGTGTGTGTGTGTGTGTGTGTCTGTGTCTGTGTATGTGTGTGTGTGTCTCTGTCTGTGTGAGTGTGTGTGTGTGTGTGTGTGTGTGTGTGTGTGTGATACAGACAGACAGAGAATGAAGGGCATGAAAGATGATGTCAGGTAGAGTCAAATCATTAACGTTTTCAGTAAGAGAGAGAGAGGCAGGAGACGGACAGATGGACAGATAGACAGAGACATAAGCGAGGGAATCAGACAGACAGACAGACAGAAAGGGAAGCAGAGTTAGAAACCAATCTCATTAAACCTTCCTCACTACAGAGGAGACCATGAAAGAAAGAATGCAAGAAGTGAACAAATGAAAACAAAAAAACCGAGGTCATTACGGCCGAAATCCAATCTGTTGTAATCAAAAGCGCCAGTTCGGTTTCTCTCTCCCCCCCCACCCCCCTGACCCCCAGCCCCCACCCATCCACTTTCTCGAGCTATTTTTTGTCAGTGTGAAAAAGCTCATTAAACCTTTAAGGGGTGTTCAGGTAATTGAAAATGCCAACTGCGACACGTTTTAAAGGCTTTCAAGCTTGTGTTCGTTTTTACAGTCTTCATTTTCGCTGGTTTAAAAAAAAAGACAAAATCCGTTAGAAAGTGTGCAAGGATGTTGGGCTGGGTAAGAGACAGGACAAGTGGATTATTGGGGCAGACGATTGCTAAAAGACCGGGTTTATGAGATCTTTGAGTGGCAAATAACCTGTGTCGTGGTGAGACATATCTTTTTCTTTCTTTTTTTTTTCCTTCTCTTTTTGCCCGATATTGGACCTTTCGAGCAGCAAACTACTGCAATCGGGAATCATTCAGAAGGCCGAGGAGGAGAATGAGGAAGAGGAGGAGGAGGAGGAGAAGGAAGAGAAGAGGATGGCGGTGATAATGGTAAAAGGCTATTGTGTTATGTAGTATTACATTGTACCGTATTGTGTCGTATAACATTCTATTGTATTGCATTCTATTGCACAACTATTTGTCATAGCAGATTTCTCTGTGCGAAATTCGGGCTGCTCTCCGCGGGGAGACGGCCACGCCACTGTGCAGCACCCCCCTTTTTTCCGCCCCCTCCTCTTCTCTACAGTATTTATAAGCAAGGTTATTCGTTGTACAATCAAGTGCGTTTTCTACAGAATTTTGCCAGGGTCGATTATTTTGTTGCCGTGGGTTCTTTTACGTGCACTGAATGCATGCTGCCACACGGAACCTCGGCTTATTGTGTCATCCGTCGCGTGTGTCACATGTACAGTTTTAACTGGTTCAAAGCACTATGTGAATTAAAGCATCTTATACCACAAATCATCGTTGTTTTCTTATTTGGAATCATTAATGTCCTGTGTATTAACACGTTATCAATAACATGTTGGTGTCTTTTTTGTCTTTTTTTTTCCTCTTTCTTTTTTTTGTCATGGGCTTCGGTAATCTAGCTGTCATATCTTGATATGGATGTCATGAAAAAATCGTCTATTGTCTCCGCCTGTCTACCGCCTATCTAACAGGCTGGTTTTCATTTACTTCCTCCTTGAACTTCATCGGAGGCTCATTACCCCCCTATCTGTTAATGTCAACATCCGTTGACTGTCTCGTCATAGAATTATGCGTCAGCACTGAATTCACTGCCATTGTCTTTCGACAGGAAATTCAGTCGACAATCACGTTACCAAAGACACCAAGGACACCAAGGACACTTTTTTCATTGTTTAACGACATAAACGTCAATGCATTGAGAGAGAGAGACAGACAGAGAGAGAGAGAGAGAGGCGGGGGGGGGGGGAGAATCAGACAGGCGGACAGACTGACAGGTTCTACTATATTCTCGTCGAAATCAACATGAGAAAGTGAGGAGGTGGGGACGAAAGAGAGAGAGAGAGGGGAGGGAGAGTGACATAGAGAGAGAGAAGCAAAGAAAGGAAGAAGAGAGGGAGGGAGGGAGAGTGGCACAGAGAGAGAGAGAGAAGCAAAGAAAGGAAGAAGAGAGAGAGGGAGGGAGAGTGGCACAGAGAGAGAGAGAGAAGCAAAGAAAGGAAGAAGAGAGAGAGGGAGGAAGAGTGGCACAGAGAGAGAGAGAAGCAAAGAAAGGAAGAAGAGAGAGAGGGAGGGAGAGTGGCACAGAGAGAGAGAGAGACAAGCAAAGAAAGGAATAAGAGAGAGAGGGATGGAGAGTGGCACAGAGAGAGAGAGAAGCAAAGAAAGGAAGAAGAGAGAGAGGGAGGGAGAGTGGCACAGAGAGAGAGAGAAGCAAAGAAAGGAAGAAAGAGGGAGGGAGGGAGAGTGGCACAGAGAGAGAGAAGCAAAGAAAGGAAGAAAGAGAGGGAGGGAGGGAGAGTGGCACAGAGAGAGAAGCAAAGAAAGGAAGAAAGAGAGAGAGGGAGGGAGAGTGGCACAGAGAGAGAGAGAAGCAAAGAAAGGAAGAAAGAGAGAGAGGGAGGGAGAGTGGCACAGAGAGAGAAGCAAAGAAAGGAAGAGAGAGAGAGAGGGAGGGAGAGTGGCACAGAGAGAGAGAGAGAAGCAAAGAAAGGAAGAGAGAGAGGGAGGGAGAGTGGCACAGAGAGAGAGAGAAGCAAAGAAAGGAAGAAAGAGGGAGGGAGAGTGGCACAGAGAGAGAGAGAAGCAAAGAAAGGAAGAAAGAGAGAGAGGGAGGGAGAGTGGCACAGAGAGAGAGAAGCAAAGAAAGGAAGAAAGAGAGGGAGGGAGGGAGAGTGGCACAGAGAGAGAGAAGCAAAGAAAGGAAGAAAGAGAGAGAAG